>NW_009952711.1:2215174-2260498 GCF_000747805.2 Chaetura pelagica | reverse complement strand
AAAAAAAAAAAAAAAAAAAAAAAAGACATGCCCTTCTGTCATTTTATTCTTTTTGCATGGTAAGTCTTTTTTTTTTCTGAGAAACAAGTCTATGTAATAGCTATCTAAACAAAGGAGTTGGAACTAAGAAAATGATGTGATGGAATTGGCCCCTTGTGGCAATTTAAGCACAAGTTGCTGCCTCTTTCTTAATGGTTACTTAATTCTTAAAACAAATTTAATACTATTTTTAGGGAATAAAAAGTTAGGATATGAATTATGAAGTGTTAATAACAGAAATTCCCTGCTCAATGTATTTACTTGGATTTCCAGCTCTCAGGTAAATCATAGGTTTTGCTTTCATGACACAATAGCTGGTTAGTGCTTTTGGTGCAATTCTTCATGGAAATCCAACAGCTAGTTCCCACAAGTACTTACATAGGACTCTAAAATTATCTTCCTGCAAATATTCTTCCTAGTAAAACTTGCTCACCAGTATGCTCACATGAAGATAATATGAGCAGTGGGAGTACTGTGATAAATTCATTTCGATATCTGAATTGGGATCTAAAATACATTAAAAGGGCAAACCAGATTTATTACCTTCACTGTGAACAAAGTAATTTGAGGGAATAACAGCTTTTTGTTTGTTTGTTCGGGGTTTTTTTGTTGTTTTGTTATGTTACTCAAACATAACTAAAACTATTATTCTTCAAACATCAACAAAATCTTAAGAATAGTTCTCTGCTCTGTGGAGAATGAAATGTTTTCATTTTAACTTTAACTAAAAGCAAGAGTTGTATGTATCAGAAATCACTTGGTAGGGTCACAGTTGCCATGACAAAGTTGAACTGGGCATGGAGAGATTTTATCATTCAGCACATTTTCACATAAAACCTTTAACAAATATTCTATCAAGAGCTCACCAGGCCCTAAATTGATCTGTTAAAACAAGATGTTAACAAATAACTTTTCTTGTATCTTTTTACTTTCCTTCCCTTTTCCTCCAGCTGTTTCAGACAAGCTCCTGTGATGTCAGTCGTCTATCCAAAGCCAAATCCTACCCTGGCAAGGTTAAATGAAAAACCAAGCCAAATAAAACACACTTCCAGCTATTTCCCTAGACTTTTTGTATTCCCTCCACCTTCCTGCTAAGGTCTGCTTTTTAGTATATGGACATTATCCTCTTCTCCAGGCCTTAAACTGGGAGTCTTTCCTGGGCCTTTGCATGTCTACTTTTCTCCTCCCTTTCACTCGTTCCCTGGCATTTCCATTAGACAGCTTCCATACAGATCTATATTTTCCCTGGAAAGTAATATGGAGCAATTCCCACTGTGATCCTCTCTTTTCATCCTTCTCTTTTAGCTGTATTATGACCTTTTGTCCTACAACTCACACTCATATCCAGCACTCCTTCCCAATCACCAGGGCCACATTGAAAAATACCCACCATCAAAGTTATTTTACTCTGAAGGCAGGTCAAAGCTAATAAAACTAACTGTCCTTTCAAGTGTCTGAAATCTTGATGCATTTAGCATGGTGAGAGTAATTGAAATCTTTAGCTTTACAGCAATATTATTTATCAAAAGATGGCAACTGTAAAATGTATGTCTACAAGGCCAAAAGAAGTAGTGGGAGTGATCAAGGTCTTAATCCACATCCAGCTAAATATGACTCTAACTTCTCTGCAAAGAAGAGCTATGCACAAGACACAAAGCAGCATCTTGAACAGCTTTTAAAAATAGTAGAGGAAAAAAAAGATTTTCCCTGAGGAGCACCAAGCGAGGAAGCTTCTGGAAGTCAGAGCAATAAGGGCAATAAGTAAAGAAGATTTTGCAAGAACAATGACCAGCTAAAGATCTCAAAGCATTTGAAATTAAAAGACTTTTGGTATGTTTGTTGCCCACATCTCCACCCGTCACATAATCATTAATATAATTAAAATCTCTGCTGTTTCAAGGAGCTGGCTACTCAAGTTGGCCAAAAGGGAGAAGCTGATGTGAGCAGATGGTAAAAATTGTAGGTGCCCTAGGAAAGACTGATTACCAAGAATGTATGATGTGGTAATTCTGTTTCTCTGAGTCATAGCAATGAATCTACATTTTTAGATCAAGCACTCATTGTATGTCTTACTCTCAAAATACACCAGGTTGGAATGCTCAAAATATAGAAATTAAAAGCCATAAAGTGATTTTTCTGATTTAAGAACCTGAGGGGGCAAAACTCTGCTGTCATTAAAAAAACACACCACTACTTAACTATCTTCAAATGCAAAATTGATAGGGATACACATAGTCACTTTCCTTGAGTCAGCTGTAATAAACAACTGCAGTTAAACACAAATGGATTTTAAAAGGTGCATGAAACAAGACTGCAAGATAAAGAGCACATTATAAAGACTGAGTAAAAAATACTTCCAAAAATACTGTGGTTATTTGGTCTAAATAATCTATGGGCAAAAATAGTCTGACAGGGAGAGCACAAGTCTCAGGCTCAGAAGATCTGAGGTGTGTTTTTTTGTGCTTTATTTTTCTTAACTTTAGTGAGGTCAGGTCATGTCTCAATGTTTTGGCTTCCCCACAGAGAAAATAAGGAATAAAGACACTGAAGGTCTTACTGAAGTATTTAGAAATCTGCTGATGGGAGACCTTGGCATTATGGCTTATGCAGTAACTCCAACTTGTCCAGAAACAGATCTTCTGAATTGGTCAAAGAGGCAAGGAAAAGTTTTAAACAATAGAGGGTTGGACTAGATGGTCTTTAAGGGTCCCTTCCAACCCAAACCATTCGATGACTGTGACTTTAACTGCCCCACAGAGATGCTACATGTACCACCCACCAGTGTGAAGCAGTGGAAGATGAAGGCAGGGAGTTCCCCACAGAAGCTGTGTCCCTGGTGAATGTCTCTAGGTCCCAGTAAGCAGTGGCTAGTGCCTCAGGCAAGCACTCCTACAACTGTGCAGAATTCTGTCTTGTGCTTTTCCCATGAACCTGAGGTCCCAAAGCATGATCTCTCATCTCTTTTTTTGGTATTTAATAGCCACAAAGCTGTTCAGCCTCCTTTGATTCAGAGATCATCAATGTGAAGATAATTATTTCCTCAAATGTATTCATTTTCAAATGTGATGAATATGTTAGCACATACTTTGCTCTGTGGATCCTGATAATCCAACTGCAAACTGTATTCTTTGCTGTGATTTGTCAAAGTAATCAGATGGCACTTACTGTTTGATCAGTGAGTGTGAAGGTAGTGCCAAACAACCAAGATTATTTCCATATTTGTGTCCATAACACAGTAACAATCTGATAACTCAGAGGCTGGAACATGAAAAGTAAAAATGGCATCAAAATGGAAAACAAATGTATTTTAAAATGGATACACTTTACATCTCTGTAAAGTAATAGGACATCTCAGAAGGAAAATTTACATGCAAATTTCAGATACCTTTTCTGCTCTCCAAGTTTAGTCTAGGTAGGTATTGAGGACAGCATGAGTTTTTAAGTCTACTACAACTGTAATGCTACTTATCTACAATTTAGGAAGCTTGGAAAGGCAAAAAGGGTCTCCAACTGTCTGTATCTATGCAAATCTTCAGCTTAATTATGCTGTATTTCTACAACAACTTTAATACCTTTACCAGAAGCTACGATCCAGAGACCAAAGAACAAAGAACTATTTTTATAGCTCTTAAAGAAAGGTTATAGTAGCATTAGTGTAAAATCCCTAACAAAAACTACAGTCATAGAACCACCCCTTTTATTATACGCTTCCAAGTCTTTAAATAGAAAAAAAGAACAGATGCCAAAGCAGAGCCATATGTTTTAATTGTAGCTCTATACAAGCATGATTTTATTTTTTCTGACAGAAAATCTATAACATGAGTGGGAAGTTACTGAGTGGAATCCTCAATGCCATATTTCTGGCTAAAGAAATAAACTCCCTATGGAATATGTCGAAGTCTGAGCTGAAAGATTGAGACATTTTGATAACAATTCAATACTTGTCTCAAAACATTAAATTGCTTTGAAGTAATTGGTGGGAGGAGACGAGCTATTAATATTGGATTTATTTGGTGGAGTTTGTGTCTTAACACTCAAAACAACCACTAGCTCCCCTTTAAATTGCTGGCAGGTAGTATGCATTTAACTCTGGCTGGAATCCAAACTATGCTACTATTGCAACAGCCCAATGTGCTTCTTGCTTATTATTTTGAAAAAGCAGATCTTCTGAATGTAGATGATGGGAAAGAAAATGGTTAATCAGATCTCAAATGTCCCTGCAAGTTCCAGTCCTGGCTGCAAAAATGCATTTTTCTGTCAATTCCTACTTCTCTAGATCAACTTCAAAGATGTTGTAATGAAAACACTCATGCCTACAGTGAATAAATGGCACCCTGGGGTGAAGGGCTGCAGCAACCTCCCTGCTGCATTAAGTGTCTCTAAACTTAAATTCTATAACTTTAAACTTGAACACTCCACATGCAATTTGTACAGTCCAGTCCAGAGGTTGCTGTCTGGGAGGTACCACAAATGCACAATCAGCCAAAAGGAAAGGTCAGATGTAAGTTGATGGATGAAAAGTTTGAATGTATGTAGGTAGGGAAGAACAGAGGAACTTGTTTTGAACTTATTTTAATGCAATTTACATATCCCAAACAGAAGGACTTAATTTAAAGCTGAGAAGGGTGGAGGACATTCTGAGTATCTGCCTAGAAAAGTTACCCAAACAGAGCATTCTGCCTTCAGGTGTTTAGTTCAGATCACACCACAGAGAAACGTGAGTTATTTCCATGTAAAAGCTATTCAGCAGCTTCTGAGTTGCATGGATCAATACAGTTTTTGCTGGGCAGATGTTGAGAATTAACAAACCACTCAAAACAATCATCCACCAGTCTGGCAGCCCCATCAGAGACACCACAGGCTGAAAAGAGAAGCATTAACTGTTTGTGCTTTTGGTAAGGTCTTATTTGGGACAAAGTACTGTGGGTTTCTGCTACAGTTATGATGCTCTACTTGTTGTGGACACAGGTTCTTAGCCATGGATCCCTGATCTAGAGCCAGGAGTCTTCTACAAGATGGATCATAGCAGGAAAACACTGGTTGCATGTGAAAAATAAAAACAAAAACAAAAACAAAAACAAACAAACAAACAAACAAAAACAACCCACAAACAAACAGGAAGATTCATCCAGAAAACATTTTCAGAACATTAAGGATATGGATGGATATACAAGAAGGTAAAGTTTGATGCGTTAACCAGGAGCAAGTATTGCTGCATCAGCTGTGTTTATTTGAAATTGTAAGAAATGAGCAGGCTATACATTGAAAAGTCCATCTGACAGATTAACAAATTCAGCATAGATTTGTCCAGAGTTAAATCTGCCACTGGTAGGATGGTGCTAAATTGCTTGTAGGGTTCAGAGCTTTCTGAAACCAGCTTGACATGGAAAAGCAAATGCCTTGCCCTGAAGCAAGGGCTTAGACCAAATTGTTTTTTGCAAAGTGTCATTTATTCAAAGATGTGATTTAAAAAAAAAAAAAAAAAAGAGCAGAACAGAAGGAAACATCCCATATGATTCAGTTACACTTCTGATGCAATGCTGGGATAAAAAAAAACTCACATAGATCAGGACCTTGCCGAAACCTATCAATGTCCATACTATTGAAGACTAAGAGAATAATCCATTTGAAAAAATGAATTTTTCCTACTGATTTATCAAAAAGCATCTACTGTGGTAGTGGTGTTAGCATTGTGTCAGCTCCATCAAGTTCTCAACACACTGCATCTGATCTCAGATACTTGGACAATATAACTAATGACAGGCTGCAGGTCAGAATTGTTGCCAAGGATGTAATTCAAAGAATTATAAAACATCCAGGAGGTTAGAGCTCACAGACAGCATAAATTTATGGTATAGTATGTGAGAGAAATAAGCAGAGGTTATAGCAGTTGCAGGAAGATGAACTGTTTATTTAAATAAAGCAAATGGTGTTTTTTGCTTCTGCTGTTGAGCATTCTTAAACGGTTCAAATTAGTGTAAAGATCAGAGGGTCTCTGACCTGGAAGAACAAGGGAAATTCTCTGTCAACATGAGTGATTACCTAAGCATACAGACAATAACAACAGATATGTCCCTGCAGTTGAAGATGGAAATCAGGTTTTATAAGACTTGTACAACTGACAGCAGCAATCAAAGGTTATCAAACAGGAGAGAACAGTACCAAGGAAGCACACACAGCAGCTGCTCTCTGCCATTACACAGCACTCCACAGGACACCTGCTTTTCAGGTGATTTCAAAACACTGATGGTAATTCTTTCCGGGCTTCATCAGCAACGTTTGGAAAGGAGAGCTACAGACAACATGGCATAGTAGCCTCAATGTTTCATGTTACAAGCCAGAAATAAAGCTGTGAAATTAAGTAATTCAGGTTGGAAACTGGTACTAACATGGCTGGAGGAATGAGCACTCCCTGTCCAGGCAGGACAACCCTGTCTGAGATCACAGACTCCCTGAAACGAGTACCCGAGAGGTTTTCACTGGAACAAGAAGTGCATTTTGGAAAGGGAAATATTGAAATTGCTTCTTATTCAGATCCAGAACACAGGTAAAGTCAAGCAGGTATCTAACAGGCTACTGCATGTTGCTGAGAATCTGTTTAAACTTGTATGCTTCTTCTGCTTCGACACAGGTTTTCAGTGTGCCAAAGGTACAGCAGCCACAGCAGAGTGCCCTTTTCTGGAAACTGCACATTGGCCAGGAAGATGAAAGTGCTCCAGACCTTCACATGCTCTAAGCCTGCAGTGTCACAGTGACCCATTGCACTGCAGTATCAGGCTGTGCTCTCTTCAGCAGAATGTGATAAGGAGCGCTTTGGGAAGCAAAAGCTACAGGAATAGAGAAACAATCAACAATTTGCTTCACTGTTTTGTCCCAGGACGGAGGACTGTGGGTGGCAGGAGGAAGTGCAGGGTCCTGTTGCAAACCAGAGGCTGTCTGAAGCAGGCCTGGCTCAGAAAACACCAAGGTTTGGCCATGGTCAGCCCTGTTGTGCTGCAGTGTCTTTCCTTCCCTCCCCAGCTGCAGCAGAGAGGCAGGCACAGGGCCCACTCTCAGGGGAGTTTGCTCTGTAACACAAGGACACGGGCATGGCAAATGTGACGCCATCGCTGTTCCCATGGTGAAGGAACAGTAGAATCATTTAAGTTGGAAAAGACCTTTGAGATCTGTAAATTCAACTGTTAACCTAACACTGTCAAGTCCACCACTGTGATCTATAAGTCCAACTGTTAACCTAACACGGCCAAGTCCACCACTAAACCATGTCTCTTAGTGCCACATCTACACATCTTTTAGCTACCTCCAGGGATGGTGACTCGACCACCTCCCTGGGCAGCCTGTTCCAGTGCCTGTTTCAATGATAGTGATGGCTAGACCAAAATCTCAAAATGAGGAACTGTTGCCCTCTGGGCTGGGTTGCAAGAGCACTCTGGGAATTAAGAGTTCACACTGTATTTCAGTACCACCTAGCTTGGTAGGACAGGGGACACCACATGGTGACAGACAAGAGACCACTGGAGCAGAGCCCTGCACAATGGCTGCTTCCTCTGCTGTGGACACCTCTAGCCACAGCTAGGCTGCTGTCTTTCTTCTAATAGCAGCCCCTTGCCTGGCTGTCAGTCCTGGAGAGAGTATGCCAGCAAGCTCCACAATTATGTTCTCTCCATGAAAGACACCTGCTGCAATTCCTTTGTCATAGTGTGCTGTGATGTGGAAAGGAAATTGAGTTTTATTAAAAAATTGAACTTTATGAAAACACTCCCTTCCCCTGCTATCAAATGCATTTCTACAAACAGAAAATCTAACTCTGTAGTAGGGATTTTTCTTTTTCTGGATTTGAATAGTACAGAGGAGACTGATATAAATGGAAACATAACAATCATATAACAGACAAAGCAGTGCTGGGCTGTGTCACTAGATCTCTAGGGTCTCCTTCATAAAAAAGAAGACTGTGGTTGACTATGAAAGAAAATATTAAATAGCTGTAGTTTACCTATGAAGCCTTTAAAGCACAGTTGGCCATTGTCTAGGGGATATTGATGCAGAGAGATAACATGGGTTATGCACTATTAAAAAAAGAATAATAAGACAAGGACCACATCTGACACTGTCAAGCAAGAAATATTTGCTCTTTCAGGGGCTGACCAGAGTAAGACTTGAGTTCTGTTCTCAGAGCTGATAAAACTATTTGAAAGCATCTGTACCTTCCATGTAATGCACCCTGTGCTGCTTTATTCCAGACAAAGTAGCTGGGCATTCTTCCTTTCATCTTGAGAGATGGTCTTTAATTTTTGTTCATAAATTGTTTAAAAGTAGTTTTAGGAAATCTGCTCATTATGCTTCTGTAAAGGTATCTGTAAAGACATACAAATGTGGGTGACACGTGCAGTGACACATACTCCCTCACTGACACACAGGCTCAGTGTGATTAGGCTGAGGTTACACAAGCAGCCAAGAGGTCAGGCTCTTATTGTAACTACACAATTTGAAACTAAAAAACTGAGCTGTAAAGCTCATACAAGTAGACTTCTTTAAATTAAGGATGACATTTTTCTTTTCTCTTTTCTCTTTTTCCTTCTCTTTCTTTCTTGTCAACAATTTTGCCATTAGTTCAGTTTTAGGAAGTGGTTCCAAGCCAGACCAGTGCTGAGCAGGAAGCAAGCCTGGGAAAGCAGAGCATATGGCAGGCAACACTTCTTGGTCTGAACTCAACTTTGAGAGATTTTTGATAACTCTGTTGAAATAGTCTTTAGGAACCCATTTCATTTTCATCAAAGGTACCCTCTCTCTGTTGCTTTTCAGCAGGACCATCTTGAACTGTACAGCTTTTCAGCAGGACCATCTTGCACTGTACAGCTTTCAGCTTTCACATGACTCACACAGAAAAATGTGTTACTTGAATACCTATTCCAGAGATCTCTGCCATGTCTTGTGGAGTTGTAGCCTGGGTATCAAATGTCCCCATTCATCTTGGGGAAAGGAAAACAGAGGATTTCCCTTCTCCCACCCTAGAAAGTCATATAAATTTCAAAGAAGATTTATGTGAAAACAAACCAATTTTTCTTTTTTACCTCTACTTTCAGGAAGTGACAGACTTGATGTGCTAATGGCCTATCCTACAAAAACACTTTTTAAATATTTGTGAGAGGGTTACATTCCATTCCTCCTTCCCTTTTCACCAATCTTTATATTAAAGGGAGTGAAGAGTTGGTAACACAATGCCTTTCCCACGTCAGCATAAAACTCTCCTGCGTACATAAAATGCTGCAGCACACTGTTTCAATCAAACACAAAAAGCCTAGCCAGTTCTTCTACTTGTATCATAAGTCATACAATTTTTACATCTTTGATTCATATTAATCTAAGTTTTCTTTCCTGTGTCAATTCTAACCATTCTGCCTGCAGAGAAAAGAATGGAAGTACAATCTCAGGACAACTAACAGGTATGAATACCAGGAAGCAAATGAAAATAAACTGCAACATATAAAAATAATGATATTTCAAAGAACAGTAACAAATCAGTTAATACTGCTCCAGAAATAGTAATCTTGTAATTGTGTGATATACTCTAGGAATACCCACTTAAAACTTTAAGCACCTGTGTTAGTTCCAAGAAGCATTTCAGGAAAAGGAGTTTCACTCCAATGCCACATAATCAGCTCCAATCAACATGTTTTCCACAGTGCAATGTCTATTAAGTGCATCCCTTGGTGACAGAACTAGACACAATATGCACAAGACAGTAAAAGAAAAAACAAAAAATCCTCACAGTATCTAGTCTGCATTTGCCTATCATTCAAACTTCTCTCTCCTCACTGTCTGCAACAAATCACATAAGTGATTTGTGCTTGGGGGTGTACTCTGAGGAGTCTGGTGCAGGAAAATATCATCACACATGTTTGTGGTACACCTTCTATGGCCATCAAGACTACCCAATTAAAATAGCTGGTTTCTGCTCCTCACAAGCGCCATTTGCATAGTAAAGACCCCATATTAATCACAAGCAATATAACCGCATAACTCAAATTAACCCTAAAAATAACTTCCAATATAGAGATGTGAAATACTCGGTTCATGCGTGTTTTCATTTCACAAGAGCCTTGTTACACCAATTACTCTTGTTGGTTTGGCAAAAGTTAGATTTGCTGAGTGCCAAATTCTGCACACAGATGTATGTGCCTGGCTACTGCTGAAATAAAAATCAGAGGCTTTGACTTCCACTTTTCTTTTTATCCCTCTGGTCTGGAAGACAGGCTATCAATCATAAACAAATTGAATATGATGCACACCCACATGCACGCCCAAATAGCTTTATGCACACAAAAGAAAACTGGGCCATTTGCATCTAGAAGTGCTTTTATGAGGTATGCATTTAGTAACTCTGTTTACAGCTGGGGTCTGGGAGCTGATTTCAGGAATGGCATCCAGAGAACTGAATATAGCACTGGTAGTTGAATAAACGCTTGCAGCAGCCTGATCCTCACCCTGAAAGTGGGTGGTATCCCTTTTTTTTATAAGTATACCACATCATAGGGACTGGATGGTGCTACTGCCCTTCCACCCTTTCTCCAAACTCCTTCCCCTCTTCCTATTTGCCCCCCTTTCACATCTTCAAGCCTCTGGGGAAAAAGGTACAGGAAAGGAATCAGAGAGCAGCAGGAACTCCCAAAAGCAATCATCGTTTTAGTGGGCCTTTTTCCCATGTTGGGATTAGTTGAAGAAAGAAACTATTAAGGATTCAGCTGTAGGCTTTATCTAAACTTCCACCCTGGGCTATCTTTTCACCCTCGGTTTCTCCCCTGATGCCCACAATTTGGCCAGTATGAATATAATTTGCAGCACATGCAGTAAGGAGCTCTTTCATTAATTCGACACTGCTTTGAGGATCAAAGATAAGAAGTACTAGTGCTGATCTAGATGTCTGCAAGCTCACCTTCCCAAGAGTACTATAGCCCCTAAAAGCAGCAAACATGTTCAGGTGATTCTCAGCTCACACTGAGATGTGGTGAGCACCTACAGCCACAAGCAGAATGATGGTTCAAATGTGAGGCCATCAGGCTTGAAAAGGCAACAACAGAGAAACCCTCCCAAAGCAGCTGCTGCTTAACTGCTGAATAAACCTTTAAGAATATAGTCTGTAACCAAAAAAACCCCACAGTTCCACTAAAATTGCAATGGCTGAAGAGATCTGCATTGCATATCACCTTGGAGCCTGCTCCCACATTTCATGTCTGCATGAACCCCTATTAACTCTAACCAAAGCTCTGGAAAGCAAGAACAGCACAAGGCTGCACAGACAGTAATGAGATCCTGCTTCAAAATATGGCTCCTTCTTCATAAAGATGAGCCTATAATTCTGTCTGCAATAGTCTGTGTGGCTGAGGGGGAACATATGCTTTGTAGGCTAAGTTATCAGGTTAAGTACAAATTTGAGAGTGTCTGAGGCATGCAACAATATAAAATTCTGCTCAGAACCTTAACTGGAATGCTCCCAGTCCGCCTCTTCTCCATCATTATTAGGCAGTAAGAAGGAAAGTAGGAGACACAGAAAATAGGTGTGCTCCTCACCTTGTTTAATTTTACCATCTTACATGAATTAAAAAAATAAAAAAAAAAAAATAAAAAATTTAATATTTTATAACCTTCGCTTTCATCATAAATAATTTTGTGACAGTTCAGCATTCCTGTAGATTATTTACAGCTTTTTGGTTGATGTGTGCTCCAAAAAACATAAAAAAATAATAATGGGTTTTCTGGGTATTGCCACAGCAGCGTGAGCACACCTTTCAGATTTCCTATATTCATTTCAAGGACACACCAGACTGAGGGTCCACAAACTGTCCCTTCTCACTGGGCTGTTCTTTAATAAAGCACCAACACTCTTGCTCCAAAAACGCCAAATATAGTTGAGAGAACTTCTTGATAACATGTTTTGCTAAAAACTATTTATATTCATAGATTCCTGACAGTTTGCTTCATTTTGATACAGCCTCTCTGCATTTAGCCTTCCCCTTCTAATTTTTTTAAACCTTGTTTTTGGGTTATGATTTGATAAAAAACAAAAGTTCTTATAAGGGAAAAAGATATAGAACTATGTAAATGACTTATTCTGTGCACACAGTTACATGTAAATAGCTATGAATCTTTTTTTAAAGCAAGATAAAACATAAAATAGACTGCTTAGCTGCAAATCTAAACCTATCTCACTTTCAGGCTTCACTGCTTCCAGTGTGAATCAGCCTATTATCTTTAAGTATGAAATTAGAAAAAAGAGAAAAGTATTTGCTGTTTGTGGACACCCAAAGATTAATATTTCCCTGAGATTAGCAGTTTATTTCTTGAAAATGGAAAGCATGTAACACCAAGAAATACATTTTAATTCTGCTTCTTAAGAGCATTTTTGTTTTTATAACAAATGCAGTTTGAGATTAAGAATATGCTTGAAAACCAGCTCATGAAAAAGTGATATAAACCAAACCAATAGAACTTTGTGGTGAAAGCAAAACAAATTACTACATGGCCCAAAAGTTAAAGACATAAAATCTGCAGTTTACAGTACATTTGATTGCATCTTTTTGTGGTATGCAAAATAATGCATAAAAATTCAGGATTAAGCATCTTTAAATGTCACATGAATCAGAATTAGAATAATTTTTAGAATGTTATAATACAGCATCTGTTTAGAGCAGTATCTGCTCTATAATTGCCTGGTCAATATTTTTGAGTTTGCTGAGGAATATCTAGTCAGAGGAAAAGAAGAATGCATCATTGTTCCTTCCTTCATGTTGCCCAAGCCCTCAGTCTTTCCAGGAATAGTAAAAATACAAAAATACTATCAATATGTGATTTCTCTGCTACATTTGCTTTGGGCTAATTCTCATCACTGGAAGACACAAGGGCAGAGCGGGCTACTGCATTTGCTTTCCAAAGATTTACATACAAGACAAAAGTAAAAGATACTCTACTTATAGAGAAACATCTGCCTGATTTTTCTTTCTTATTGAACTCTCTCCGTTCTCTCTGCTGCCCAGTGGGCCCTGCACCAACACTGGCAGAAATACCATCTCAATTATAGTACTGTGGGTAACTATGGGCTGCTAAGAGGGACTGATCCCATAAAGAACTGAGGCAGCTTTGGCTAAAAGCTAGAGAGCTTCCTCATCCATTGGCAGTGGAAGTGCCCAGTGCATTGGTGCTTCTAGCCTTGGGTTCCTCTCCTGCTAAAGCCTGGAAAGGCTTCTAGCATAGTACTTGGCTGTCTTGGTCTCAAAACTTTTAACAGCAATGAGGCTGGAAAGATACCACTCAAAGCCACCATCATTTGTTGTTTCTGCTGACCTCCCTGAATCCCAGATACTTCATGTCAAAGAAAAGATATGCTGCCAATACAAAGACATGACTGACTGTGCTAGGCTACAATATTGTCCTCTAAATTCTGAACAAATTCCGACACCCTCTGCCTGCATATGTTGTTTTGTCATATCTGGACAAAGCCAAGTCAGGCAAGTAAGGAAGGGCCAAGCGCCATTACTAGGTGCTTCACCATCATCCTGTGGACATCTCAAACCAGACAGGCACTGCCCAAGTCATCACAGTGAAGTGTTAGGCAAAGAGACTGTGGGGAAGTGGAGTGGATCCTTGGAAGGCTAGTCACCTACACTGTGCATTGCACGTTGGACAAGAGACTGAGATACAAGCAAAGACTGGGGAAGGAGGGTGAGAGGGAAAAAGGCTTGTAAGTTTCACCGACTCATTCCCTGATTTTTTTTTTATGTCAAGTAATTTACTTGAAGCAACCTAAAATTTGATCAAGAGCTCTTCAGACTGGGAGGCAAAATTGGAAAATAGAGGAAAAATAGGTTGTTTGCAATTTTAAGTACAGTTCATAAAACTTGTACAATTTGATCAGTGTCTGCAATGCTGGATAAACCCCCAGTTTGTATTTAGCATGCAGAGTTTAAGGTCTAGCCGTAACTTTTGCATATGAAGCAGCCCATGGTGCTTGAAGTTGCATATATGTGCAGCAAGAATAGTGGCTACTGAATGAACAGGCACACACAGAGAACATCAATCTGCCCGATACCATCCAGAACACTCCAGGAATGGGGTTTGTAGCTCCAAGACTAGCTGTGTTACCACAAACATCCATCTCTTGTTTCTATGTTCTCTCTCTCTTCCTCTTTGTTATTAAAATTGCAAACCAGACTTACGCCCACTCCGAACAGTGGAATTCTGTCTGGAGATTTTTAGCAAGGTGTGTGGAAAAGGTGTACAAGTAAAACAGGATATATTATACTCTGATTGAAATTCTAAGAAAGTTGTTCTTAGAAGGATACAACTTTGTAATTCTTCAGAGCAAATATTCTCAGATATTATAAACACAGCCACCTATAGGTACCTCAGTGAAGACCAAATCCTAAGCCTGCAGCCACAACAACTCCACCTTCCAGTATCACTTAAGAATTAACCCCTTTAACTGTCTTACTCAGAGGCAAAAAGCTGAACACCAATCACAACAAATAATTGGAGAAAGGATATGTGACCTTTAATATGAATACACTCAGAAGTCATGAGAGGGAGTAAAAACCTCTGTGAGGTTTCATTTAATGTTGTTTTTCAGAAGATAACTGTGTTTTTATTTATTTGCCATGTTTTGCAGTATCCTTTTTCTGCTAACACAAATTTTAGCACATTACTTACTTTAAATATTTACAGAATAGGCAGGCACACAAAAATCCTTGGCAGTGCAGTCTGCCAGGAAGAAAGGTGAGCAATAAGTGATGCAGGACAGCACTGCGAGACATTCCACAGGCTGCCACATCGACCCAATATCCCATGGGCAATGGGGGAAACAATAGCTTCTTGGAAAGCAGTCAATATAGAAAGGAGAAGATGTGAAAGCAAGAGAATTATCTGTTTGAGAGTATTTAATCAGTGGACGGAATGACTAGAGAATAAGAAAACAAGAGGTAGATAAGAGGAGGTTGCAGACTATGAGTTTTAACTCTGCTATAGTAGATTACCTCCACTGTGGCCTTCTAGGCAAATGACCAGTTTGGTAATTCAGTCTACCAGTCATACAGAGCAGCTGGAGTGTATGTGCCTGAGCAGCACTTACTGTGGGCAACCACTGCAAAGCAAAGCAGTTTACACAGACACACTCCTCCAGATACAGAAAACAGATCCAAGAAATACACACTCCTCCAGATACAGAAAGAAAACAAATACACATGCCACTTCTCAGAGATGGAGTACCTCAAAGCAGCACTTTAAACCAAGTACTCTGGAAGATGAATGACAGGCTTCCAGAACACATTGTAGTGAAATAGGAAATAGGGAGAGAATAGGGAAGAGGAACACTAGCAAAGGGCTACTATATGCATCTTGCCACCATGTAGGAAAGTTCTAAAAAAAGGCATTAAAACCCAGATACTGCCTAATATACCGGAGAGTTCCAACTAGTCACTACCAAACCAAATGAGAAGCCTTTGATTTGAATGAAAGGGAAAACTCCCACAGCTAGGCTGAACATGGAAAACAAGGCAGGCTTTGGATTTAGATTGCATCAGTGCAGATGTGTGTGGCCCGAAACCCAGCACAGCCTTCAGCACTTCACCCAACCTTCTGCATTAAGCTGTGTAAAAACAGAGCAGCCTGACTGCACCACAGAGGATGCAGGCACCCTCTATGTTAGATAGCTTTGCAGGGTAGTTTTTAAATACCCTGGAGCTGATCTTTCTCAGAAGAGGTCCAGGTTCAGAGTGCTAGCCCTTCTAAGTGAGACAGTATACCAAATGAGTAAGAGCAAACAGGACAACTACAGGTAGTTGTCCTGTAACAGATTATCTCTACCCTGTCTTCTAAGCACATGACCACTGAACTAAGACTTCATGCAGACAGCAGATTGATGGAGCCTTATCATCCTCACTAGGTAGGCAACTTGAAAACTAATCTCTTTGTACTAAAGCAAATGAAGTATGAAATCTGTTGTAAAGACTGTTCAATTAAATGAGAAAGTCACAGATTAGTATGACAGAGAGACACGTACATCCGACCACAAGGAAGACCATGCTTATTTCTGGATACTGCAGTATTGCTAAATACTGTAATGACAAAAACCTGAGGAACACCTAGAAAAACCTAATTTGCACCAATACTTCTCCATTTGCCAACTTTGTTTTAGTAACACAAAACTATTCCTAGAAAGACAACTTTCTGCTTCCTAGAAAAAGCAGAATTTGGGAATCTTACAAGTCAGAAGTTAGTTGGGATTTTTATTTGGGATTGAATGCTGGGCAGGATAAACCAGTTTCCTGCCTTGACTACAAAGGGCAGGACTTCATAGTAGGTTTGATAAGGCTCTTGTTTCACAATATATAGGTAATACAGGTAATATGCCTCTGTGAAACTATCCCACTTTTTATATAATACTCCAGTGGAGAAAGAGGGCCAAAGAAGAAAAGAATATAATCTTCACATGGAAGAAAATTCATTAATCCCTTAAGCAGAAATGTATTACAAATAGACTGAGAAAGCTCCTCTACAGAACTGGGGGTTGAAAATAATTCACTGGAAATACTGCAATCCTCACCAACAGTACTTTTAAAAAAAATTTCTGGAATTTGTTTGGAAATTGAATTTCAAGCTGAACCATGACTTGGCAAGACACCATGAGACTCACTGATATTGTCACACACTATTTTTACAGAGTTATTATTACTCAGAAAAACTGTAACATTGATAACTCTGTAGATATCTGTTGTGTATTTTCAGATTAGCCCTTTTAAAACAATTTATCTTACCCTTTACTTCCCTTAATCCTGACAAATAGTGGTTTCATTTGCAGCAATATCCACATTCATAGTGAGTGACACTCTTCCTAATGCAGATCATTTAGAACAGCTAGGAGAAGGCCTTATTTATAGATGCAACATAGATGTGTGAGATAGATGGAACCTCTGTGCAACAAGCAAATGAGTGTCAAAAGCAGACATGTCACTAGCTAGTTACTATGACTTATTAGATGAAAATAAATGTTTAAATGCTGTGAAGTGATTAAATGTCAAAAAGACAGCCTGAGTGAATAGCCTAAAACGGAGGGCTCATTTGAGTGATGCAGCCCTGGAAAGTTCAGTCATGCTGCCCTAACAACAAGAAATCCTTGCAAGTTTCTCCCATTGATCAACTGCTTTCTGTATTTGCCAACAGAAATGTATACTTTGTAACTCCCTGAAAGATTTACATCTATTACATTGACACAGAATACAAATGAGGCATTTTAAGTGGCATTTTATGGTTATGTTGTAAAACAAATTGCCACATCTGTTTGAATTCCTGTTTTACCATACCCATCCTTCAATATTCTCCAACCTGTCTTTACTCTGAGACCCTTTGCTTTCCCAAGCCTCTGTTTTATAGGATCCAGAAGCCTGTCTTCAACTATTCTGTGGAATATAGCCACATAGCTTTGTAACTTGCCATACATTCCATTAAGTTGAGATATTTTTCTTGTAACATAAGAGAGGAACAGTGCAGTCACAGCTTTCTCAGATAATGTCAGATTAATCTATCATTTTTAAATACCAACAGGCACACAGTATAAAAGTACTCAAAATCCAGTGTATATAAAGTGCTTTCTTATGAGATATAATTCATCACACACCTTTGCCATGGTATTAGTAATACCAATTTTGCCCTTGCAGTTCAAACAGCCTATCACTTTGCACACATTTGTCTATGCCCATTGTTAAGGCACATAGGCTGCTAAATTTATTTCTCCTTTCCCATTTGAAAAAGACAGAAAATAGACAAGTAAGAAACAAGAAAAGTATATGCCCAAATTTCTTCAGCATTAAACACCAGAAATCAAGCAGCTTTGCATTGCTCATTTAATACTTTCTGTGCCAACAAAATGGGAAGCAATCTAACTGAGCATAGCATAGTAGGCACTTACTAAAAGGCATGATATTAGGCACTCCTAGTCCTGGTTGTTCAGTGCTGAACACAGCTTTTCTTTAGACAGTTGGTGATCTCCCAGCTTGCTGCAGGGAGTAGATGTGCTATGTGCAAGCTGACATTTATTTTGTCAATATTGATCATAAAAGAACATTCAGCTTTTGAAAGCTGTGCTTATTGATACCATCTTGTAACATAACAAGCTGTATGGGAACATCTGAGTTGCACAGTAACCCTGCACAAGCACCAGCACAGCACAGCACAGCAGCTCAAGAGCACTGTTTTCTGTCTTCCCTGTGATCTCTCTTCTCCACTGTGCACTGCTGGTTCCAGTTCCTCCCTCCTGTAGCTAATGCTCTGAGCATTAATGCATCAGCACAACATCCATAAAATATGTACCATAAAGGATCTCCTCAGTGGCACTATCTAGGGCATTAATGGATGCCACCAGCATACTCACCACCACCCTCCCCATAAACTGTCTGCAAAACCAAAATAAAGGTCTATTATTCTCTGTTTCAGTACATACATGTCACCAATTTCATCCGATTCCTCTTCACATACAACTTTGCATTCCTTAGCAAACACTTTTCACCAGTCTGTGAAGACAGTTAGAGATCTCAAGCTGTCTGAACAATATGCCCATGTCATTATGTCCCCAAAAGAGATTATTAATAACTACTAATAGTATAAGTATTAAGAATACTAATAATAGTCTACATCAGTGACACAGATGCCATCTTCTTATCCAAACTGGAAACTCGAACTGCTTCCTTCCTTTCACCACAACCTTAGTGAACAGTGGCTTTCCATCAGATTGTCTCTGGAAAACTCCTAAACCCACACTAGTTTCCTAGTGGCCAAAGTCAACATAAACTAAAATGTATTATAAACTAAAGTATGTAAAAACAACCAGGTGCCATCTAAAACATGCAAACAAGACTAATAAACAGCCATCCTCTCAGAGGTGTTAATTTTTTGTTTCAGTAATCTAAAGAGTAGTTTTAACCAAGAATAACACTCCTCCAGAGACAGAGGTCACACTCTGCAGTCAGCTGCTCACTACCATGCATGAACTGACTTCATGCAGAAAGGAATTCCGTGGTGCCCATAGATCCACCATTCAGGTGGCTTCCCTCAACTCTTGCGGACACCTTTCAGCCCTTCCAGCAGAATCTGACAGTGTCATTTACGTGGACATGAAGGACATCTAGTGGAGTCTTGCTTGCTCCCAGCAGAATGCAGAGTTTTAGCCTCTGATCCCCAATTTCTTATCATTATTCCTGAAAACTGACATATGCTCCTGTTCTCTGAGGACAGTCAGAGAAGTCCAAAGCCACACAGATTTCCCCTCCTGCTGTCAGGTGGGATATGCAGTCCCTCTCCAGCACTCTATGCTCCCACTGAAGAGTGGACTGTCTTCTGGTCTTTTTCACAGTCTCCTGCACCTATATTACCCTCCTTTCCATGCAGTCTCCCAGCACAGAGGCATTTCTGTGCTATTCCAAGAAGTCTGGAATAGCCAATAACTCAACTGCTGACTTTCAAAACCGTGTAGGGTAATTGGTAAGAATATTGTGCATTTAACCTATTCTGATCCACTAGGAATTACAGGCATGTAGACTTTCACTCTCTCAACTCATCTACACTGCAGAACTTTAGGAGTGTAATTTGTGGGAAAAACCCTCTTATTTTTATCCTAGCTCAATACCTTAGCACTGACATTATGAACTTTCCACAAAAAAAACAACAGAAAGCTTTTGCAGTTTGGGAATCAAACTCTCATATGTAGCTAAGCACAATTAAGTCTGCTGTGGAAAAAACCCAAAAGGCTTATTCAGATTGCCTTGTAAAAGCTTAAACATAAATATTTAATTCAGGATATTTTCTAAATTCACTTTCAAAAACCATCATTCACAGTATTTCAAAGGCTGAGGCACAGAGCTGTTTTATCTCTATAAGAAGTAAACAAATGCAAGTTTCCCCCTGTTCATTTAGCTGAATACGTCAAAGCAAGAAGTTGCTAAAAAATTAGGAAGGATGTAAATAACCATTCCAATAAGCGGGCACTTCTCATGGTAAAGTTATAACCTGAAAAGGGGGAGATGAATTCTTATAAAAGAGCTGTTTCTATTGGAGTAAAAGCAAATTGCTGTGTGACAGCACTGCTGGAGTTACCATCCCCTTCCCACAGAGTATCTCTCTAGTTGCTGCAGTGTCATGGCACTGCCCTTAAGGGCCTGGTGGGACACACACGGCCTGCAGGACCTGTGTTTTCCAGAGGCTGCCATTAAGGAATTCCTTGTCTCAGATTGCATGAGAAGATTGAGTGCAATGGGTGATGAGATCTTTTGTCCTCCGCCTAATCCCTCTGCACCTCCATATAACTTCAGATGGCCAAACTCTGCCTGTCCTCCCTCTGCTGTGGCTGAGCATAAACACATGCCCACGGGCCACAGGGCAAGCCAAGGCCAGCACAGGGTGGATGAAATCCCCCTACATTCTTCCACAGGAGAAGTGCCATTTCACTGCAAGAGACCATCCAAGGCTGTGGAGGCTCACACACATCAGCTGGGGCAAACCCCATGTGCAACACAGACACAAGAACCATCTGGCTCACTGCTGTGCCCCAAAAACTGGTTGACCCCAACTGTCCTCTCTTGGCTCTGTTCTCCCCTGTTCTGCAGGTGCTGGAGAACTGGGTTCCAGCTGGCAGCTGGGCATGTGTGCAGCACTGCACAGGGCTCTGACACCAGACACTCCACAAAGGAGTGACTCAGACCACCCTGAGAACAGGAGCAGTTTCCATTCCCGGCTACAAATATTTTTAGCTGCTCTAACAGAACAACCTGTGAAGATGACCCAGGAAGTGTTTCAAGAAGAAAACACAATAGAATGTACGGAAAGAGCTACACAATATAGCATATTGTGCTGGAGCTGGGATGGATGTGTGTCTCCTTGCCCAGGCAGCACCTAACCTTGAGTTCAACATTACTCCACTTATCCTCTGCAGATGATATTTCATTCACTCTGTGCATGAAATCAGCATATTTGTGACGGGCAGGAAGGACAGATAGGGGGGATCCAGAATTCACTACATAAACAATTGAAGCACTATCACCAGTGAACTGAATTTTTAACAACTTTCAAAACAGACATTTAATTTTTTAATTATTTCTTTTATAAACTTCTGCAGAGAGCAAATTCAAGATGCATCATGCTCACATTTTCTCTCTGCCTCACATGGGAGCAGGATTCAGTCCAAACAATTCCTCAGCAGTGCTGACCAATACAATTTGGTCTGTCCAGCTACTAAAGCTGTCCTACTTTCCTCCCTTTCAAATCTGAGAGAAGTCCACAGTTAATTGTCTTAGTAAAGGAAAAGTTAATCTATTTTATCTGAATGCCAACACAAGTGTTCCAAATTATTCTAAAGTGAGATTACAAACCTTTATGAATTAATAATTTTCTATCGTATTGGTGGAAACCTTAAAATTAGGCTCTCTAACATACTGAGTAATGGCTCCAGAAGTTACCAAACACCTCACAGAATTCTTCCAGACTGAAATTTTTCATTGGCTTCCACAGCACCCTGACTAAGTCTATGGCCTTTTTGTCACTGTCCTTACAGCTCAGCTTTCCACAATGAGCCCTTCTCTCTATGCTTTGATTCCTCTAGACTACACAATTTTGCTACTCTCAGCTAGAGAAGTCACTAATAGCAATAATAAAAGTCACAAAGGATTGATATAACAAGGTACCAAATCCTGTGGAAATTATTGCTTTGTATTAATATTTCTTGTTTACCAGTGCTATAATAGGAAGGCTAAACGGTATGTTTGAGTTGTTTGGTGAGGATGCATTTATACTTACAATGTTTAATAAAAGATTTGTCAATACCTATCTGCATAATATATTCATATTTTTAAACTAGTCTGTGGGCTAGTCTAGAGAGGAAAGTATTCTGTTATGCTGCTGTGTTCAGGTCATTTCTCTCATGCCATTACCTCTCAAACAGACACACTTATTTCAGGTTAACTAAAGCAGAACTTGGTGGTTAGAACAGTCCACAGGAAGAGTTATGCTAAAGAAGTGAGTGGTTTAAAATCCACACCTTGACTTACATTAGTACAGCTTTCCAAGGCTCAGCTCTATCGTTCTGCTTCACAGAAATTTATAGACATACACATATTGCTCTTAATTTATATAGAACAACCTGCATTATTGTCACAGAGCAGCTACACTCTGGTCAGGAAAATTTAGGTTACTACATATAAAAAAGAGCCCTACTGTTTCTCCAAAACCAAGGATCACATCTGTGCCGACTGGCAGTTAGGCACAGCCATCTGTCATTTTGGGGTACCCTAATGGGATTTGGCATCAGAAGATGAGGTTCTGTAACCAGGTAAAGATCAAGGGACAAGAATGCCTGGAGGCTTCAATTACCCACAACTTCACATTGTGCTGCCTTCAGAAATCTGTTCTGGGAACCATATTAAGTGCAATTCATTGATGTTTATGGTTTGCATTTGCTGTTCCTGGAAGCAGAGTAGCTTGTAAAATTAGCAGCTGTAGCTCTATAGTTGGGAGAAGGGCAAAAATGCTGATTTTTAATTTTATTTCTTGATACTTCTGACTTTGGCACAAATCCAGTTCAACGATGTTGCCTTCACAATGCCCTTTCTTTCCAGGTGACCATTATGTATTTACACCCTGTCTAGAGTTTATTTAATTCTCTGTGTACAGTCTATGTCTAGACCTCCAGAGACCCATTTCTGAAGCTTTTTATCTTTTTAAATGCTGAGTGCCCTGCATTACAAAGAATTTTGGTAGTCATTTGAGCTCAGAATTAGATATTTTATGAAATGAAACAAACAAGCAAACAAACCACCATGGAAAATGTACAGTTCTTCTGAAATTAAAAAAAAAAAAAAAAAAAGGTGGGTAATTCCCCATTGATTATTCAACAAGAACCCAAAATGCATTATTCCAATTAGAGATGTGATTCTACGGCTCAGGCATTGCACCAACACAGGTAGCTATTTGTGCAAATTACAGCTATAGAATATCTTCCCTGCCGAGAGAAAAGCAGAAATGTTCTCAGCAATATTAGTGATGTATCATATGATTTGGAGCCAGGACAACTTCTATATACTTGCCCAGGTGTTATGAAAAAAAAGCTCTTTTATGAAAGAATCCACATTTTTGAGTCTACAGAAACAAAGATGCTATTAAAGCCAACAAAGTTTAAAGGAAAAAACAAACCCAAAATCCCTACAATGAGATGCCAAACCAAATATTGTAACTGACAGAAGATACCAAGTCTTCAGGCCTGAATTATTTCTAATAACATTCTATTTTAGAAGAATCTGTGAATCTGTTTCAACAAAGCTTAGCAACTGCCAATATAATGAAGGCGACATTAGTAACAATGCCTTGGATTTTTCATTTGAGAATTGTTGAAGTTCCCAAGAGAATCACAGAATCATAAAATGATTAGGGTTGGAAGAGACCTTAAATATCATCAGGTTCCAACCTCCTTGCTATGAGTAGGGACATCCCACACTAGATCAGGCTGCCCAAGGCCTGGTCTTAATCCAACCTGGCCTTCAATACCTCCAGGGAGGGGACTTCCACAGCCTCCCTGGGTAACCTATTCCAGTGTCTTACTACCTTAATGGTGAATAATTACTTCCTGATATCTAACTTAAATCTCCCCTCTTTCAGTTTAAAACCATTACCTCTTGTCCTATCACTACCCCCTCTGGTGAAAAGCCCCCTCCCAGCTTTACTCTAGCCCCTTCAGGTAGTGGAAGGTGCTAGAAGGTCTCCCTGGAGCCTTCTCACCTCCAGGCAGAATAGCCCCAACTCCCTCATCCTGTCTTCATAGCAGAGGTGCTCCAGTAAGAGAAGTAAAACTACTACTCCACTTGATTGTCTTGTGCACTGAGGACAGACTATTAGGTGTCATTCTCAACTGACAAGGTAAGTCAAGACACTTGGTTACATATTTCTTTTCCTCTGAAACATTTCTGGAAGAGTTGCAGTATGAACAAACAGGGATTTATCCCCTTCTCCACTCAGACCTCTGGTTAAATGCAGCTTTAAGAAGATGACAGCTAACAGGTTTTCAGTATAAACTGTCCACACATGATTTTTTTTTTTGGCCACATAGTTCATTCCCTCTTCAAAAAGCTACGTTAGCCCTCCTGGCCTGCTCTCACCTTCAGCCAGCCAGACTTTTTACTGTCTGGCCTTCCTTCCTGCAAAAACTGCCAAGGGATTGCTTTGAAGATCCTGCTTACATCCCTAGCTCCCAAAGTTGCTTCCTTCCAGTTTTGGATAGTTCAACTGCTTATTGAATAGCTATTTAGATAACTGGTCAAACATTCCCTTTGCAGAATGGTAGCCCCTAATAAAATAGCTGGAAAGTCATTGTGTATGTGAAACGAGGTGAAAAATACATATAATTGTGTGAGGAGCCTCTCTCTTTCACACAGAACACTGCAGCAAATGCACATCAACAGACATAAAGTAAACTTTTATATAGTGCTACTTTAACAACTGATCTTCACAGCAGCAGCAAGGGCTCTGCCCCATGCTTAGCAGCCTTAGAGAGGTGCCATGTGTGGGACTGGCTGCCTTGTGGCATGGGGCCTTCTGCCCTCTCACCCTTCCCACTAGAGCAAAGCAACATTGAGAGCAGCCCCCACTGCTGCAGCAGAAAAGAAAAAAGAATGTGTAGCAGGGGATGCCCTGAGTCCCTTGAGCTTATCTGCAGGACCCAAGCAGCCTTCAGCCACCAGCAAAGAAAAAGCAAGATGTCAGCAAATACTATTTTCTGTCTTTGAACCTGGAAGAGAACATGATAGACTCGTGAATGTTGCAAAGAAAGAGGAGCATACATGTCCACTGAAGCTTTTCTTCAGGATTTAAATACTCTTTTTTTCCAAAGTTAAGAAAGCTGTATTGTTCGTGAAATTTAATGCTCTAACTTGGTCCATTTTCAGAAGGTAAATCCTAAAAAGCTCAGTGTGGCATTTTTAAACAACTGCCACCACAAATCTCCAGAATTTTGTGTTTCTAACCTTGCTTTTAAGTGCTTGCATGACTAATAAAGTGTGACATCGCTGAGATTTGCTAGCATTCTTTTCTGTAACATAAGTTCTAGCTGACAAAAATATGGCTAAATTTAGATAGCTGCAGCAAACAAGAACTTTGGAAACAAAAGCAGGCTTAAGGATTAAAATTGGTTATGACATGTTTGTGCTCCAACATATGCAAGTTCACATAACCCCTTGTCTGCTGCCCCATTCACAAAGTCATGGGCTGGCTATGAAAAACAGCCTGCTGAATGCTAGCTATGAAAGCATTACCAGTCTGATATGCTGCTGCTCCAGTGAGTTGTGCCAGTATGGCAGGTGGAGCCTGCTGGGTCTTTCAACTACTGAGTGTTGTTTTTTTAAAGAAGCCATTAACTAGGGAAAAATAGAGAGAAAAATACTTCATCTGTAGATAATGAATTGGTGCTAAGAAACATTGCTTTAACTGCACAGAACTCTTATACCAGATCTCCAAACTTTAAATACATTCAGATATTATATTCCATTTTCCCAGTTTTCTACTGTCTATGTGCTCTTTAAATGGGGCAAATCCAGCTGAATCCTTACGTGTTTCTCCTTATACATTTCCTCACTTATCCTTGCAAAATACAAACTGCATTGATGATTTATCAGACACAAATCAGATCTACAATGGGAGCTACACCTCAAGAAGAGAAATAAGAAAGAGACTGTTTAAATCCTGCAGCTGAATTTCAGGTATCCAATTGTCTCCTTTATTCTTCTGTTTTCTGCTTTGCATTGTGCCAGACAGCTACCCTAGAAGCCACACGAGAATGATGGCCTTGCTTTCTAATACTTCTGCTGGTAGAATTAGCCACGTTATTTAAATGTCAATTTACTGCAAAGAGAAATTATTTTTTAAAAAGCAAAATCAAAGTACCATTCAAAATTGAATTTTCAAGCCATTAACTTTACTAGGCTAGTCCTGCTGGCATATTGAATGTCTGCTAGGTATTCTCAAAACAAGGTCACTTTTTCTAGTTCAAACTTTGCTTCAAAGCATCCTATGAAAAAAAAAAGATCAGCTTATGCAACAGCAGAAACTAAAATAAGAAGCCCAAATAATACAGCTGCTGTGGAAGAGCCACCATTTTTTTCCTCACAGTAAAATTCAACTCTCCTTTTCTGGAAAAAGCCACCCAAAAGATGCTAGAACCTCTCTGGTAACAGAAATCTAAAACATGCAAGAACACTTTCACATTATGCCTCCTATTTATTTTCTTTGCAACTGTTTACTTAGTCCTGGACAGAACACTTCCTGCTCTAAGTACATATTTTGAATTCACTGCCAGATTTAAAAACAAGCAAATGAAATACCCAAACACAACAGTGTATCCAGAAGCATTTGTGGCCTCTTGCCCTGGAAAAAGCCAAAGCTGCAACTTCGTGGGAAATTCCTGGCAAGTCTCATGGCTTCATGTTCCCCTTAGACTGTTCTGATCATGGTAGAAATCAACATAACTTGCTGTCTGTAAAGTCTACGGAACCCCCCTGGAACAGCCAGCATTACTGACAGAACAGTCATCATGTGCCAGGTGCAGAAGCTTCAGACTGGTCAGGCCATTCACCTGCACCATGCCAAACACCTCTTACTTGCTTGTGTCTCACCGTTTTACACAATTTTGTTGGTCTCTAAATCAATCAAAACCTAGTAAAAATACCCAGTGTAAAGTCACAAGTTTAATCATCCTCTGCCAGATTTCGCTTTGTCTCTCATATTCCATTTACAAGGAATGATGTCTTCCACATCCCCCAAAGTCAGCTACTACACTTTGTTAGAGAGAGAGTGACCCAAGAGAGTTGATTAAGCCAGTAAGCACCTTCCCTTTCAAAACATTTGTCACTTGAGTTAAAAGCAAAACTCCCACCTACTTTGCATCCATTGTTAGCAGATTAGGACAGAGCACAAACAATTCATCATTAAAAGACCCCAGTACTCTAAATCTATGCACAAGCTGAGCACCTAAATAACTACCAAAAAACAATAATTTTGGGGAGCTCTTCTACTCATGAAAATGATTACTTTCCTTATAAAGAAAGCATCCGTTTGCCATTTTCCTTCTGGTAGCTGTCGGACCTGTGACACTGTTTCTGTATTTAATCAAAATGTCTCTGGAAGTCTCAGAAATCAGCAATACTTTAAGAAGGAAAAAAAGAAAAAAAAAAAAAAAAAAAAGCAAGCAGTGAGCTCCCATCTTCTTGCTCCTCCAGAGAATGAAAATGAGAAGTCCGGCAGATTCTGCCAGTCGCAGTCCCCATGGAAAAGGACAGAACACCAGTCCTTGCTGCTGGTTTTCATCTGTCACCCCCCCATGAGTTCCCCAGTGCTCAGCACTTAGGTGACCTCCCACGCAGTTTCCCTGTCTCAAGGTAGCTGCACATTGAACACTGCTGGTGCATGAGCTGCCAGCAGCAAAAAGCTTCTAACAGCAGTGGCAGACAAAGGCAGACGATGCTTCTTTTCCTCTGTATTGGGGCAACATGCAGGCAACCCAAAGGGATTAGCAGAGACCACATCAGGCTGGAGATGCCAAGTGGGAGGATGGCCCCAGGCAATACATGCTGCCATCCAGGCTCTGGCTGTCCTAATGGCCCAAGAGCTGAGATTAACTCATCTCCCACTCAGCTCCCCTATAGTAACACAGCATCCACACACAAAGCAAGACACTTACTGCATAATCAGGCCGCTCAAAAGTGCTGGCAGAATTCACAGCAGTTCCTGTGATACCCAGTGTCATCAGAGACTTATGGCACTGTCGTGCCTGGAGCTTGAATACCAGTAAAATTCACCTACTGCCTCTAGGAAAAAATTGCAAGGGTCAGGGGAGGGCAGTGAAAACAGGTGAACCACACAGGAAGGTGTGTTGTCCTTGTATGAGAAAAAGGAGGGATATACTAAAGAAAACCAGGGCTAAAAATATCAAGAAGAGGGCAGAGGTGCTCACACAGTGCAGGCATACTGGGGCCAGAGAAATGCATTTGCAGCTAGTTCTAACATGCAGTGATTGAAAGACAGGTCCTTGTGTGGCGAGAGTTGAAAAAGATTCTTTATTTCCCACCTCTCTGTACCTTTTTTCTACAGTTTTGTCCCCAGCAAAAAAAAACAAAACCAAAAGCCAAAACCTTGAAACAGCGGACAGAGAACAAAAAGTGTGGGCAAAGGTCTTAAAAACCCCACAGATTTTCACTGAGATTTTTTAAGTTTAGGGACACAGTTTTGAAAACAGAATATTTTGTTTTGGTTTCCATTGGAAAAAAAAAAATCTCAGCCAGCCCTACTCTTAATTAATTTGAAGATAAAGAGATTATTTAACTCCTGACATGCACGATGCAGAAGAACGTGGTGTCTTCAAAAAGAGAACAAAAAGACAACTGGAGAGAATGAACTGTACAGCTCTATCCTCCATGGCCACAACAGGGCACAAACACCTAAACCATCCACTTGATAACCAACAAGAACTGCAAAGCTGCAGACTCCTCTTGTAGGGAACAGAATGCAAAGCTGTAGATTCAGAGTTGGGGTTTCAAGCCATCTGTTAAAATTACTTTGGTAGCCACTGGGAGTGCAACACAGTAAAGTCAATTCATGAACTAACAGAAACAACAAAATTGATATTTTATTAAAAAAAAATCCCAACCAGCTCAACCCTTCTAGGACCATTTAACTGGAACAGTTTAGAGCACACATTTTGACAACATGGCAAGTAGCTAACTAAACCCAGCTCTCAGACACTGGGCTCTGTTTAAGAATAGATCAATTCATTATTTATTTAAATCAATCTAAACTCAGATTACTTCTGAAAGAGGTGGATCTGTTCTCCTTCCACTCACCTGTGTTTTCTTTATTGTTCCCTTGAAAAGGCTGCACAGCAGTGGTGTGACTTGGGACCTGACCTGGTTGAAATCTTTCTTTTTTCTTTATGTCTTAAATTTCACTCAGTTCAGCTTCTCACAAATATTAGGATAAGGAAGGGAGGTGACAGGAGGGCTGATCTCTTTTTTATAATTGCAGGAGAGATGTAGAGAGCCTGAAATCAACAGTGAAAGGGCACCCCACTTCGGATAAGAGATTATTGTAGGAAATACTAGGGATGGTGCACTTAGTGGGAAACACCCCTTAGATATTATTTTGGATTATTACTCATTTGTAAAATAGAATTGTATTAATAAGAATTTTACGGCACTTGTTAGCAGGTCCTTCACACACCCTCCTTTTTGTTTGATTTATTTATAGAAGCAAGGCCTTCCCAGGTGGACACAGGCACTCCTCTTCTCTTATTCAGAAGTGACAGTGACATCAGTACCTTTCTGTGAAGGCTGATTTCAGGAAGCCAGTATCCCTGTGAGTAAGGAAGGGTTACAAACTCGTCTCTGTGCAATTTGAATATAACAGCAAAATAATAATTCTAACTGGAAAAGAAGATGTTTTTCATCTTTTATCTTTCATTTTCATCGATGACATTCATGCCATAGTTCAGAAGACCACCCTTCAGCTTGTTCTTGGCTGAGACATAGTGCTTTTAATTTATAAATTATGTCTTCTTAGAAAAAGAAAAAACCACTCTGTTCTGCCAGTCATGTTGTCCTTGTTTTTTAATTACCACCACCAAAGAGAAAAAGCTTTAATGCCTAGAAGAAAAGTGCACATGTTTTCTACCACAAAGAAATTCATCAGTGTTTAGCACAATGGCATGTAATTAATAGCTGTACTTTAAAATTCAAGCTAGGCTCAGTATAGTTGTTTGCCAAGAGACAAACACTAGCACTGCCATACAGAGTGTATTTTTCCTATTGTTTCTGTTTTTCAGCAGTTAGCAAGACTGAATACAAACCAATACAGTAGCAGCACAGTGTTATTAAACCAATGGCTGTAACAGTGCCTTCAACTATGAAGGTTCACTTTACACAACAGTTACAGGTGAAAAATGAATGAAACAATTGTCTCAAGCTCCCCCCCTCATTTCACTGCACAACTGCCAGATGCTTGCTTGCCCCTTTCTGAGGTGTTGCGCCCACATCTGACTTGTTGTTTTCAAACAGCTAATCACTGTCCTGGTAAAATGCTGTGCAATAAAATTTTCCAAGTAAGTGCCCAGAGTTCACTGGCAGAGAAATGAAGCTCAGTTGAAAGGTGTTGCTCATGCATAGCTCACATGGAGGGCTTCAAGACACAAGGCTCGGTGATTTTAGCTGACACTAATGTCCCTGGCTATGTCCCCATGCCCTTTCCTCATCCTAGATCAATGTCCTATTGCAAGAGCAGCTGAAGGCCCATCACTTTACTCCAGTTAGTCTTTATTCTTTCAGTTAAAAAAACTTTTCCTTTAATGGCAATGATAGGAGCTAAAATTCACCTCAGTCTTGTTTGCCTCTCACTTCTGCCTGCCTGCTTGCTCCCACCCTAGTGCTACAAGATCTCTACTCTCTCCTCTTTGTCAGTACAGCTGTGTGTGGAAACTGAATGTCCGAAACCATCTGGGTTAAGGGTGGGGAAGATTTTGACTTTCATTTAAACCAAAGGCTGGGATCTTGCTAAGAAGTCAGGCATGAGTGGGGAGAACTGGGGCACAGGCAAAGATTTCCCCGTGCCACCTGGTGTAACAGGGGCGGCACCTTCAGCAGGGGCAGCAGTGGTGGTTTGGCAGCAATGGCCTCCACTGCTGCAGTCACATCTGCCAGGTCTCATCTGCCACTATGCTGACTTCCAAGCAAATGGCACAGGTAAGGTCTGTTGGAAATCAGGCCTCTTATTTACAATCTACTTCACTAGCCTTAATAATGCAACGAGAAAAGCTCTGAAGTGAGTTTTGCTGGCACTGATCCCCTCCCCAAGCTGTTCTTGTTTCTTCATGATGGCAGGCTGACCCATGCTGAAAGCTGGGATGAGAATCCTTGTCTGCAAGCAACAGACACAGAGGAGAAAACAGCTTTCTAAACATGATACCATATCTGAGGAGTTCAGATGCAGCAAGTTCATTCTTCATCCTGTCACATTCACAAAACCCTGTCCATGTGTTTACACAACAGATTTACGTGTGCATCATTGTGCCCATTCACTCATCCAGTTGTGCTCTGGAGATGAAATGGAGGTTTGAGTCACAAGCTTTCTAATTCTCTGAAGTGAAAAATCCCAGACATGGTATACAACTAGATTTTGCAGTACTGCTGTTTGCATTAACTGCTTTAGACCAGTACAACCTGTAACAGACCACGGCATTGTCCTGAAATACCGTCTGCCAGGAGCTGCTCTTGGTCCTGCAGGGAAAGTGCAAATAAGGTTTTGCAAACTCACTGGCAGAGCTGACTTGTTACCCCCCCAGACATAAATAAAGTTGGAACAGCTTCCAAGCAATAAACCTCAACCTGACTATCAATAAACCTGACTATCGGACATCTTCACCTATGTAAAAAAGTGGAGAGTTTGGCTGTTGGTCTTAAATACTGGGAAATCTATCCAAAAGCACCTTGTCAAGGTGGCCAGAACTGTCATCTGTCATTCTTGTTCAGGAAAAATTCAGAGATTCCATAGAGATTAACATTCTGTACACATATCTATAAATAAAAGCTTCTATTTCCTTTGCAGTGAGCTAGAATTAGATACACACCCACATATATCCAAGGCTATAAATAAAAATTAGTATCTTGTTCAAAACCAAAACAAACAAAAAAACAGTTAGATATGCTAACACTAACTCTTTCTGTTTTTGCAGCTACATACATATTGTTAGCATATACCTGTATCTAGGACACCACGTTTTTAAGAATATACCCAGTGCTATGGCACTCAGAGTTAGGGTCACCTGCAAGGAATTTGATCTCCCTATGGCCCCTTTCTAAGGTGAATTAAGAAAGGAAGGGAGGAGGACACCAGAGTAGAGAAGGTTTTCACCAAACCCGAATATGAAGGGCACAATTCTCCCCAAAACATTTGCCATAACAGGCTTCCACCTAGAACCAAAGGCAGCAATAACTGACCAGTCCTGATGGATAAAACAGTACTACAGCACAAGGCTCTGCTGAGTAGCAACTGAGCCAAACTGAGAAAAAATGCAAAGTCAAGCTGTGCATGCAGGTAAGTGCAAGAGGATGTGTGTATGGAGGCCTGCAAAAAGAGGCTGCAGCAATCCTCTGTCACTGGGAACACAGATGCCACATCAGGTTGTGGTTAAAAAAAAGGCAGAGGAAAGGTATAAAATGATTCTTAGCTAGTATTAGCTACTCTCCCTAGCTAATCTCTAGCAGGTAACATATATCCTTCTACTGTTATGTACACTTGAAGAACAACACTTGCTCAGATTGTGCATGTCAATTCAAGTGGATTAATCAATCCAGCCCAAATTCCACTGTAGTCCCCAAACAGGCAAAAATCCTACACACAGGCCTTCAGCCACGAGTCAGTCTCAGCTACAAGAGACACATGAACCACAATATACCATGTGCATAACCATGCACTAGATATCAAAAGACAATAGATAAATAAGAGACTAGACAGGCATTAACATAAACAAATACAGCTCAGATAATACACAGGCATAATTAGATAACAGGCACTAACAGACGGGTTTTAATGGGGAGAGATGGGTAAAGGAAGATAAACAATATCTTTTCTCTGAGCTGGAACTCAACATCTGCAGAAATCTAACCCTTAGATTTTGAGGCATTGCTTTGTACAGCTTTTTTGGCCATAGCTAGTGTGAGTTTTTAAGGTCAGTCATTCCATCTTACAACTATCTTCAATAAAATATTTTCAGTTGGTTGGAATTACATACTTGCTCAGTTGTCATTTCCTTGCTAATAAAATATGCACTATGGTGATTTTCACCAGCTCATGATCTGTAATTCAGTAGGTATGCAAAATATTTACCTCAGATCTTGTTAAACTGACAGCTTTGGCTCTGTTTATTCAGGACATTGCTTTTAGAAAAGTCCTTAAGGAGATCTGTCGTGTGCATACAGCACCATGAAAGAGCAACACATTATGACAATCTGAACTATTGCTCATGCACTGTGCATTCTGGAACATAGCACAGCCAAGCCAGAATCACAGATGGTGTTTTACATGACAGCAGTCATGACTATTGGCCCTCGAGTCATTTGGAAAAAAGAAACACAACAACAACCAAACCCTCAACATTTACCAGGATCAGGTCACACTGGAGGAGAGGAGAGAGAAAGAGCAGCATCACTGATTTATAAACAACTGATTTACACCTTAATAGGTAATTATGCCACAGCTGATAGGGAAAATTTCAAACAAGCAGTTTGAAATTTAAATATCAAAATTAAAAATTAACTTAATCCAACCAACATGGCCTTCTCAGTGTACTGCATCGTGCCATTTTGACATGAGCAGTCCAGAGCAAAGAAATTATTTTGGCAGCTTTTAGGGCCAAATTCAGTCCTATAATTCCTTCTTTGAGTGCTTGCAGATACCAAGACCATGGTAGCTTTCAAACAGTTCATTGTGCAGTGTGTTTGTCAGAACAAGTCTTTTCTTTGATAAAGGCAAGCCAGAACCAAATTTAGCGTGACTCTACAACATCAAAACTGAGGCTTAAGCAAAATTAATAGACTGGATACAGAGCATCTCTGTATGCTATGGAACAGGCATCTTCATGGAATTATCCAAGTTTAAAGTTTAAGTGGCCAGAGCACATTTTGCTTTTAACTTGCTAAATATCTCAAGTTTGGAAATTTATCAAGCTCAAGTTAATAATTGATTTGGAGAAGTGTTAGATTTCAACCCAACGTATCCTGTTTGTTGCTCTCAAACCATTTGCAGTAAATATATCCAGAGCATCAGGCACTCTGGTGCATCCAAACCTAAAGGCACATCCCTGAAGGGACATCCTGGACACACCCTTACTTGCATATGTGAGGCAAAATCCCTCACCCATGTTAAAAAGCTCAAAGTGAGCAACTTTCTAATCAGAAAGGCTTGCCAAAGAGTTACTTGGTTTACCTAAAATCGCTGTTTAGAACAAAAGATTCCACATCATTGTTTAGCATAGCACAGTCAAGAAGACAGGCCTGTATCCATCCTTGCCTCTCCCTGTGAATGCCCCTGGAAGAAATCCCCTAAGTTCAACTTCACAGAATGCAAATGAGAAAGAATGGTGTTTCTAAGGAGTCTTTATGCCTGACACTTGGGAAAAATATCTACAAGGCAAAGCACGTCATACTGCTAGTGGGAATTGCAGGAGGAAAGGGAACATTTTCTAAGACACCTGCAGGAAATACTTTTACAAATTGAAGTGTGTTTTCTGCTAGGGGACTGCTTCATCAGTTCATTTGATTATCCACAGTCTCTTAACAACCATGTTTTTAAAGGTTTTTCATACGAATGAAATTTTGAATCAAGAGGCTGTGAGACCCCAAAGGGGAAGAGTGTTTTACTGAAGTTGCCAAACATAATATTGGGGCATTTCAAATGGAAGTGGGGAAAATAAAGGAGTCTATGCAAAAATAGAAAAAAAAATGAAAAAAAGAAAATGGAAAAAAAATATGCTGATATAAACTGGTCATTTGTTGAATTGCAAAATATTCTGAGGAACTTAGACTTATCAAAATACAAAAACAGCAGAAAGGGGCTTTAGAATAATTACTGTAATACTCCTATTCACAACACACCGTCCATTGCTGCAGCACAACCCGGTGTAATCGAACTAAACCCACCAGGAATAGCTCCATTTCTCTGCAGATAGTCCTCTTGAGTAAATAGTTATGCCAAAACTGGAGGTCTGAAGCTACTTACTTCCTCATTAGTCTTTAAATCTTGTCACTGCCACACTAGCACCGGTTTTCTAAAATCCATTGATTTTGTTACACTTCCTTTCAAAGGTGCAAGACTGGGGTAAACAGAAGAACAGTAGTTGGAAAAAGGAAAGGTTGCTGATCACTTAAAATTTCCTTCCTTCTCTCCAGCTTTGTCACCATAGCCTCTGAAATAAGTTCTAACACAGACAATACCCTGGATGTCTCCATCAGGCTTAGCTAGCCACAACCAAATTCCTGTTCAGAGACTCACTCTCCCATTTACCCCATGAGTAGGAGGAGACGTTGCCTCGATGCATTGGCAGAAATTCTAGACAGAAGCTGGCAACATATTGTCCAAAAAATCTGTATTGATGGGTGGATTACTCTTCACATTGCTTTAAAGTGTCTTTTAATGACAACTTGAGAGAAAACATCAAAAAACTGCAGCCTGACATAGTTTTTGATAAATGTTGTAGAATTAAAAGAGAGAAGGTCCAGGTCATTTCATGACATGGGTGAGAACCTGTTCAAACCAGGGAAACTGCACGGCAGGAAGACTCCTTTAAAGTGTCACCTTCTTAATCCTCTCACAGTGCAGTCCCATGGCTATTGGCCAAAGGCACAGACCCCACTCTCCCAAGACCAGAAGCACTCTGTTCCCTTATTGCCTAGCCTGCCTTTAACTCCCACTGTTGTATCTTTGCCTATCAAATCTTTTCAGGTTTGCAGGAGAGAAACAACCTAAACCCAAGTGCTTCCTAACATTATTCAGCTTTCCCAGCTTACTGAAAACCCCCTGTGCCCCAGTAAAGAGCTGGAGAGCCTTGCTGCTGGGCTCTGCCTGCTGCCCTCCTCAGGTGGAATGGAAATCAAACTGCTCCTGCTGACTCCCACTCCTAACCATTTGTAGCAGACAGAATGAGAGCAGAAAGGGATTCCACTGAGCAAAGGAACCAGGAGGGCACAGGCGTGGGCAAAGCAGCTGAGGAACAGAAGGCAGCATTTGTTTTGACTGATGCAACCTGACAAAAGCCAAATAACGTGTCCATTTGCACAGCTGCATATTGCTGTAGATATGGCATGGACCACACAAATGATACTTAATGTAACAAATTGGTAATACATAAAGGAGAGTTTTTTCTACTTTCACATGTATAATTTTAATACCTTTTTATTTGAAAGAGATTCACACCATCCTTTTAGGCAAACAATGTTTTTTAGAATTAAACATATGATGGGCTTTATTGTGCAAAACAGAGTGGGTTCATGTGGGACCAAGTAATGAACAGTGACAACACATTTGTTCTACTTCAGAAAGTCTAGTTGGTTGAAACCTGGGCTAGTAAACCACAAAACTGAAAGAAATGCCTCTCTGCAGCTGGTTTAGGTTCTCAGAAATGTGCACTGCATGGTCAGAGGAGGGAAGCTCAGGCAGAACTACACAGTTTCAGTGTTAGACTTCACTGCTTTTGTTCCCCTGGGAAAAGCAAATCACCATCTGGTTATTTTTTTGATGAAGGGTTAATAACCAGGTGTAACTGGAAAGAAGATTTCAGCTTCACTGAAGAGACACAGCAAAAAAAAATAAAAATAAATGAATGCATAAACCAAGCTGCACAAAGCCATCTGGGACTCTCATTACATATGGGCCTGAATTCGTTTTGCACCTGACCAAATGGTGCTGGGGCAGCTGTTAAATGGGGTGCAGGGGCAACTGGGCTGCCTGTGCAAGAAGACTCTCAGCACCAAACATCACCAAGACTAGGTTTTGATCCAGGTCTTGCCACAAGGATTCAAATTCACTGAGTATTAAAGCAGAGGAATGCTAGAACCTCTTAAATAGTCAGTTAGTTCTTCCTCCTCCTTACTGAGGACTTTACCTTTCTGCTTAACAAAAGAGCTAAATAACTCCTCACATTTATAGCAAGGATTTGATGGGAAAGACCTAATTTTGAAATATATCACAAACTTACATTATGTTGTTACATGACTCAATCTGCCAGTATTTTTAAACAGGATAGTTTTGATTGAGCAGATCAAAGCTTAAAAGACATACAGATGTGGTGCTTAGGAACATGGTTTCAGCACTGGACTTGATATAGCTGGGTCAATGGTTGGTAGAGCTAGGTTATGGTTGGACTCAATGATCTTAAAGGTCTTTCCAACCAGAATGGTTCTGTGGTCCTATGAAATCCATTCTCTTAAACTTCAAAACAGGACAGTTGAAATAGCAATTCCTAAGATCCCAGGAATAAATGTAGCTTTCTTTGCTATGTAATATTAGGTCTTTGGTTTAAGACTATAAAGACAGTCCTGAAAAAGGTACATTGGGGTGTGGCCAGCCATGAGGCCAGCCCTGTGCAGGAGGGATCACCCAGCAGGCCCATCTCCAGAACCAGAGCCAGAAGTTCGTCTGCACTATAGCAAAATAATGTCAAATAATATATTACAACTAATGTGTCCCATAAAGTCGCAATGAACCCAGTCTGCCAGTGAAATACACATTTCTAAAATACACAGGATGTTTTCTAAGATAATTTTACTTTGTTTAAAATGAAAATGCAAAGAGCTATAGCTGCAAGAGAGCACAATGGCAAGTGCTTTTAGCAAAAAATTGCCATGTTATATATTCTTCTCATATGAAGAGGGCTGCACCAATGACTTTTGTAATGTCTAAAAATGTACAAACAGACTATATTCTCCCAGGCTGAGGCTTTGTACGTATAGTCAGCTAGAGATAGAAGCTAATTCTGAGATGCCTCCTCAAAATGTATTCCAACTGACTTCCAGCTCTTCTACTGTGCTGACATTTTCCTGTGGCAGGTCTTTTTTGCACCACCTAGTTAGCTTTGCTTGGGAAAATTAAATTATTAGCTTGTGTACAACTTGCTTAGATTATATGATATCCATCCTGTGAAAAATGTATCTTAATTAGTTAAGACAACAGGCATTTTCCAGAATTGGCCTCCCAGATAACGTACCCTAGCATAAGAGAATCTTAAGTATAATGTCACTTACTAAGGTTTAGTAAGAGTGTATTTCTTCACCTTATACATGCAAGTCTTTACCTTCTTGAGAGCTGATACAGCTTATCTTCAGGTCACTGAGTATCATGAGACATCATTCTTAGAGCTTTAGTAATTTTTATTCTTTAAATATTTAAACAACAAAACCTCTGAGGATGTGGAATTGCAGTAGAGTATCTAACAGAAATTTAAGGTGGAATACAGGACAGAGATGCTTTAATATTTCTTCTTTGGTGTTCCCCATTCCCTACCTTCCCAGAAAAGCATTCTTTACTGAGATAAATCAAAGTAAATTAAAATTAAACATACTATTATGATAAAATAAAGGGATGATGGTTAGTACAAAAACATATGCTTTCTAGCACCACAAGAGAGAAAGAAGAATCCAGTCTACCTTACAAAACTAACCAACCAAACCTGTTCAGACTGATGAGGGACCAGAAACCCTGCAATACGATTTTCTGCTGGTATGGCCCTCAGTGCAGGTCACAGAGAGGACAGGAACATGCCCTCCTGCTTAAGTTTCTGTCTTTGAAATCAACCTCAGTGCCAGGTTTGTTTGCCTTATGTTGGTTGCTGCTTTAGGGACAGTCAGGAATTATTGATGCAGTGTTCACTGTATTATATTTATTTAGCAGTGAAGGTCTGGTTTAAGGTAGTGAGCCATGTACTCATGCAGCTGAACTCTTGAGCTGCTTTGCCAACAGCAATACACACCTAGACCTGGTTCCCACTTACACAAAAACACAACAAGGAAATGTAATCCTTTGAAATCCAAAATTATGCAATTTGGGGGTGGGAGGGCAGGTAAGCAAGTGTTTCTGGTAACTATGCAAACTGGACAGCAGACCCCTCATTAGGAACATTTACTGGGAGTAAACTCACTCAAACCAGCTCTACCTCCAAAATAGTGAGCTTTAGTATCAGGTACTTCTAAATCTGTGTGCTAACCACACATTTGTCCACGCAACTCACATGAACTGCAGGTGTTTTACTGCTAATAACCACTTGCTGTTCCTGTTCCCTCTGTGCAGTAAATTGCTGACCACCGTTCCTTCTATAGGTCTTTTGAAAGCAGGAGACAAAACATACATGCAAAATGTTTGGAAAAAAAGGAAACAAGGATTCAACTGTTGTGCAAGGCTACTACTTGTGAACACCCTCCTGGGCAGACTGAATCAGTCCCAGGTTCTAGATGTGGGTAGCACAGTCCTGTTGGCCAGCAGTGCTGAGGAGATATGACCACCAGCAGCTCTCTGATTATTTTTTACTTCTACCATGAACAGAGCATTGCACACAAATGTGTCCTTCCTGTTCAGGATACAATCTTAACTTTTTACCTTCACACAGCATGATGCTCAGGGCCAGTGCCCTGGCTTTGAATGCTGCCAGAATATCCTCCAAAGGCATCTGGAAAGCACTGGACTAAAGTTCTTGAGAGCACAGAGAGATAATTTTAAAAGACACAGTCTGAAGTACTTTCTAGAGCTTAAGAGCCAACTTTTGCAAGAAAACAGCCATTGCAGTGCAGGTAAAATCTGCTTCTTGGTGGAGTTGTACAGAGCTGAGCTGTGCTCAGGAATGTCCCACTCACCCCAGGCCCTGCTGCAGGCTACTGGGAGATGCAGGGGCATCTGAGAGGCAACGATGCCACCACTCACCAGCACTGGAACTGAATGTGCTTGTGTTTGACAAAAAGGAAACACATTGTTAAGATGACAACTTTGGAGGTGACAGCGAATACAAAGGAAGGAGGAGAAGAAAAGAATTGTAGGGTAATAATAGAAACAGACATGAAGAGTTATTTGAGCCTAAACTGCAAAACCTGGAATAGCCAGTTATAGCTGACCACATGAGCTCAAATAGCCAAGAAAATAATCGAAATATTTCAGGATTTTGGAAGTCACAAATTTAATTTTGATATTCAAAACTGCCTAGCCAAACCTTCCCCTCTCCTACATGTACACACATACATACACACACACAGAGGCAACTTCAAGCTGTATAATCACATTTGATGGGAGCTTGATCTGTCAGCCAGTGTCAGAGCAAGGACTACATAGACAGGAGCTAAAATCACCACTCCTAACAACAGAGCACCCACGGAGACTCTGAAACCAACCACAGCCTATGGACAAGCCTGTCTTACCTTAGACCAGACAGGCAGAGAGAGCCTGTTCCTCTTGTTTCTCCTACATCCCTTCCTTTTGCTCTGCAAAGGACAGAAGATTTGGTCCTCATTAAGTATATAACAAGTATTCTCCATAACCTCACCCCCTACTAACTGTCTGACTTTTATTTTGCCCATCTCTTTTGGCAATAAACCTGGAAGTCTGAAGGATTTATTATCCACATATACTCTGTCATTCCTTGTCCTAAAGCCTCCTTACATTGCTGAATAACAAGTCCTTCTAAGGACTCTCCTATCACTGTGGGGCACTCCACAGAGATACCACTAAGTATAATAATATATCTGGATGGGTAATGACACAACTTTTGCTATTTACTGGTCAAATAATTTTTCTTTTCAGGTTGTTTTTTTTTAATTCTCTTTCTCTGGGAAGTAGAGATGTTGTTAAAAATTCTTGAACACAGTCATGCAGTAACTGTAATGATGACAGACCGCAAAATTCAGGCATTCACATCAGAAAATACCACAGTATACTCTGAAGGGGGAAAAAGACTGCTTTTTTCCTCAAGAAAATATTTTCTATAATAAATATATCTGGACAGTTTACGAAGTCCTCAGAGGCTAACCAGTTAGCTGTAACAAGTTCTTTACCTGACATATTTTTCTTCAGGGTAACTTGCTTCATTCAGAGTTTTAATGTTTAAATAAGCTGTTGCCCAAATCAATAATCTACGAAATCATTCACTCTGGGAAAGTCCTTCAATTGCTGCCCCCTGTTTTAAGTCAAATTATATGCTCTACTACAGCTACCTCTGGCTGCATTTCATTACCTTCCCACTCCATCTTGTAGCAGCCACTCTGCAGCTTTGGCTAGTGTTTTCTCAGCGAGGAGGCCCACGATACTTTATTTTGTGCCAACTTGTCTCAGACAACTGAGAAGCCCTTCTGTCTTGTCTCAAGGTTTTAGATCACTGCTGTATTCCAGCAGAGACAGTGAAATGTGAGGCCAAACAGCTGGAACATATCCACTAGTCTTTGCCTAGTGACAGTAACTGAAGAGGTATCATTGCCACTGGCTTTGATAATCTTAGATAAAGCAGGTGCAGGAGGAAACAATCCTGGGCTGTATCGATCCAGTCCTATTTTATTTCCTTCCCAGCATCAAGTTTAAAGATAGCTGCTCTCCTACTCTGACATTTTTTAAAGATACTTAAAACATCTATTCACAAAACAGTTTCACAAAGACTTCACAGAACATTAGCCTCTTCAAAAACCTTGGAACTTCAATGAAGTGTAGTCCTAACCTAGCAAAGCATTTAAGGAAATGCTTTAAATTAAGCTGGTGGATACTACTGTGACAACAGAGATGAGACCTCTTGTGTGCCTAAATTCTCTTTAGTAAATGCAAAGGTTCATTCTCTGTTCAAGGGGGCTCACCTGAGCAGCAGTAGGTGCATAACATGTCCAGTTTCTAGAATTGTTCCAGTTCCTTTCCCAGACATACAGCCACAATATCCAGAAATCTAATCAGACTCTTGGCCTCCTGACACGAAGACGTGGAAGTTATAGAATATGCTTCATCTCAAACCACACAAAATACGCAACAGCTGTACAGATGAACAGCCTGAATGAGTCTGATTCCAAGCCTTGCCTTTTGCCTCCCCACACCAAGGCCACTGAGCTTGTTCTCCAGTTGTCTGCAAACAGGATACAGTTTCCAAAGGGAGAGGAAGTAGTCAGGGAGCACCAGCCCTTAATGCTCTACACAGTCTCAAGCTCCCATTTATTTATCTGACAATCTAAATTGGTCAACATGAACATTCAGAGGTACATGACAGAACTTTTGTATCACCTGGAGAATACCCTGCTGACTCTGAGAATACTCTGCCCTACAGCAGAGGTTTCTGCTGGAACCTACTGGAAGAAACAAGCCCAGTTACCAGACGTGGTACAGGAGATGAAGAGATCCAGCTATTTTAACCTACTGCTTGTTAGTGTAATGTTAAAGACACACCATCCTCCACCTTCTTCAGATACAGGAAGACCTTACTGATTTCTTTTAAAGCCTTAATTGAAAAAGGGGGAAAATACTTTGGGAAATTTTTTTCCACTCCCCTTCTCTTTAGAATTGGGGTTGAATTTCTCTGTACAAAAACAAGGATCACTAAAAGGAAGTGAAACAGATTTCCCTCAGATTCACTCCTAAATACATTTCTAGTCTACCTTACGTAGTGGCCCTCATTTACCAAACGGCTGAGGGCCTAGCTGCTTCCACTGATTCCAGCTGAGTCTCCATGTGAACTGCTGATTACACTGAAAGGCCCTTAATCATCACTGAGAAGTTTAAATTGAGGTCCCTGCTTCTGAAAGCCCACAAAAATCCTGAAAATTCAATTTACTTGAAAGCTTGTGTAGCTGGTGAGCAATACTTTACATTAATTTTTCAAATCTCTCTAGAAACAGAGCAATGATGGAAATACTCATCAAACATCTGCATCTAAGACACTGATTGTTGGTGGATGCCCATCCTGGCTCTTCCATGACAAGTGCACAGCGGGGCCTTGGAGCTGAAACAAGAGAAAGCAGCAAATGCAAAGAGCTGCTTCTTGTCATTATCTCTGAAGAAAGCTTAGCAGGTCTGGGGTTCCTCTCTCTCTTTTTTACACCAATACAAGCTGGAAAGCAGTATATTTCCATTTACAGGAAACCACTGTAGTTAACTACATAAACGCAAGAAACAAGTGTGTACAAAAAGTGCAAATTTTGTAAAAAATTAAGCAAAAATAAAGCAAAGAACTTTACAGACCAGAGAAATAACTACAAACTACTAATTTGTTGCTGCTGACTGCTCTGAGAATATGAGCAAGGAAAGATGAGAAATAAAGAAAAGGTGAGAGGAAGAGAGAGAAAGAAATCTCTAGGACATAACATTTATTTTTTTTTCTCCAAGAAAGCCTTCAACCCTTTTTTATTTATTTCTACCATGGAATAATGAAATATCCAAATTTGATTCTACCTGTCAATCACTGTCGACAGTAACCTTGCTTGGCTGCCTAGTCGTTAGGAGTAGCTAATACATTCCCTCTCCTCTGCTACCTCACACCAGAAAAGTAACCAGCTAATGAGATCCAGACCCAGGCATGATGGGGCCATCTTAAAGTAATATACCACAGAAGAAAAGTGACCAGAAATATTTCAGAAATATTTGCATTGCCCATGGCTGTAAAAATGTATATTTACTTCAAAAGAATTGGATTTAAAACATCTTTAAAAGTCAACTGAAAAATACTGGAGCTTTCTGCATTTAGGAGGAAAATAATGCAATACAACCAAATCTCACAGATTTGTCCAGATCACCAGGAAAGCTTTGAGAGAATGCTAAAAGAAAACAGAGACAGAGGGAGGAAGATTCTGTATCCATAATGCTGTCATCCCAGATAAATCTGTCAGTTTGTTACATATCCAGGTGTTGTTTTTCTGTAGCTTTTGAGATATTTAATGTGCAGTTCTACTCTTGAGATGTGACACTGTGAAGATGGCACCTTCTTACTCAACAGATCATCTCTGCATGGATTTTCAGTCTCATCTCTGCTTATGTTAGGATTTCAGCTGCCTTTCATCATTACACTGCTGCAGATCCAAGATGAGTCTGAGTTATTTACATCCCTGAGCTCATGTGTTGCTGTAGCAGAATCCTGCACTAGATGCACCTCAGGAACCACTCAAGAACCTTAATCCCTGTTTAGCCAGAGGTTTGCATTAGCCACACAGTGCAACAGAGCAAAAAGGCACTGCCAGCACTGCTAATATCACATTCTTGGACCAGCTGTGCAGCCTCATGGGCTTCAAATTCTGACACCACTTACACCTGCACAACCTCTGGGAAAGTCATCCGGTGGCACAGGTAGAAATGAGGGCAGCATTTGCTCTGTGAAAACATTTAGTGAGTGAAACAAAATGAAGCTGATTTCAGAAGGTCAATTCTCCTGCAAAGCTTGGGCTTTTATTGAAGGCTTTTGAAATCAAGTTTAAGGAATGCAGTGATGAACAAAATGCATGTGAAAACTTATACAGCAAGAATGTAGGCCTCACTGATGTTTCATTTGCAAAGCCATTTTGCAGAGGAACTGTTCAAAGCAAGTCAGCATCACCACACTGTGTATTTTCAGAGACAAAGGAAAAAACAAATAGACTTATCATTTCTGTATGGAGATGCAGGGTTTGCTATACTGGAGCAGACAAATCACCCAGTTTCATTCCATTTCTGAAAGCAGCTTTCATGGCATGGTTTGAAGGGAGACAGAAAACAAAGCACTCACTCCCATGATGCATCCAGCCATTTGCACCAATCCCAATTATGGGAGAAGACCTTCTTCCAGTTCCCTTCAGGTGGTCTGACAATACCACACGGACTTGTATTTTGCAGTCCAACTTACAATAAGTTGATCCGAAACTAGGCTCAGGAAATAAGTGTGGGAAAGTGACTCTTCAACTATGAGACATATTTGTTGAAAGAGAGAGCATGTTTATACCTGTCACAATACCCAAGCAGATATTTGTGATATTTCTTTAAAAAGACAGCATAAAATAAGAGATCGAAACCATCATTAAAACCAAGCGTTCCACTTTGAGTCCTCTTGCTCAGCATTCTTTGTAGCAGCACTTTCACTTCAGTTTAGAGATTCTGCTCACATATTCTAACACTCACTGAGAAGGGGAGAAAGGCAGAGAGACAAGGACAGAGTGTGAGAGTCCATCTGAAAGCGGAACAACGTAAACACGTTCACATGTATCCAGTCTACATTTCCTAGCGTGCTTCCAACTGAGCTTAACTAATTACCTCTGTATACAGCTAATGAGGAACATTTTTTCATACTTCCTACGGTATAGAGGGATGGTAAAAAATTATTTTTGGAATATAGAGCCTCAAAGGAAGATAGGATATGGTACTTTACACCATTTGGAGTTTTATTGGTAGAGTAGCTTTGAGCTTAAGGGAGATTATTTCAGGACTAATATTTCAAAAGATACCAAGTTTCTGTGTAGTGCTGGACAGGACTTCAGAAGTGAATGCAATATAGAAAGAATTGAGGATACATCTAGTAAAGCTCAGTCTCCTCTGTTTTGCTGTTTACTGAGAAGCATGCAGGAAGAGGATAGTATCCTTTTAAATAATATGGAAGCTCTTTCCATTTCAACTTTTAGAAGTCACCAGAGGCCAGACAAGCACCAATCTACATAGAGCTAGAGTGGGCATATCTGTACATAAAGAGCAGTGTTTTCAGGTTCAGCA
>NW_009952711.1:2201475-2214941 GCF_000747805.2 Chaetura pelagica | reverse complement strand
TTCAGCAGGTTTTGAAGATGAGGCTCCGTTAAAATGCCTAAAATACGCAACACAAGTCGGTAGCCTGAGTTGCAAACTCCTGCTGTGGTTTGTTTCTTCCTTGATTCAGAGGTTTATTAACGTGTTTTGTTACTACTACTGTTTCCAGGGTCAGTGACCAGAATCTGTGGTATGTCTGTGTTGGTGCTTGCTAATCTGTGTGAGCCACGGAATTAACAAAAAAACTGATACAGGCCCCAGTTAAAGAAAATGCCTGAGGAAGCTGAAAGAGCTCTCAAAAAGCTTACACACCTGAGTTCATTTTTCATAATATGGGGACCAAATTATCCTGGCAGCTGGCAACAGAACAACTGAATATTCACAGCTGCATAATATCTGGGTGGAAACCAAGCTTTTTGATATGGAAAAGTAATTTTATAGGAGCACTTTGATTTTTTCCAGTATAATGCACAAACACCATGGTGTTTTTTTGACAGGGGCCCTACCCTGACAAAATGAGAGGATAAACAGAGACCCAGAGAGCACGAATGTCTCTGGGGTCTGGATATTCATGTATTAGGTTGTTGGTGGAATAATGGAGCAGGACTCGGATCCTTAGGAATCTTTTGCAAGTCCTTTTCCTATGTTCTACCTTATCTCAGACAAGCAAACAAAATAACCCACCAAGTAGCACTGAGATAAGCCCAATGGATTACTCAGACATTTAGGGGCTACCTCTAGTACCACAATATTCTGGGTGCTGCTCAAGGGTAAAACCATCAGAACTATATATTTTCTCAGCTATAGTGACTAACAGGCATAATATTAAAATTCCATGGAAGAGTATTTCTTGTCTGGAAACCACTTCCCAGTAGTCTTTCAGTTTCATATTTTAATATGTCATGTGTTGAGAACAAAGAGAGCCATCATGATATGAAAGGAATTTCTCTTTGACCTGGACTGAGCTCTGATTCACTGGACTCTGAAATTTGCTTTGTATTGGATATTAACTACAGCTGCTCTAGCTGAGGACTGAAGTATGACATTATATCACTCTGCAGTGTATTTCTCTCTAAATATAAAAATGTACAGAAAAAGGAAGTTCAGAATGCATATTCATATTAAGATGTGCTCATGCTCTGGAGATGAAGCCAAAGAGTAATACCAGCTTTGCCACACAATTTTTTCTTGAGGAACAACACTCTCACATTAACAGGATCATTAAGCTAGCCAAAAATGCTTTTCACTTCTGGTCAAACCACATTTCTACAGTGAAAAAATAAAATTAATAGTGCAAAAGCTTTTATATAACACCAAAATCTTATTCAAAACATACAGTAGGGGCCCACTCTTGTTCTCTGACACTGCATTAACGCAGTAGATATAACAGAGATCTGTTTATCAACATATAACTATGTTACAAATATATATCCAAAACTAATTGGTTCTACATGTAATTGCCATTTACAAAGTAGAGCTGACAGGACAAACAGTGGCCTCATCCTTTCATTCACTTTTTGAAAACCATTAGGAACTCAGGTCTGGGTGTACCAAGCTAGACAATGCAGATTGATGAGGCAGAAAAGACTGAGAAGACAGCCTTCTTCCCAAGATATTACATCAGAGGCTGCTGTGCAGGATGGCTTTTGTGGTAAAAGGCTTTCTCTGAGAATGGGTAGCCCCCTCGCTAGCCTGCAGAAAGAACTCTGGAGGCTTTGAACAAAAGTATCTTCAACTCAAGTAGTGTGATAGCAGTTTCTAACTGAAGGTGCAATCTTCACAATCACAGGACAGCTGACAGGAAGACTTTCCAGAGTAATAACCAAGACTAGACCTGCTGCTTCGCAGTATTTTAACTCCTCAGGATATTCCCTCCAAAAGAACTGATTGCAGAAATCAGCCAGAGAGATAGATGTTCATAACTAAGGAGGGTCCCAAACAACAGATCGTATTTTCCTGCTTTGTTGAATATTACTGATTGTTTTGCAAAAAAGTGGCATGTTCCATGGAACACTACCCTTTTATGTACAGAAATGCAGGCCTAGCCCTGGAATTCATAGAAAAACTGATGATTTAGTAGCCTACATTTTGCAGTTGTCTTTCTCTTCCTGACTGCACTAATTAAGGGAAGAAAGAGTTACAGATCAGTTACTATGCAATTACTCAGAACATCATTTTAGAAGGTGGCTCAGCCTACATTTATCAGATAATAGGTATTAATAAGCAAAACATAACAATTAGGAGTGCTGGAGTGTCCCATACTGAGGGTTCTGAGTATTAATTTTGAAAACCAAGTGGACTGAAGCACATTGACAACTCATGCAGCAAATACGCGCTTGCAGATGTCAGACTTATCTGCCATTGCTACAACTAAAGGACAACTGCCTACAAAGCTTTTGGAAAGGAGATAAATTATTTGTAATGGCCTTTCTGCTTGCTCATCAAACACCTTTCTTTTTTAAGTGTCATTAGCAATTCATGTGTTTAATTCTAGATTCAAAACAGTGGAATCAAACTAATCAATTTAGGTCCAACTTGCATCATATTTTCCACTTTGATTCACAGAAATTAAGCCTAGAAAACATATCACAGATCTGCTTTATCTCTCTGGGTGATTTATTTCTCTTACTGTGTGCCTTCTAGCACACCTCTCTTCTTGGGAGACAAAAGTCAACTCAGTCAATCTGAACACCACTCTGTGCTGGCTAGACTTCCAGGACTGTAGGAGATTGCGTAACAATTACATCCCATGAATCTCAACATTAATTTACATTTAGGACAATTAATAAGAAATATTCCTATTGATAGAAGTTTAGAATGACTTGACAGAGTTCCTTGAAGTTTTTATGGCCTGGTGATAGGACTAAGGAAAACATCTTTAAAATAAAAATGCTGATGTGACACTAACTACAGCAGCAATAACATCTTTTGATAACACTCAAAATGACCGGGTTTTAAGGATATTGTTATAATGAGAAAGGAGGGTGTTCAGAGCTGCAGGTGGCATTGTTTCCAATCTAAGAACACAAGTGGGTGCAGAAAATGATGTCTCTTACTTTCAAATAATAAATAAGACTAAGAGATATGTTTCTCTGAAAGATTATAGACAGAGGAATAGGTGGAAAGTGAAGGCCAGTGTTACTGACAGGGATACAGTCGTGAACAACTGACTTACTAGGTTCTCTACCATGATTTTCTAAGACATACTACATACAAAGAAGGTGGATCTATAGCCTCTTTACCATTTCTCTGTGGAAATAGGCATCCCAAACTCCAATAAGATCAGGGATACCAAACAAGGAAAAGGGATACACAAGCTTTCAAACACTTTTCCTTGCACACACATACAAAAAACCCACCACTACCACCTAAACAACCAAAAAATTAAAAAACCAAACCCTATGTAAGTAATACACTGTATAATAAGTATTAGACTTGTTTTAGATGCAAAAAGTATGCTGGGGGAGACCTGAAGAGCAGTTAACTTGGGAACTGCAAGTCAAAAGCTGAGCTCACCATTCTGCTCTTTAAAAAATTTGTTAAAAACAGCTTTTCCACAAAAGCTAAGATTCCTTCCTCAATAACACTCAATCTTTGTAGTAGTTGAAAGCTGGTCTTGATCATGCACCATATATCTTGCTTCTAACCCAACACAGGGATAAAATGGAAAATATGAGACCAAAGACTGTTTTTATTGTTCTCCCTCTGACTTATCTACCAAAGAACAAACCTCACCTTGTGAGGTTCAGGGAAAATTCAGTTTTCCATTGTAAATGAAGGTAAAGGAGGTGAGGAAGTTAACGTCAATCAAATGCAATCAATAAGTAACTAACAGTGTGCTGTTGTAAGAAACTCTAGCTGATACATTCAATGTGTGAATGAACACTGCACTACAGATTACTTTAAAAATATTTTTTATCTGCTTTGCTTTACTGCTTTTCTAACTTCTTTTTTCTTGAGCTTTAAATTATGTAATAGAAACTTGAAGACATTAGTCTTCACCTCCACCACTTCCCAGCAAGCTTTTAAAATGAATTTTATATTAATCATAACAGGGAAATGAAGCCTTGTCTCCTAGCTTTTCTTTCAGCTTTTGGGGATTCAAGACTCTTGACTGTACTGCTGTTCCTCCAAAGGGCAAAAGTGATGTATCCGTAACAGAGATTTCTTTCCTACCTCCATCAGAGGCAGAGAATGACAACAAATATTACAAATAGTTTGTACAAAGTTGTTCAGTCTCTCTGCCAGTTAGTTTGTGCAACCTGGTCTAGTAGTACGGTTCCCTGCGCATGGCAGGGGATCTGGAACTTGATGATCTTTAAGGTCCCTTCAAACCTTAATGATGCTATGATCTTCTTTTCTACAAGCAGAAAAACATTCAGACCAAATTCTGCAGTGGAAAATCATACCACAAATCCTACCAAGGGAACAAAGTGTGCTCTGGAAACTCAGCCCACAGGGTGAGGTGTAGCCATCCATTACGTACCCTGCCACAGCAGAGGGGATACATTTTATTAAGGTTTTATGAGGTGAGTTCTGGCGAGTCCTTGGGATCACTGACTCCCTGCTGGGCAGCATGAACGAACCCCAGACTGTATGAGAATCTGTAATGCTGGTGTTTGCAACACAAGAGAGGCATCTGAGACACTGACAGCATTTATTTATCTGGGTGCTACAGATTGCAGGGAAGAAAAATGTGTTTTTGTTAAGGTGTGCTTATAATCATGGCGTGGCGTGTTGGACCCCTAGGTACAACATACGGCCACATAGATCTTACTCAGTACAAAAACATTTTTATAGAATACTTGGCTATATATAAGCTTTAAATACTCCAGCACTTTAAGAAAAATGTATATTTTATGGATTAAAATATGCATAAGTTTAAATTTATCTGCACATTTCTTCTTTGGAAACTGTTCCTTGAGAATAACATTAATATTTATTACATTTTCCATGTCTGAGCAATTATATGGCCATAAATTCTTCAAGAGCTGATTTTGCAGGACCTGAGTGGTCACATGGAATCCTATTTATGTCACTGGGTTCTCAGGTAGGGAGGGACCTGTGCAAGAGCTGTGCCTGGCCTTTTAAGACACCCTTCATTACCTCAGCTTGAGCATCCCATCTTACACCTATGGGAGGTGAGGTACAAGGCCCTGGTCCTCATCTGCATTCAGCTTGGTGACCTCTTTCCCAGTTGTGTATTCCAGGCTGTGGAGCAGCTTCCCTCAAAAGTCTTGAAGGCACAACCCCTTCTTCTCTCTGTTCTGGTAGTGTGACCCCTTCATTGGTCACCAGCTCCACTCCTCTTGCACTGAGGAAGGAGTGGTGGTGCCTGTAACTACAGAAGGGGCATCCTGGGGCACAGAGCATTGGCAGCACATGGAGCATCATGCCCACTCCCAGGGAAGGCCCCGCTGAAGCCACTGCTCAGAGCCACCTGCCACTTCCCCACTTTGATAGCAGCAATAAGCCCCTTGCTTCAAATTCCTCCCTGGGCCTACCCAGAAGTTTGCATGGCTCTGACATGCTTTCAGACCTTTGAGGATTTATTCTCATTTCTACTAGAAAACACATAGCATTACAGGATCTCACATGAAATTGCCCAAGCCCATGGAATCATGGGGTTAGGCAGATCACTTGGTTTCAGCACTGGGGGAACAAGAAAGGAAGCTTTCTAGCATGAGCACACTGCCAGTTCTTAAATGCTTGATTATTTTCCTTAACTGCAACTAAAATTTCTATTTGCAGCAAATCTATAAATGCAAAAGATATTTCAGTGCAATTAGAAATAAGATACAGGCTAAAACATCATGGATTTGTGCTGTCTGCATCCTTGAGCGAAATGGCACAACAGATTTCAGGGAATGGAAAAGTAAATGATGGACTCACCAAATGAGAATTATTCTTCACAGGGTGAACAAATTAATGTCACACTACTTTTTCCATATGTACTTGCTACACAACCAAAAAACCCACTCTTTCTCTAGCTTCAGGAGAGTGTACCTTCAGCTGGCAAAGACAGAATGCTAGCCACTCAGAAAGGTGACTTTTTTGGACAAATGAGGAAACTTAATGAATTCCCTACTCCACAGACGGCTGTAGTATATGTTAGAGCACCTGCTGCAACTCACTTCATATCACATTGCAGATATGAAAAATAGTTTGCTATTTTGGAACCCCCTGGCAGCCAGAGTGAATCACTGAGGGCCCAAAGCTCATTTATCTTTTGTCAGAACTGAAGCCAAATGAACGCCATCTTGCCCAGCAGCTGAAGAATGGGGGAAAAACACTCTGCAAGTAAAAATAACCAGAGGAGCATGCAAGAGTTGCAAAGACAAGTGACTTCTGGCAGGTAATAAAAAGATTTTCACAACTCACTCAAGCTTTTTAGATCACAGTATTTCTCTGCAAAGGGACAAGCAGATGGGGGGTGGGAGATGGGAAGGGAGGAGGGAGAGGGCATGAATAGATGATTAGATAGAAGGAAGAGAAGGAGTAAAGGAAGAGGGGAAGGAGAGTCAAAGCCACGGTCATACAAGTGCTATCATGGCCTGCCATTAGCTATGTGACCTTCTGGGTACATACAAATACACAAGTTTTAGCTCCGGGTCTCAAGTGACAGATGTAAGGCAAGACCCACCCTGACAGATACTCTACACCTCCAAAGCAGGAAAGGCAAACTGCACACTTGCTTCTAGGTAAAGCCTGAGAAAGTTGTAAGACAAGCCATGGAAGAAATTGAGCTGGGCAATAACTGCTCTCTCAATGTTATTAAGCAATAGAAACATTACCTGGGCCACTCTCAAAGATCCACACTGCTTTCACCTCTCACAACTCTGCTAAAACCAGTATTTTGACCACACAAGTGTTGACTTCCTGAAGGATTTTATGCAGTCTTAATAATTTGCAAAAACCACACAGTGCAAGGTGATAAACCCGTTATATAGATCACAGTAGTTCACATGGGATCCTTCTTCAAATATTTCAATTGTGAACATTTCAGTGAATCACTGCCTGATTTGGTTCATCGCATTCACTAAATCAAAGCAATGTTTCCTGATGCACACATGTCCCTGCCAAATCCCTGTGATGACTGACATAAAGCAAAGCCAGCTCTTCTACAGTTCTGAAGTCCAGCAACATATTGGTATGCTTTCCCTAGTAAAGCACAGTAATGACACAGGCAGAGGTACTATCTTCTGCTAGACCAACTAGAAGAGCTTCAAACCTAAAGGGTTTTGGCACAAAAGCCCTTTTCCTCTTCCAGCTATGCTAGCTGGTCTAATTAAAGATAGGCCTCCTGCAAACCTTGTCATGTTTAACATATGCAAAAACTGTATAGTTTGAATGTGAGAAGTATCTTGATAAATGCAGATGCTATCTTTTCCTTTCCTGTTTCCCTTTTGTTTGGTAATGAACATGCTCTTTGTTTTGGTTGTCCATTCAAGTACTAAACCCATATATTTTGTTCCGTGGCCATTAAGGATACAAGAATCCTTGCAACTACTGTAAGAGGAATTTTAAGGCAACCTATTTAATAGAAAAAGGTAGGTGCAGGCAGCAACCTAGGTATAATAAGTACAACTCTTAAACAGGATTCATGTTTCTATGAGTAGCTACACTTTCATGCTTCCCAATTATCTACAAAGCACTGTTTCAGCTATTAAAGACATTACTCAGGTATTACTAGACACATACTTTTAGATTAAATACACCAAGATATGGAGTGATTCACAAAAGGAAATTATAAAAAAATTCATGCCATTTATGGAACTGAAAGACTGGGGGTTTTCAATCTGCAGACAACCTAAATGCAAAGAGATGTGACTGTTTTGACAATAGTAAACAGAAGTCTAATAAGAAGACTTCTTGTTAGAAATCTCTCTCTTCAATATGGATAGAGAAGAAGAATTTTCTTTTTGTTTACAATTAGGTTGTACAGCTTACTTCTAGAGGGTGATGGTGAAGAACTTAACAACATTCAAACAGCCTGCATACCATGCTAGGAGAAAAAAAAAATAATTCTGAAGTAAGGTATGTTCAGACTAGGCCTAGGAGAGCCTTCAGCCATGGGGGAGTAGATGGCAGCTTCAGTAATGGACAGGCACACACATTGCTAAAGCAGCCTGAGTGTTACTGATAGAGACAGATTTTTTAACTCATGGTACACCAGTGATTTCTCAGACTAAAATCTGTCTCTGCCATAGGTTTCTTTCATCACTCTCTTACTCCTATATCTCAAGTTTTTCTGTTAGCAAAATAAAAACAATCTTGATACTTCTAGGAGGGAAGCTGTAAGAATAATGACTGTCACTTTGCCACATACATGCTTTGGGAAAGTTTTGAATTACAGTATAAAAGAACAAGCACACCATGCAGGAAGCTAAAGACATTTAATTATATGAAGATGACTGCAAGTATTGGGAGGCATCTCAGAGTCTGAGGCTTCCTTCAAGATGCATTCCCCCATGCCAAGAATGGACCAATCAAGATATTTGTTTCGTGAATTGAATACAGAGAGTAATATTGTTAAAAATGTTTCTTGTGTACTAAGCCTATGCTTTTCTGTTCCAATACTACAGATGTAACATTTCACCAGCCCCTTGTTCCCCAGTCACTTCTTTATTGATAACTGCAATTGCAGCTCCAGCTTTAAGCCAATGTGGCCAGTGGCGTCAGTTTTTAACACTCCTGGAATCCTCTTCCATTAAAGAGGCTGAGGGATTCAAGAAAAAAACACCTCACCTTCAAGTAGAAAAGACTGCCAATATAGGTAGGGCCTTTTATATTTCTGATGGTTCTCATGAACCAGACATTTTGACACAGGTAATGTTTAGCCTTACAGACAGGACACCAGCTATTTCAAGAGCCAGCTGCTCAGGCAGAGTTTTGTGGGCAAAAAGCCCTCTAGGAAATCACGTAAAGCAGCAAATGATGCCATAAGGGCTACCCTAAGAAGAGAATGCACAAGACAGGCACACCTCAGCCTTCAGTTTTAGATGACACCAGCTCTCTGTTAACAACAGGGATTTGCAAGAGATCTTGATATTAGCTCTTTACTGCCAAGTGACCTGACTGAAAGAGGGGTCTCTCTCTGGGGGAGATAGCATCCAATTTGACAAACAAACCTCATATTACATATAGTACTGTACTACGCACACTATTTAAAGCTTTTTAGCTGAAATTATTTTATGTTTTTAGTGAATTTATTCAAATGTAGAAAGCTTATCATAGCATGAGTTTCCTGCTGTCCCAAACAGAGGCATATAATGGAGCTAGTAAGCCATGCAGTTCATGACTACCAAACCCTGACAGCTCTGCTTCACATGGAAACAAAGTCCTTTCATAGCTTCATTAAACAATATTTAAGGATCCCATCTCAATCGCAAATAATTGTTGGAAACTCAGGACTGAATCCTCAATATTGGAAGGAACTTTTGCAAATTAATTTCCTGCATTGTTTTGGAAGGATTAGTTTGCCACTTGTGGCATTCTCACTCTCACTTTTTCTGAGATTTTCCTAGTACTTTATCCTACCCTTCTTAACAGAGCAATGTGAAGACAACTATTTTCTAGAGATTTCCCAAAACTCATTAACCCTTTTCCTGAGTGAGCTTTTCAAAAGGTTAATCACGCATGAACTTCCTGTGAAGCAGGTGCACTTTATGCAGCAGCACAAGCAACATATGCTTTGTGCTGCAGCTTGTTCTCATTTCTTTTTACATGGAAGAATTACTCTCATTTCCCCTCCTATTTTCAACCCATTTTACCACTCACCATCTTAACAAAAGAGTGGGATATTTCACTTGAAATTTTCTCTTGAAAAATATTTAGTCATTGAAGGACCAGTGCTTCTTCTTCATCTTTAAGAGCCTATAATATATTAAAAAATCCAGGAAAATCAAGTATGTCAAAGCAGATCTCCCTATAAACACACACAGTTAAATCATACCACCATTGGAAAAGTACCAAGCCAGTTATAGCAGAAATGAGACTATACTAGTACTGCCCTAGTAATATAGCCTTTGGACATGGAACTCAGTTCAAGGAAGAACCATAGCTACAATGCATGGAATTTTTGTGAGCTGTGTTCTGCTCCCTCTTCTGCCAGAGAAAAATCTGCTGTTTTACTAGAATACTGAAATTCTTTCATATGCAAATTTTTCAGGAACAGCATAGCCCCGAAGGTATTGGCAAGACCTGTGAGATACCAGACTCCAGCAAGCTGCTCATTAAAGGTATATTCTGATCAAGTCAGCAAACTAAATGCATTCAAACTGTATCCATTTTCTTCCTTTTCATTTCCCTTTTTAAGGGTTTGCTAAAGCACAGGACGTGTAGGCTTAGAAAAAATTCCTGATCATTTCAAGCTTCCCCACCAGGAAATGCAAACACAATGGATTGGTCATAAAACAAAGAACTTTTATAGGAATGTATTAAGTCCAAAGACATGTTTCTTGGGTCCACAGTGGATTTTCAGGTCAACAAGAAAACTGTCCTCCTGTCTCCCTGATTACTAGCAGCCTGGAATCCACTGTGGGATGCTGGTGGGATGAGAGTAACTGATCTGACACAGGGATGGGGACTTGGGTCTGTCCCTCTAAGCACAGCAGTGATAAGCTTATTCTTCTCTGTGGAGACACTGAGGGACACTTCCAAATCCAAAATCATCATCGCTAAATACATTTCCTACACAGCTCTAAACTACATCCCTTGGGCAAATTTCTTCTGGCAACATGAAGGTTATGCTGTGTCATCCTCCTGACACAGAAAATAAAATAACACTTTGGGCAAGAATGCCCTTCAGACAAGGACAGGCTGGTTCTTGTCCTCACACACTACAACTGGCCCTATTTCTCAGTGGGATGCTCAAAAACATTTCAGAGATATAATTTAAAACCAATGTGATCTTAATAAAACCCTAACACCACAAAACATCAAAAAAGCCAAAAAAACCCCAACCCTGCCAATTTGCAGATAGGAGAAGTGAGGTACAGAGGAGAATACGTTTCCCCAAGACCATGCAGGAAGCGAGGAAGCTGGGAGAGAAGAGTCCCACATATCCCCACTTCTGGCAGAAAGAAGCACCTCCTTTTTCTTATACACCATACGACAGAAAAACCTTGGCAGCTACCTGTGTGAGCACAGAGCCTGTTGTATGTTGTTTAAATGATCTTGCAGTTTACTTCCACAGAAAATTCTTCTCAAATAGTTGTAAGTACTAAACATCTGCTGGAGGTGTTCCTTATGCCAAACAAATGTCACATCAAGAAGGTCACTCACATTATTCTAACACCTTAATAAGTCAGTCTTTCTTTGTTCAGCTTGATGTTGTAATATTTAGAGACAGTTTGAAGTTTTCTACATGGTTAGCAAGCAGCTTGTTCAGAAGTATAGAGAGAAGATTACAGTGAAAGTGTCCTTTTTCTTTCAGACAAAGTTCATATACAATACTCCAAAGCAATCTAAGAAGCTCAGTTCTCATTAATCTAAGTTTTGAGTCTGAAAACACAGTATCAAAAGGCTTTGCTCTTTCGCCTGTGCTGCATAATTTTCCTCTCTCTCTCTCCACTCTCCTCCTCCCCATCTTATCTTTGTAGCCATAATAACTAGCTTTTTAATGTTTCTGTGTTGGGGAAACAAGCTGAACTATGCACACTGAGATACAGAACAGAAAATTAACCATATTTCAGATTCCAACACTTTTGTAAATCCTTCCTGTTAGAGTCTGTTCTTCACCACTTTATGTTATGAACTAACAGAAGGAAAAAAAAGATCACCAAGTACAGGTCTGTGAAACTTGCACACCGTGTTTATAGCAAGATTGAATCCCTACTTAGAAAAATTACTGGCTATTCAGACAATGCAAATGATGTGCCATACACAGAGAGCAATTTGGCTCTCCATGTTGCAGAGGTGGCTGTGTTTACAGACAGACCTTCAAATTCAGCTCTGGGGACTGCACTGGGTTTTTAACAAGGCATTGTGAGAAGGGTATGGGTCAGTATGCTTGAGAAACAAGAACCAGAGAGCAAGACAGATGGCTTTCTAGTGAGGCAGTGGACAGCAAGATTGCAGATTCATCCAGCTTTGTGGATAAACCTAGCAGAATTTAGCTAATCCTCATACACAGGAGCAGTGCTTTTACAATTGCTCAGTCAGCCATTCTGGGGTGAATCTGGATCATTTGGATTTTAAGACTATAATGATGGCTTTACATTTCACTGAGCAGACTATTACATGTTTAATTCTGAAAGACAGTGAATTTTAAAATGTGGATTCCAAGTTCACTGTGCAGAAGAAAACAGTGGAGAGTGCAGACTGCTTACCATGTATCAGGACAAAAGTTACTTTTCTAGTGACGAATACAACATTTCCATGCACTTTGGGAAGAGTTGTAGAAACAAACTACCAACAAGAATAAAAAAATTTCTGCCCTTCAACTACCCTAACCTAGATTAGATAAAGAAAACAAAAAATTAGCTAATTTTTTATATCTCTGAAATTAGATGTCTGTTTTACTATACTACACTAATATACGGTTTTGTTCACAATTTCTTTACACCTTCAAATTGGACTTCCTTATCTTTATTATTTTCTGATCAGTAGACTACTGCATTTAGTAGTTCGCTGCTCTGAAAATATGCATTTTTAGTTAGGTTTTATGCTTAAAGTACAACACCACAACAGCTCTTGTAAAAGACAAAGCAAAAGGCAAATTACTGAAGAGTAAGAAAAGTTCTTCAGGTTCATCTGTATCTTAGAGCTTGCAAGCAAAATATTGCAATTCTTATAAATGTAATGAGGATTCAGGTGAAAATAACACCGTATATTTTCATAAGGTGCAGGATAGGAAGAATAGCAGTTACACTTATTTTTATTAATAACACTGCTTCTTGCTATCATTGCAAAACTGCCTCTGTCCAGCTTAAAAGTTATTTTTACAATTAGACAGCTACATTTGTGTCTTCCTGAAAATGCACATTTGAATAGCTGCTTTGCCTTCCTCATGTTTCGCCTTGAAATTGATTTGAGCATGGTGGGAAGATGCAAGAGGAGTTCTTGCAGCAGAGAGAACTTACAATAAGCCAACTGCACCTAGTCCAAAGATCCATGTTGTACAGCATCCTGCTTTAAATGGGGACCAGAGCAAGTCCCTAGGTGAAAGTATCAATATAGAACAGGCACATGATGCTTCTTTTGAGCACCCTGCAACTGAGTCCCCAGCTATTGGCAGCTCAGGGATTTCCTGAGCTAGAGCAGTTTCTGTGTGTTTAACATCCTTCAGTGGATTTCTCCTCCAGAAAATTGTACAGCCTGTTGTACAACAGATCTGCTGGACTTTGGGATAAAAGTTTCACAAATGAAGATGAAGCCACTGTGAAGGCAGAAACCTACAGAAAAAAAAGGAGGCACCACCTCAAATATAAATGAGACACTTATAGCCTCACTAAGAAACTTGGGGGAAAAAAGTGATTATCCTG
>NW_009952711.1:2201065-2201452 GCF_000747805.2 Chaetura pelagica | reverse complement strand
AATATCTGGGTGATGAACAGTGATTTTTGAGCAGCTGTGAGGGCCCTCTGCTAGCTACTTTTGCTATCCATTATGAAATATGTACTAGAAAAGAAAGGGTCCAAGCTGCCATGTTTGTGGTTGGAGAAAGCAGCATCAAATTCTCAAACAAGTCTCAAATTTTCAGACCTGAACAATGCATAATGATGCAGTCAAATCATGGCAGAGATTCATCACCTGAGAGAAAGGGCATCCAAGCAAGAGTGGACAAACGAGGAAGTGAAACTTCAAACTCCACAGCTGTGGCATTCCAAATGCTTACAAAACATTTGTGTCTAAATCTTTAACAAGCCTGCTTTTCACATGTACCCCAGATTATTTTACTAACCTGCACATGCCCAAACCATG
>NW_009952711.1:2178637-2201024 GCF_000747805.2 Chaetura pelagica | reverse complement strand
AGTGACTGCATGATCATGCCCATGGCAAGGGAACTGGAACTCCAGTAAGGCAAAGCATTTTTATTATCCCATATATATGACATGAATTATCCCTATCCACAGTCAAATGTCCAAAGAACTAGTCCTGATTTTCTGCTTTCATGAAATAAAGATGAAGTTTAGCTGATAAGGTTTGGATTTTAAATCTTTCTGCATAGTCTGGCCTCTTAATGACTCTCAATAATATTGCTTCATTTCATGTATGTTAACACCTTTTTGTTTCAAAATTGATACATATTTTAAAGCTACTTCTTAGAAGATTAATCGTTATTGGCAGGTAATTTTTTCCCATTCTTTTTGGTCTGTCAGCCATAAAAAAAAAAAAAGCAAATTATAAGTGTGTATAGGGATCACCCTTGGCTATATAGGTTCTCACATGAGATGACAAAGACTGTAGTATTGTGTGGTAACAGCACCATGGGGCCCCATACTGTTCTAGAAGACATCTATCAATGTGATGTCTAAGTTAATCTGCCCTTTATGCCAAACTCCTACTGACACTGAAGAATTCTGCATACACAGAAAGAGCAGACAGAATATAATACAAAAATAAAGTGGCAGCATCAACTGAAGTTCCTTGTTCTCCTGAGTTTGTCAAGGCTTTGTAACTTGGCAGCTTTTCATACAATATTTATTACGGCTGCAATTTTTCCCCATTAACATGTTTTAATCTGGGAAAAATGTCACATCTTCTATTTTAAATATACAAAGTTTGACATTTTTTGTGAGCTCATCTTTAGTAGATCGCTTTTTGTTCTAACCTCTGAGGAGTGGGATGCTTCTCCTATTTTCTTACTTCTTTTTCCTTTGAAGTCTAGATATTCCCTGTGTTTTGGGTTTGTGTGGTGTACAGATTCTCACAATAGAGTGGAAGTCATAGGTAGTGTTCAGGCCTTAAGCTATTATTGCTCAAACTACAAGTGGACAGAGAACTTCTTTGCTAATATCAAAGACAGAACAAGTCATATATCAAAGAAATGGGTTAAAGCTGACTCCTTGGGCAGCCTGGATTCTCTCTGGTGCATCAGCATTTCAAATTAGCAGGTGCACATGTGCAGTATACAAAACAAATTGGATAATCTACTGCTTGATGGCTCAAAAACATTAGCATTTAGTCAGATGGTACTTTATCACTTACTCCACTGTAGATGATGTACATTGCAAGCAGCACAGGAATAAAATCTAGACATGTCATAAAAAATCTTTTAAACATCATCAAAAAGGCAGGTTCTCCAAGCTAGTGTTTTGTTTTGTTTTGTTTTTAATAGTCGACTTGTACAAACTGAAATTTGTATCTGTGCATCTAGAGTTCATGCCATGAATCAGAACTGAAAGCACAATTTTCATCCTTCTAAACAAACTGAATTGTTGTTACCAGTTTTCCAGATGTGAAAATCTGTCATCTCTGTCAATGTTTGTGCATCTAAATTTTTATTTCAGTAGTCTGGCTTATAGGTCTGAAGTCATGCTGTCATCTAAAAGAAAAAGGTAATTTCCTTCCCTCCTACAAGGAATGTCCCATTGTTATAATCCAATTTTCCTTTCAACATTTGTCACTACTATTTTTTAATTAGGAATGTAATGCATCCAGTTTCCTTCATAGCCTTGAATTCTTCAGTTAATCTGTATTCCTAAAGTTTAGAAATACCAGCTCTCCATTTGAATAACTGGAGAAATCATTCATGACAGAAACTTTTCTCTATGTAGACAGGCTAGTTTCCTAAATCATGATGGGTCTTTGAAAGGGAACATTTACATTCACATCACAAACATTCTATAAATAAATGCACACACAGATGAAATCTGGGTGTAGAAAGCTATATATATATATTCAGATATCACATAAATATCAGCTGTTATTTTCTTATAAATGCAATTGCCAATGTGTAATAAATAAAAGAACAAACCAACACTGTACCCTGCCAGGCAAGAAACAGCCAAGACAAGAATTCATCACTAGTTTTATTCTGCTGCCACTGCTGAGCTTCACTCAAAAATTGCCAGACATAAGCTTCAGGTTTAAAATAACAGTGAATGCAAACTGGAATTTAAGGCAAAGCCAAGAACCTTTCATTCTTGCAAACTAACTGCACTAAGTTGGACGTACTTTCATAGGGCAGAGTATTCGGGTTATTTTAAATAAATTTTCAGGATTCAATATTCAGTCTGGAAATGTAAGATTAGATTTGGTGTGGTGTTTGATTGTTGTTTTTTTTAACTTTGGTTACAATCTATTTTTCAGATTTTCTGCTTCTTGTGGTCATGTGTACATGACAAAAAGTGATCCTAGTCATCCTCGACTAGAAAAACCATAGCGTCACTCCTAGCATCATTCCTTATAGTCAAGTACCCAGTTGAAAACCCAGATCCAGCTTCCAAAATGTAGCTGCAAATGAGTGTAGTCCCTAGAACATCAGGTTTACTTGGCTGTTAGTTGGAGACTTATTAAAGAACAGAGCTATTCTGTGATTTTCTCTTCTGCAAAACAGAAAGAATGGGGAAGTCTGTGAAAAACAGTTGTTGGGTTGTTGCTTTTACAAAAAAAATCAGAGTTCTTAAGCTATTAGTGGCTGATCACTTGAAGGAAGTATGCAGCTGTTTTGATTAATGACTGAATTTTAAGTATTTCTGATGGATGAAGTATATATCTGGAAATTATTAGGGGTACTGCTGTTTATCATATGCTTCTCACCAGGACTCTACTGAAAATGAGATAATATCACAACAGGTTTTAATTCCAGGATAAAATATTATAGAAAATTGTAAAGACAGAAATACTGTAGGGGAAAACAAAAATCTAAGTAGTTAAAAGTTGATTCAAGACTATTTTCAAAATATTTTGAAATTAGCTTTTTTTTTCCCCCTTTCCTCAAAAACAATTTTCTAATTATTTGTTGTTTAAAGTACTCTTGAATCACAACTTTTCAAATGCATTTTAGCATTCAGTAGAAATTTTTATCACCTGGGTTGCAGATGAAGTGTTTCAGGCAAGGATAAACAAAAATTGGGTGATATTAGTAACTGCTACTGTACCTGCATAGAAATTATGGCTAGATTGCCTCTGATTAAATTGTTAAAGCTGGTCATTGCCTATCCAGACTGATACCATAAACCTTGCTAGAAGGCATGGCTTGGAGATCTGGAATTTTTGGTCTTCCTTCTTCAGCAAGAATAGGAGAGGGAAAGATTGCAAGCAGACCAACTCCATGTTCTTCCTCTCCCTTCCCTTTTCCCCCCCAAGGTAGAATGGTAGCAGAGATAAAAATAGTCTCCTCATCTTCTCTCCTTTGAGCGGCCATAAGAAAAAAAATGCACTGAAATTCTTTAACTTTCCATATAGCATTTTGAAGAATTTTATACTGTCACAATGTTGTGGGTGTTTTGGGTTTTTTTAGAGCAGTTGATGGCTTAAAGATTCCCTGGGAGAATCCTGTCACCCAGTAGATTTGGTCATAGCTTCCCTAGGGACTGTCCTGTACAATGAGACAGGCCGTCATAGTTAATGCAGTTCTTACAAGTCTGATTATGTTGCTGCATATTTGAAACAGAGAAAAAAAAATTAAGAACTGGTTATGTATGAGATAGGATTCCTAAAGGATGTAAAATACCTCTACTTTTTTTGTTTTGTGGTACTTCTTTTGGAAAAATCCTGCAAATGCATAAAAGTTTCACAGAAAATGCTGTATCTAGTCTATACACAGGTACCTCTCAGATAACGTGAGGACACTTTTTTAATGAGAAAATACAGGAGCCCATGATTTTTCATGATCCTTTTTTTTGTTAAATAGTTATGAAGTAGCCTAAAGAACTAGACTGTAGCTCTCTGCAGCAATATTTTCATATAAAATGAACTCATTTTGATTCAATCTGTAAAGACATCTCTAGTTGTGTAGGTGGGCATTTATATTGCAGATTATAGTAACATACATAATTGATCTGGAGCAAAACCTTTGTAAGTGGAATTTAAATTCCAAGATGGTCTGACCATATCTTTTTTATTTGAGACATCTTCACCAGGGCTGAAATTGTTTATCACATAATTCAGCCTAAGGCATAATTTTAGATGTGAGCTAGGATCCATTAAAACACATGTCTAGACACATCAAGGAATGATATGCCACAGCAACCAGAGTATTTCTCTACTCACATTGATGACTACTAAAAATCCTACAGACAATCATCAGCTTCTGATGCTTACTTTTTGAAAAGTCTTGATAATTACTTCCTGTACTTGGCAATATTCAGAAATTATTTTCTGCTGCCACAAGAAATATTTAGGATGAAAATATTCTCCCTTTGGTACCTTTCTGTGTGGTATTAAGGCTGAGAATGTATTTATATTTAGGTTTCACCCAAGAGAAAAAGATTCTTGTATAATTCAGTACTACACTTAGAGAAGAAAAAACCTCTAGGCCACAATATGTAGTTAATATTCAGAATTAAGTCAGTTTATTATGCATCAACTGGTAGGTCAAACTCAGCTTTGTGTGCTGTAATTTATAATACAGCTTTATGCCCAAAGCAATATGGAAGCCCTGGAGCAAGACTCTGAATTATTACAACTGAATGTGAACACCACCTACCAAAATGTGTATGATTTCTTGTATTTCTATTGCATGTAGGCTATAAACATGGCATCAGATAGTTCTGTGCTGCAAGGACAGCTAAATAAAATATCAGTTTGATGACCAGCGTGAGCATTTGGCAGTCAACTTTCTGCAGTCCTACTAAGTGGCAGTCCAGCTGCTTCAGCTGATTTAACTAATTCAGTAAAAGTAATAGAAGGACCTTTAAAACTTTCTAAGAACTAACAGATTTTTTTCTTCCCTCATGGCACAGCAAATAAAACTGCACAGCTCAGACTTGATATTTCCATTTTATATCTAGTCATCTACATGGGCAAGGCACAAAGCAAGATGCTCCTAGAAATGCTCAGGAGCTAAAGTTGAACAACCCTGCCTACTTCTGTTCTGCTTCCACACTCAGGCTCCTTCACTGCTCCAGAGTGAACAGACATCCCACAGTCTAGGGACACAGCCAGCCTGCCTTTGCAGTGCCATCACTATGGAAGGTTTCCTTCTGAATGGTTTAAACTGCCCTATACATGATAAAGTCGGACACTGGGAACGGACATCACTGAAGCAGTCAAATCAGTTAGTTTCTTCAAATGCTGGGGAAATTAACTCCTTTCCTCACATTTACCCAGACAGAGTCTAGAGACAGGATAAGATGACTCAATAAAACATCTAGCGCCTTTGCTACCCCTGAAAACTGGACATGTTTTATCTTGAACATTTTCAAAGAAAAGTGAATTAAAATCTGAGACCATTAGGCCAAAAGTGTGTAGGAAGTATCACTCTGAAGGGTATTTTCAGCCATGAGAGGAGATAGAAGTGTTTCCATGTTAAAGTGGTAAGTTTTATTCTTCCTCATTCTCCTTCCATCACTGAGAGCTCTACCCATGTCAAATGCATCAGCAGTTAAGTTGATGCAAGTACGTAACCAGTAAGTAAGCTCAGGCTCAGCAGCCACTTTTGCAGGCTCCTGCTAATACTCATCAAGTAATAACTGGACCTCTGAAGAAATAAATGTAGAAAGTAACAGAACTCTATAATCAAACCCCATTGACATTCACTAATTAATTCCAAGTATTTTGATGTTGCTTCTCACCAGATGTTGCTTCTCACCAGTGCGTAGCACATCTCTCTGAACTCACAGAGAGCCTTATTTATACATTTCTTGAAGCAGTTTTTCTCTGCTGTATCCCTATGACTAGTGGATTTATACATCCTTCTGACTTGCACCTCTTTGAATGATCAGAACTAGTCCCAAGAGGTTTAAGCATCACCTAAATTAGTTCCCAACGTTAAAGAATCTGCAAATAAACTAATTAGAGATTAATTGGCTAATACATATAGATAAGTTAATCAGGGATTAATTAGTGTTTATACAGTATGGTCCTTAGAACATGTAAATTGCTCTTCAAGTACTAAGTATTATATGTCAATTTCCATGGCTGTCTGAGGGTTCTCAGTTGCTGTGTATGTAACTGTACTTGCTGTTGTATCTAGCAGCTTAGACTCCACACAATTTCTTCTATAGAGTTTGTCATTATGAACTTGATCTTCTCAGCTTGCAAAGGAATTAACTGGAGAAAAAAACATAAAAAGTACCAAATGATAGTGTACCATTGAAACGCATACATCTCCAGAGAGGAAAAAGAAATGTCCTCTTCTGTTGCACAGAAACAGTGACATAAACCTGGGAAGTCCTCCTGACCTCTAAGTTGAGTGTTTCACAAATCCCCACGTGACACTGAAGCAAACAAGGTCTCTCCAAAATTTGGATTCAGACGCTTCTTAAGCTCTTCTTTAATCCAAACACCTTCCTGAGATGTAAGCAGGATTCACAGGCGCAAGAGTGTGTCAGTACAACACATAACACTAGCTACCTTCCTATTCTACCTGCTTATATACTTCTATTTATGAAATGTATTATGAACTTACTTTTTTTCCAGAGTTTTCAATCCTAAGCATATATATTCCTATATATTTTCCTCAGTTCTGAACTGGTTAACAATTCTAAGGTGTTCATCAATGAATGGGGGCCCTTAACTGTGTCTTGATTCAGGCCCAAAGAAAGGAAAATTTGAACTGCAAGCTTTTTATGGTGAGTTTTTCAGAAGTCCTCTATGCTAATTTGCACTCTACGCCTGATACTTATAATTTCTATATGAATAATACAGGCTGAGCACAAAACTAGTTACCATTAATAAACTAATGCAAAACTCGTAATACAATTCACATTTAGGACCACTGTTCAATTTTACAGATTTCTCTGCTGATGTGCACATAGGTAGAGCCTCAGTGACAGAACAAAGCCATAAATTACAGGTCAGTAAAACTGAGTAGACTCCAGACACATAAATCCTGTAGAAACATTCATCAAGCTGATACTTGAAGACCACAGAGGATAGAATCAGGACTAGTCTGCTAAGAAAAAAGGAAAAACCTTTTGGTAAATTTGTGCCCTGGGAAGAAAAACTTCAGCATCATGGCTCTAATTGGTATCAGCAGAGTCAGTAACCCAAAAATAAACAAGTCTTCAAAGAGAATATTTGAGCAGAAGGACAATTATTGCAGGACTAAACATTAGCCAGGATAGGCTTTTCTTGCAGAAGAATCCACATAGCACCAGCTAAATGAGATGTATACAAACCCCCCTGTTGTTTGCAGCTACATGCACACATCCCACATGCTAGCAAAGCAATCAGAAAAAGCTTTCATATAACTCACGTAAATAGAGCTCTTCAGTCACGCTTCTAAACCTTCTCCTGGCTATAAGGGAGAGCTTCTGCCACAGCATGCTGCTTGTAAGCACCTCTGGGAATGATGAATTGGACCAATAATTCTTTTCAGGTGGTTTCAGCTTAGCAGATTTAAATGGAGTTTTATTCGTGTGTCAAGTAACGGAACCTGTTACGATACTACCCACAAGACAGTTGGAACAACCTCAACAATGACACAGTTTTCTTTTTTCTTAAGGTTTGACTGCACAATGCCAACACTATCTTTACCTGGCAAATTCACAAACTATGAAGAGGTTTATTAATGCAATACTAAAAGTTCTCAGTTAATCTCTGTCTTTGGTCTTTATAAGAAGACTTCTACCTTATATTGCCATACTGCAAAAGACAACAAATGCTTGGAAAAAAAAATATATCTCCATAATAAAAATATCTGAAGGCCTAGGTTTGCCAGAAAAGTTTATACTCAGCTAATAAACTCCTTCGGACAGCAGAGTAAGACTAGTTAGCTGAAGAATTTTGTTGAATATCCCAAGATGTACTAACAAAAATAAAAGAATCAGGAGCAGTCCAGAATTATTTTGGATAGTAAGGGTTAACAACCCATGCACAATCTAAACTATACAGGACTTCAAATACAAACAGTAACACAAATGAATACCAGGGCAATAGCACCACCTCTAATACCACTTACATAGATACTGCCTAACAGCATTTACAATTTTTTTGCTATGGAATTTGCAAGCTTTCTACTTTCTCTGCTGTAGTGTTTCTGCCACATTTTAAAAGGAGTCAAAGTATATTTCAGAGCATCAGCATTATTTCATCTATAAAGCCTCAACTCATCTTGTCATCCATCACCCATAAGTCTTTTTCTTCTTTTTCTACCTGTGCTACTGCCTCTATGCTTTGCTGACAAAGGATATGAGCAACAAGGGGCTTTCTGACTATGGAGCGTGATGGGCTTCAAACACAGGTAATGAGAAATGATGCTCAGAACCGTTTCTGTAATTGGGGTCAGTCTTCAGCCTCATAACCACATTAATTGTGAGTTCAGGATAATTTGCATTTGCCTAAAAGCATGAAAGAGAAGCAGCTTCTTGACTAGGAACATTGACTGGAACAGTAAGGGCAATGGGAGGTGCACAGGGTGGTGTGGTACATGTGAAACAGGGTCAGCTTGCCACTGTGGATGCTGCTGGGGTTCCACCATTACCACTTTCACTTCAGTACTATCAGAATGTGTCTAACTTGAGGCAGAAGGTGATAGATTCTCACAACCATAGCAAAAGGCTCACTGCCTAGCACTGAGATTTAACCATTTTGCAAAGGTCAGCACTAACTAAAAGGCAGTAGCTGAATACGAAGTTTTTTGAATGCACACTGTAGAGAGACTCATTTCCTCCTAGCCTGCCTTTCCATCCTTCCTCCTTTCTCTTTCCACACAGAAAGAGCTGTAGTTACATGCCATAGAGCCTGTGCCTATTACTAGCCAAGGTCAGTAAAAGCATTTTTGTATTTTTGTCTTTAAAGAAGAATTTAAAAATCTTTTTTACTGTGACTTGGATAGTCTTTTTCAATACAAAGCCATGACTGTGAATCACCTTCCTGTTCATAGGTACAACTCTGGCAGCTGAGACATAAAATCTTCATTACAGAAGAATGTATTTCCCTGGCAAGGCTGCGGTTGGGGCATGTGCATTGCCTTGGCACATGGGAGAAGTGTTCCTGGATCATCCTGTTTTGGTGAGTTTTTTTACATTTCATATAATGGTAAAATTCTTCAAATTATGTTCCCCATCTGGACTCTTCCAGGCTTTTCCAGGACATTTGTAAATGTTTTCAGTTCCCTCCAGTGAGTACAGCCATCTTTTCAAGTGTAGCCTTTTCCCTGCAAGCAGGCACCACTTGCAGAGCTTTCATACCAAGAGAATGTAACATGCAGTAGAAAATGTGCAAAGCTAGTGGAGGATAAGTAAAAGCTCTTAAGTGTATGTTGCTCATTAATTAGTCATCAGAGTCTCCAGCTGCCTCTCATTCAAGGCTGTTTTCCTTTGCTTTTCTTTCCCCCCCCCACCCCTGGGAAACCAGCTCCATACATGCAGCTTCCTTTAAACAGATCCCTGCTGTCTCTCTGATATCACCTATATTAAAATGCACATTTTAGTAACATTATGCTGACTCTTTTGCCCTGGAATAATTTATGATGTTTTTTACATTTTTTTTTTGTTACTATTAAATTCACTGGTATTGCACAGAGGTGCACTTGAACATGATAAAAACATTAGAAATCCCGTAACATCCACCCGTGTAAGAAAGACTAAGTATGTTATGCATATAAGCAAAAAACAGAATCCAGGCACTATATATAATAAAAGCACGTTACTAAACTAGAAACATGGGGAATCATTATTGTTAATTGTTTTACAAGACAGTTCAAAATCACCAGTGCTAAAAATCAGCTCTAGGAGTTCTAGACTCTATGCAAAAAAAAAGATTAACAGCTTCTGACTCCCAAAACTCACCATAGGTGCTAGTGTATAGACAAAGTGAGCTTTTCCAGAGCCAGGAAAATATTTGTGATGCAGCCTGGAAAAGGAACTTGTATCCTCTGGAATACAGCCTTGTGCTGTAATATTGGTTTACCATCAGTCATCAGTAACAATTGCTAACATTTTTCAAAAGCCAGCAAGATCTAAAATAATGCTATTTCTCTGAGCATAAAGGTTTATGTAGTGACATGCACACATCTAGATGTATAAATACACATTGTGCAGGTAAAGTTTTCCTCTTTGTTTTAAATAAAAGCCGAGGTTACTTTAATGGTAGCTGAAGGTTGACACCTCAATGGATTATTCTGTTTGTCTTGCTTCTCAGTTTAAACTGAGAAAATAGGGAATAGAAAATAATTTGGAAGTTCACTTACAACGTATTTCTGCAATGTCAGATGTTACAACGTGAGGGAAGTTCAATTGCTCTGCTTTTAAACCTAGCTCTGACAAAGGCCTAGCCAGCCTCTAAGTGTCCCATTCAGAAATGCTTTTGGATTGTTTATGTCTTCTTTCACCAAATTTGTATGAAGGACAATCTTGAGCCATCTGGTGCCTATTTAATTTTTAACCACCTCTCACTTGGAATATTTCTTTCTTTATACTTATTTTGTCTTAACAAATTGGCCATAAGCTAAACTGCACCATCTGTGACTTCCAGTAAATACAACTGTTGCTAATGAAATTACCCAGCTTCATCATTTTGATTTAAATGCATTGCCTGCTTTTTCTATGACCTTTCATTGCTTGCCATCAAATCACAGCTTTCACACATTTAGATACCCACTCATGTAGGTCAGGCTTCAGGAATAAATCTTATCTGTGAATCTCAAGAAGCCTGGCCAAGCTTGCTCAGCAGGCTGGCATGAGCTACCACAGCCAGGGCCATGCTAAGAAATCATTATGGCATTTGTGACCATCCAGCTTAGGGGCTGATCTCAGTGTGTTTCATGCTTCAGGGCAGATCCCCTGCCATGTGACCAATTGGTCACTGTTTCTTGTTCTCTTGCCTTCCATTTGTTTGACTGACTAAATTAATGATTCTGGATGCACTAGCCCAGTCTTTTGGCTACCCTGTCTCTTATTCAATCATAGGACAAATCTGACCAGATTGAACTAGGAGACTGGGATTCTTACCTTAAAGAAAAATAGCAGGAAACTAGGAGAATCGATGGAAGATTAGTAGTGGAGGTAGGGTATATCAACACACCAATTTTTTAGATAGCATTTTATGCATAAAAGTGACCTGTGTCACTTTTATTAATTTGAATCTTGAAGAATCTGTACCCTTGCCCTCATGCTTAACTGGTAGGTGCCAGGCAGTTAGTAGCATGCAAAAGAACTGCAACTCAATTTACATCAGAAGAAAAACACAGAGGTGAAACTTCTTTAATCAGAATGTGATTTACTGAAGTAGGTATTCATCCAGTAGACACTGACTTCTACATGGGCCCTGCAATATTTTGAGCACAGTATGTCCAATATCAACAAACTGTCAGTCCCCCTAACAGAAAGATGTAGCCACAGTGAGCTGGAAAAACTAAAAACATCTATATCACAGGTACAAGCATCTATTTTGGAGGCCCCTGAGGTGCTTCACTAAGCATTTGGTTCAATATGGATTACAAAGTAGCATTCTGAAATTGCTGTCCTGGTGAGACACCATTAAAGACAGATTTTCTAACCTCACATTCAGAGATACCAACAACATTATGAAATAATTTACTGAAAAAAAACAACAGGACAAGCATAAGAATAGGTCTGAGTACAGAATACACCTGATGTACCCTTCCCCAACTTTTTTTTTATAAAGGCAGTAACGTGGGTCATAGAAATAATGTTCCATTGTTTTACAAACTACAAAGAGGTCTGTATGTACGTCAAGACCACAAAGAGGTAAGACAAGAATGCTGGAAGCAGTAAGGAATGAGTAGCCACGTTTCCAGGTCACATAAATTGGCTTGCTGTCAAGCCATAGATTTGCACCAGTTTGTGATCCCTCCACCATGCATGAGGAACTCATAACCCAGGTGCATTCTAGAATGCTTATTTCCACTTACCCAGAACTGCTGTGAAGAATAAAGCAAATCAATTTAACATTTACAATCAAATTGTCAAACTGAATAGCTCAGAATAACTCCCCTTAAATAAGAAATGAACAGACACAAAGATAACTTAAATGCTTAACAGTTTGGGTTATACATATTCTAATCTGTATCAGATTGTCAACAACTGATAACAGAAAGTAACGATGTAATTTGGTATTTTTTGATGGGACTAGGCTTAATATAAAACAAATTATGCAAACCTCCCCCCAGAGTCAAGGCATCCATGTAGTTAAACCTGTCTGATCCCAATCAGCCTGTGCTCAAGTATGTTTCCCAACATACTCATATGGCTAGAACAGGATGATATTTAAACTCACACAGCTCATGGGTATTACAGCTACACAGATTTGTTCAGAACTGTATTTTTTTTTATACTAGGAAAAAAATCTCATCTTGTTCAGTAACTCCTTAAGAGATTCAAAGCTGTCTTGTCCTGAAGCCACAAGAGTGATACGCATCCAGCTGAACAACAAAATACTGTGTAATCAATTATATTTTATCTGCACATTTGAGTATAAACCATTCATCATCATGCCCAAAGGAAAAAAAAAAAAAACACCACACACCCTCTTCTAAAACTACCTCAAGTAAATTAGAATGATCCAAGAAGAATCAGAAACTCAAATATCGCAAAAGCACTAATGAAGAGCCATTTTTATGGCAAAAGTTATTTGATGAAAATCATTATGCAACTGTTATCACAGTTTATCAACCTCTGATGTTCTGTGTGCCTTTGTATGTTCAGACAAGGAAATAAGACAGCTGGGCTAATTGGAGAGAGCTGGATCTAGAAAAATTATCTATGATAGGAAACATTTTGTGTGTTTTGTAACACACACTTCCCTGTTGTCAACAGTATCAGTTCACATCCATCAGGATAACAGGGTGATGGGGCTATCTAACCAGCCAGTGCAGCTTCTCCGAGAAATATTAACTCATTCTACAGATGCAGTCAAGATAAAGCTATGAACATGTTTTATTGCAAGTAGATGGTGAGGCTGAATCTTGGTTGAATGCAGTTCCAGGAAATTTCTGTGTATTTAAGTGACAAAGATGGTTTTAATAGCATACACAAAACTAAATACTGGTTATGCATCACTAAGAACAGTTTTTAACATAGATGTTGTATTTTATCCCCTGTCCTTTTTTGTAACGCTATGATAATAACATGTTATTGATAGGATAAATAATTAACCCTAGAAATACATTTGTTCAAGGCACCACAAACTCCAGGTGTAAGCTTAGGAAGTAGCTTTGCTGATATCTTTCCCCTTTAACTTCAGTTCCTGTTAAAAGTTCTAAATTAAAGAAACTTAATTCTTCCTAACATACATTCTCACTACTTAATGGAAGCTTGAAAAGGCACAACAGTGCCAGAGCCATCATTTAAAAGGGCAAGCACTCTGACCTTCAATTCAGAAGGAAAATCTTTCTCTCAAAACACTCAGAATATGCATTCTTTCATTAACACCCATATTTTTAAATAATTCACAACCCAAGTTTTAAATGTTTGGTGTCCTGATTTTTCTAATAATCTTCTAATTCCCATTTATATTTATTAGCATTTTACATCTCATATTAATTCTAACGTTGAAGTTTTCCTTCTTAATTTTTACAGGACAACCTTATGCCAGTATACTTGTACAGTACAAAAGAGATTAAAATTCACACTGCAAATTTAAATCACTACAACAAATCCATTTTGATTCAAATGTCAACTTGGCATTTTGCTATTAATTCAGACCTCTAAATTCTGATTTTTAGCTCCACCTTCAAAAGACAAAGTTAGCCCAGAGTTTGTCACTGCAGACCTCTAATATATATTGGTATGATTATGTGTTAAGTTTAGATAGTTCATGATACTTTTAACATAAATTAGCAAAATCCTAGGAGAACAGACAATTTCATGAAAGCCATCGTGAAAATCAAAGACCAGTTTGGATTGGATCATGGATCTTCCTTTCTTGGTCCCTTTCCCCCAAAAAAGCATCAGATCAGCTTGGTTTCAATAGATCTAGGAGCAATTCAACAGCATCTCAAGAGACAGTTCCATGTGTAAGCCTTCTAAGAGCAGAAGAAGAATATAAGAGCAGCCAGTATAATATACCTATAGCTGCCTATCTATTACTTAAGGGCAGCTGATCTACAGAGGCTTGTTATGGGTACAAGTTTTCCTTTTTTAAAGCTAATATTTTTTAAACCTTCACATTGCCATACAATTTTGGGAATATATATTTTTACTTGTGATAGATAATTAGATAGTAATACACTACTTCTAATTAAAAAAAATAATCACAACAAAATCAGAAATGTGGTGATGTTTTTTTAGAGCATCATTTACTCATTATTTTGTGTAGAACATAAGCTAGAAGATAGTTTGATGTTTAAGTGGGACTTGACTCAGCTTTCAGAAAAATAAGCTTACAGCACTTCATCAAGTCCTTTTAGGGATTAGTTTGTATCATACATATCCTTATTTGCATTTCAATTTACCTTAAAGGAACTGCTACCAGCATTTCAGAGTGGATAAAGCCAGACACTTGATTCTGAATCAAGACATTTTGTTGAAGAGAAAAAAATATCCATGGAATAAAAGACAGTGACAACAACAGAAATTTGTTGTGCTACAAGTTATTCTGTTACACCACATGATTTTTCTTAACTATTCAAGGAGATGATAAAAAGGAAGTCCCCATGGAACTGAAAACTAAAAATTTAGATTGAAAGAGCATCATACCCACAAAATTAAGTGCTCAAAGTCAAGAAATGCTAAACATTAGAATGCCTGGGCAACTTCATCAGGTTCACTTTTTGAGTGTGCATCATCTGGTAGTCTCTAAATGTCACCACAGAAGCCCTGTCTCACTTAATGGAGTGAAAGGAAAGTGCCCAGGAAATGCAACGACCAGGAAGTGAAGAAAGCTGGTGCCTGTAGTGTCCCCTTGCCCTCTCTGCCTTTCTGAAAGAATCTGGAAAGCCTGAGTTACCATAGGCAAAAGAACAAACTTCATGTCATGCTTTCCATGTCTGGATTCTGCTGCTGGCTCTGTCCCCAGTAATGCACGATGCTGTGCAAATTATTTAAGGCAGAAGCTCTGTGGCTTCTGTTTATTCTTCATTTTATGGGAGTCCAGCTTGAGTAATTTCATTTGCAGAACCTGAGTACTGTTAATTGCTACAAGAGTTGTTGCTACCATTAAAAAAAAGGCAACATTGGTAATTGAGGTTTCTGGAAAGGTCACCATGCAGCAGAGCATATATCAGACTTTCATCTGCCCCAGCTGTCCATTCGTAAACTGGAAGGAATGCTTCTACCTTGTCTACAAGGCATTCCAAAAACAAATTCGTAAATGTGAATGATGAGTGTCCTTATGGAAATCAGTATTTCCATATTCAGCACAGTGCGAGTACTTCACAGGAAACAGAACATGAGCCACAGCCAGTACAAGGAGGATAAAATGAAACACTGGAAAACTGCTCAGTCATTGAGTACTGAGTATCCCACATAGTGAATGAAATTAGGTCCTGCAGAAAAGGTATGTAACTACAGAATTAAAAATCACCTTGTAAGTTCATCTACACATAAGGAGGCCAAACTGAGGCTGCATGGGAAGAACTTAATTGTGACATTTTCTAATTTGAACATTTGCCTTTGCACTATAAGAGATGAAATTAACTCCACTTTATATGAAAGGCTTTGTACAGCTGAAAATGTGCAAGTTGCAGAATGTGGGCCCACTCACTGCTTAATACCAACAGCCTGATACAATTCAATCAACAGGCTGATTCTACCCAGTCACCTGACTAAGTCCACACACACTGAGCACCCAAAAACTGAGTGCTATGAACTGAAAGAACTCTTTCTACCTATTCAGCACTGCTGCAAAAAAAAAAGTTTAGTTTCTAAAGAACTTATCTAGAAAAAAGGAAGAGGATCTGGCAAGAGTTTGACATTGCTTAAGGCATGCACAGGTGGATGGAACTGCAGGCCAGGTCAAAGGAAAGAAGAGATTTATGTTATGTGCAAAGAAAAGGGCAGAAGAAAAATAGCCGATCAGGCTGGGCTGCACTGAAGTGAATGAAACAGCTGTTCATACAGGGAAGGAATGGTCAGGTAAGACAGGTTGGAAATAATAATCATAGGGCCATCTGCTGCCCTGGGACTTTGCACCCTCAAGGTATGAAACAAATTTTGTCTTCTAGGAGCTCAAGCAGTGTAGCTGTTACAAGCCTGTCAAGTAAACAATGCCTGAACAGGGCATTGAAGTTACATGAGTTTAATGCAAAAGTTGTTCAACTAGTTTAACTTGCAATAGTAAGTAAAAAAAAAACAACAGTGTCCTTTAAACCAGATTTTCTATTTTAACCAAACGCTCTATGGGCAGAAAAGAAATATGCTATATGAAGTGCAACTTGCATTTCCAGCTTGCATGAAAGAATAAACAGCCAACTCTTTTGTCATTTACATCAGTTCAAATATTAATTCTAATTTTGCATTTTTACCAGGGTTTTTTTATAATGATTTTGACAAATCATTTGAAATAGCTGGAATCCTTGGTGAAGATATTTCCTTAATCTATTGTAGGTTGTTTCATACTTCAGAATGCATTACAGAAGCCATGTTATGAGATAAAAATATTTTATGAATTAATTATTGCTTCCATCCAAATTAGGAAATGTTTGCTACAGTCTTGAGAAGAAGGAGAATGCATCCTTCCATCTCTGGAAATTTGTGTGGCTCTGCAAGCTAATCTACCTCATGCCACTTTTAAAATTACTACAGTTCCCTTCTGAGGCCTGCAGGTTACAATAGATACAGCTGGTCCAATTCAGTAAGACCAAGTAGATGAAATCTAATCTAATTCTTCACTATGTGTAAAAAATTTACCTGCAGAGATCCTGCTCATTTTCACAGTCACCTCTTCTGCCCCAAGCCCACCACTAAATGGTGGATCACTGGGCAGTCCCATCTCCCCACTCCCAGAGCCTGTAGAACACACCATGCCCCAGTGCCAAAACCTTTCTGCAAGGCCCTGCCCAAGTTGGATGGTACTGAAGGACAACACATCCTTGGGAACAGCTGCTTTGCTTCTTTGCATCACTATTAACTTTATCTCTTCATTAGCTATAAAAGAAACCTAAGGACACAGCTTCTCTAGCCAAAACAGCCTTTATGAATACCTCCACAAATATCTTTGCAATGGCTCAATGGAAACCATATTTGACAGCCTGTAGAATGCACTGAGACATCTTCACCTATTCTCCGGCTTCAGTGGAAAGAAGCCTTTGGCTGGTATTCTTTAAGAGAAGAGACTCTACGATAGGGGCTTTGAAAAGAAATGTAGGCAGAGATGACCTTGCATTTCTATTTCCTGCTGTTTGTAGCCATCATTTAGAAATGGCACTTCTAAAATTATGTAGCATCATGGCACACTATCTGCAGCTGAAAAGGAAAAATAATGTATTTAATTTAGTTTATTTATATAAGTTGACCTGCTGAGGGATGCAGTGGAATGGGGAGAAATGAAAAAAAGGAAATGGCAATGACCTTGCATTAATGACGATCATGCTCTACTGGAAAAATAGGCAGCATTAGGAGGGGCTTTGCACTAAGGAAACCTGCAGCTGCTGAGACTCACCAATACAAATGACTATCATTATATCCATTTGTGAAAATAAGCCAAATTTTAGTCAAATGAATGGAAGTAGTTGGGCCAGAGAGGTTTGTGATGTAATCATGCCAAAGTTAAGACAAAATGTCACCTCTGTATCTCACTTGGCAACTACCACTAAAAAATAGTGTGAAACACAGCTCAGAGGCAGAAGTCCTCGATTATTGGGATTAAAAGGTGGGTGTCAGATGACTCAACTGAGCAGAATCCAACACAATGGCCCTGGTTAGGAAATCAGTGTTGGTTTGGGGTTTTTTGGGGAGAGGTAGTTGGGTTTTGCTTTGAGGTTTTTTTGGTTGATGCCATGGTAAAAGAGCTGCTAACTGAGCTTTCCAGGTAAGAAACTCTCAGATTATCTCTGCCAGCCAGTTGACAGAGAGGTAGATAAAATATCTCAAGTCAGAATCAAGTATGCAAGTGACACACCAACCAGGTTGTGCATCTGTTAGTGCAGTTGGATTGAATGGGAAATCCATTTCAGCATTATTAGGAAAAAAATCACTGTTTGGGACAGTCACAAACAACTGAAGTTTATAATAAGCCCAACCACAGTGTATATAAATGTTTTAGCATTAAGATGGCTGAACTCTTGGAAAAAATGCTCCTTGAGTAACATCAAATTTTGGACAGTATTCCAGCTAGAGGCTAAGCCAAAGGCAAATAAATCTGCTGTGGGCATTCTTTAATACAGATTTACAGCTTTTCTTGAAAATAGTGTATAACAGATGTTTAATTTATTGCATCTAAAAATTCCAAATGTATCTGGGAGAAAACTGGACTTCTGGATATTCCACATGAAGAGACAACTGATAGGATATACTCATGTATCCTATATACTTCCACTAGTTACCAGTATTTCTGAAGACAAACCAGTAATAACTCTTGCTTAGAAAATTAGGCTACCTAAAAATTCAAAGCCATACAGTCAGTGATTTTTTTTTCCCTTTTACACCACTGGTACCTCACATTAAAGTGTGACATTTAAAATATTAATCCAGTTAGAAGCCAAGCCAAATTAATGCTTTTAAGAACTGTAATTATTAGAATTATAAAAATATTTGGTACCAAGTGTGGACTGAAAATTCTTTCGTTTTTATATGTTAGTATTTTTTAATTAGGTTTTAAAATATAAATACAGATTTATACAGGGAATTGTTGGTTTTACAAATACCCCAGGAATCCACTGCTAGATGGTATCAATTAATGTAGTAGATTGATTTTTAGATCTCAGTCTGAGATATTTTCATAATAAAACGTCCAACAGGTAGTTTTGCCCATTAAGAGATTCCTGTAATGAGGCTACAAGGATTTTTACTTACGTTAATCAAAAAAGAAAGAAGTAACAATATTGAGAGTTCATTCATCTCAGCTCGAATTACTATTCTGGACTAGTGACATTCCATGATGTCTGAGGACTTCTTAAAAATTACTTTTTTAATTAATTCTCATTTGTCTCTTGCAACCACAATAGTGCAAACATCTGACACAACTTAGAAATACTTCTGAGCTCACAGGTTCAGGCCATCTCCTGTTTCTTGTTATTTCAGTGTACCAGACAAATATGCCCTCTCAGTGTTTGCATGATAGCAGTACACAGGAACTTCTGCTTCCACTGTTTGTAGCTGTTGATGTGCAGGTTGATATGCATTGAGCACATGCAGTCCTTACTGAATTGGATTCCTAGGATCATATACATTATTTGCAAACAAGTAAGACCATATCAAAGACATGTCTGACAGCATTGCTAATTTGTCTTGCTCATCAGAAACACAAAGAGAGACTCTCATTTTGTTTAAATCCCTAGCTGGGGAAAGAAGTGAAAGTCTCACAACACAACTCAGATCTGCACAAAGCAGTCTTCCCTGTGTCCTATGTCTCTGTTTCTTTTCAGAAAAATGAACATTTTTAAAAGCTACATGGAGTGTGAATGCAAGGACATGTCTATTCCTTCCACTGACCTTTCTGTATCCAGAAAGTCACTTACATGCAGAGAATCAGAACTGAATTTAGGCTCCAAACTAGGTTTAAAAGATTAGCTCATGTGTGAGCAGTAAGGCACTAGGATAACTATTTTTTTTTCCAGCCTTTCTTCTTTTTTCATGTAACTCCTATTAGCAGTAATTGGGAGTACCTGCACACTTGATGACAAGATACTAAAAACCTATGCGGCTAGTTAAGGTTTAATATTGGTCTCGCCTGGTACACAAGATGGCATTATTTATTCCCACTAAGACTATAAATAGGTTATCAGCTCTCTGCCACAGTAACATATTTGGTCTCACGTTTTTAATACCTATCTTTCTACAGTTATTCTCATAAATGTCCTCCCAAGGAGCTTTGAGTCACCTGATTTACAGGATATTAGCTGTGAATCAGTCCCTTCAATACGTTTTGGTAGGGGATAGTTTTTCCTTGTGCTTGCTTGTAACTGTCTCTACCCATCATGACACGTTCATACAATGGTATCCCTATGGGGTAAAAAGTTCCACTGGGAGTTGGTGGGGTGACTGAAACCTCTGCCACTGTCATTGTCACAGCAATGGTAACCAATTCAATTCTTATTTGGTAAATGAGTGCTCACCACTATCTCCCTGCTAGACTGAGAATAAAAATTTTGTCAGTTTGCTTGCTTTCTCACCAGCATCTAAACTACAGCACAACCAGGACAGCAAACCCAGCCCTTGTCAGCTTCACAGATAACTTCACATCCGATGTGTTACTACAGAACCCTATTAATGAAATAACTTTTAACCAGAGAAGGTAGAAAAGAGTTTACACTACATCTTTGGCAGCCTTTTTGGTGCATATGGTGGCAAGCAGACAAGGAGCAGAGAGGACAACTGATGACATTGCAACTACTACAGCCACCTGAATTCAATTTGCTGATCGACACAAGACAAAAACTTCAGTCCTCCTTTTTCACTAGCTTTCCAAACAGGAGTTATGGCACAGATATGATCACACTGCAAGTCAGTAAGGCTGAAGGTCACTGAGATCACACCATGGCTTAACATCTTCATGACCTGCATCAATTCTGCAAACACACAAATAGTTTCTCAAGAAGCTGGAACATGAATTACGTGATACCACAGGTACAAATCAAACTCCTTCCAAGTTACCCACCTGTCATGCTATCCATCTAATTTAAATATAGATTTCAAATATTTATTTTTGCTTTAATCAGAAATCAGACATGTCTCCTGTCAGTTCCCATGTCAGGATGTGAAACCACTCCTAAAAATCATTGATGGCAAGTTTCTTATGAGAAATAGTGTGCTGGACAGGCAGCTGGGTGTGTTGTGACCACAGGTGATTAGTCTTCATCCTGCTGCCATCTTACATCCCTCCAGTCAACACTTATATATCTTTTACCTTACCTTACAGACCAGTTAGATGTTTAGCACTGGTACTCTTCAGCTTGGGCTTACAGTGGGTTTGAACTTATTGGAACTGTCAGTGCTGTTATATTTATGGCATACTTCCAGTTTGTGCAAAAAAATAACAATTCAGGGCAAGTTCTGCCTTACTATTTACACTAATGCATATTCATCCAACTTGTAGAGGAATGCATCAATTTGAAGGGGCAAAATTTGTATTTCTTTCCCACAAAAGGTGTAACATATTGCAAAGTTCACACTGCAAAATGCAGTATTTTTTTGTGGGTAGAAACATCATGGTTTGGCTTCCCTGCCGTGTCTGTAGCTACTAAAATACTTTCAGTTCATTGACCAGATCTTTAAGTCTCCAGACATATTTTTTTTTAGCTCTTTTTTCTAGCTTCCTCCTTTAATTAATTTTGAGGGTCTTGCAGTCTGTTCACACCAGAAGAAAACAAGAGCAAACCTGGTATTTCTCTCATATATGACATCACTTAAAAAGAATATTTACAGCTTCTGTGTTACTAATCATGGTTGATTAGGAAAACAGCTCATCTCGTACCACAGAGTACCTTTGATCAGAAACCAAAATATTTTAACTGGTCTTGCTTAGGGTGTGCTTCCAGATACCACCTTCATAGTCATACCGACTTAAGGGGTTCCAACTGGCTGCCTGCTTCTGCCCTTAGGCTGCCCATTTGGTTGTGCTCATACAACTGTCTGCAAGGCCAGACTGTGAATCAGGTAAGAAAATTGACCCAGGTTAAAAGTACTTACTTTCTTTTTGACATTCACTTACTTTGTTCACAAGCATAATTTGTGTTATGTGCACAGTGGTGCTGCCACAGCCAAACAAATGATGTGGAAAACATACAGCTAGCATCAACAGCATGATGATTAATTACTGAAGTCATTATAGTGCCCTTCACATAGCAATGACTGGCACGTGTGATAATTGCCAGGTATCTACTATCAATTCCAATTTTACTGCAATGTTGTTGGGGTTTTTTTAGTGTATTATTGCCTCTGAAAACTAGCAAAACAGCTAGTGGATACTGATAAAGCTGAGAATGAAGTAATGTGGAAGGACAGTAGAAAGTAGAAAAACAGCACTAACTATTAATAGAAAGCATGCAGGAATAGAATACATGCAGGAAAAGCCTTTAAGGAGAAAGGAATTTTTTTTTATAATTACATTGAGTTCAAAGCACATGCTTACCCAACCCATAGTGATCTCATACTGACACTGAAGCTGCTGTGAATTTTAAAATTCAGGTTCTGGAAGGCCTCAACTGTTAACAATGTCATCAGATTCCAGTTTAAATATTATGCCTTC
>NW_009952711.1:2157942-2178322 GCF_000747805.2 Chaetura pelagica | reverse complement strand
CCTACACCCTTCCTCTCTACCATGAAAACATCACTAGTGGTACAGTTTCAGATCTCAGACTTGGACAAGTTTATGGTAGTTCAAGTGGTGGGAGACAGCATGGTGAAGAAAAGGCATTTGCATTTAGATCAAGAACCTACAAAGGGCTTCAAGAGCACTGGGAGACGTTCAAGCTCAGTCAGCCATTGAGCACACAGCTACACATCTCCTCATAATTAATGAGTTCATTCCGAAAACTCCATCAAAGTTTTAGCACCCCTTTTCACATTTATCCAAACCCAAGACTATTTTTCAGATTGAGCCATAAACATATTGAGTTTAAGCCCAACATGTCACAAACATGGAACCTGGCATTTTAATGTCTCCCACACAAGTAGTTTGGAGGTACTCAAACCAGTGAAAACTCTTGACCTTTTGGTTTCTCAGCTACGATATACAACAGAAAATTCCAAAGTTCTTTCCAAAACAGATTAAGCATTCACTAATACAGAAACCTAGTATGAAATTTAACTTGTCCATTTGCTTTACTGTTTAGCTTAACACTTCAGTTGTGTTTCTGAGGTGACTTCTAATGATTTGCAGAGTGATGAATGTATACTCATAATGAACCTGGTGCTGTGTCACAGCTCAGATGTGGTGTCTTCATAGAAAGATTTCTCTTATATATATTTTTTTTTAAACTATCAGTGTATCTTGACCACCAGAGACAGAACAATTATTCACAAAGTAGTTTTAAAGTTCACCTCCCCATTAAGTAATGAAAACCAACACTCCTACTATACAAAATGCAGCTGTCACCACTGTAACAATGGATAGTTTACAAGCCTTTCTGGCCAAATTGATTCTTGGAATAAGGAAATACTTCACGGGTTTTCAAAAGCTCATATGAGCCCAGTCAGTATGTAGGCCTGCTTTCAGAGATTTGCTATAAAATTAACTATACATTTCACTGAGGTCACATTGTTACAGTCTCCTAATTGGGCTTTGTGAAATAAAAATCAGCATTAGGAAAAAGAAAACAAACCCCAAAGCATAACTTAATTCCTTAATCCCTGTAAATGGCACCTTAATGCTAGCTCCTCTCCTGAGGCTAAAGCAGGATCCAGTCTGGAAAGATGCTTTCTACAAACAGATCATTTTAGGTAGAACATTGTGTCCCTAAGACAGCTTGCAGTCTTACTTCTTACACTTAACTCAACTCAAATGTGGACGTTTGCAAATAGCATTGCATTTCACACCACTTCACATAAAATGACCACAAGCATTTCTTAAACCAGCTATGTAGTCCTTTTCCTAAATTCACAGTATCAGCCAACTCATAGAATAATGGAAGGTAAGAGATTTTACAGTCACAAACTCAATGCAAGCCATTCTCCTCAGAAGGTCTGGGTAAAGCACACAGCATCTCAATATTGTCAGCAAGTGAGCTTGCATGAATTTGCTATTGTTTCTGCTGCAGCACAATGAAGGATTAATTATGCTGTGATTTGAATAAGAGACTCCATTAGCCATTTTCTCCAGATAAACTCCAGATCAGCAAAGTTAAAACAGATTTTCTAGATAGTTTTGCTATAATTTCACTACCAGAAAAAGATATGTGTAGGAATTTAACACCAAACCAGGGAAAACTTTTTTTTAAAGTAATTTTATCATCAGGTATCCATAACAGTATCAGTCCCTCCATAGGCTTGTTTTGGGTGAGAAAGTTTTAATTTCTTACAATTTTATATCACAGATGCTTCCTAGATTCTAAATCACTTTAAAGCATCTATGCGGTTCAACACGAAAAATAAACACTGTACAAAATTAGGGGCAGCCCAAAGGAGAGCTGAACCCAGGACTAATTGTTCAGGCTTTGCTGATCATATAACCTGTTTAAACAAACAAACAATGGCTCCTGCCAGCTACCATCCATCATTTATGTTATGTTTAGAGTGAACCTTAAATCACTGTCTCTTTGGAAAGAAAGAGAAAATTGAGATAGATACTAAACTGTCAAAAGCAGAAAGCTTTGTAATTGAGGGTCTTTTATGAAAACTTTTGAACTTAAGTCAACCAGCAGGATACACAAGCTATTGAGGTTTAAACTTCTTCACGACTTAGTAACGAACACGCATCTGTAGAAAACCCACACAAACTAGAAATAAGAGTGTTGGGAAATCCAGGCCCAGCCAGAGCAAAAGCCAGTTTTCTTATAGAATATATGAAATAAATGCCTTAGAAAGTGAATTTCAGAAGGTAGGATCTGACTAGACATATTAAAAACAGTGCTCTCTGACTCAGCACTGACAATAGGGAAGATGGAAACAAGTAAAAACCACACAGATAAGCTAATTCTTGTTTTTCACCGTTTAAGGCTTTTTTAAACTTTGTGGAAAATCTTTGAGGAATATATTTACTACTGTAGAGCTATGATTTTAACTGACTCAGTGTAGACTTCAGAACACACAAAGTAAATGCTTTCAAATTTAAATACAATCTAAAAATATTCACTGCTTTTATTTACAATCCTTCTAAAGCTCTTAAGAAAATTATCCAGATAAGCATTTTATCTTTTGGAAAAAAGAAATGGGCAGCCATCTGAATTTCCTCTGTAGATTAGAACTTTGGTTTGATTCTCAGACTGCTACAGAAATATCTCACAAAGAAGGAAATAGAGCTTAAGCAGTTTGCTGTCCCTACAGATGGTCAGTTCAAATGCTCAAACATCCACACAGGAGAAATACAGCTCTGACCTCTGACTATTATCTTGAAGAGAAGTCAGTATGGTCTTGTGTTCTCCACTCCACAGTACCATGAGGAAACTGATGTACTTAACAATTTTTCCCAAGCCTTAAGAGGACAACATAACTGGACCAAGTAGAATTTAAAATCCAGCTTAGATTCACAGCTGTGAGCAAATCTGACTTCCTGTTCCACTAGTACCTTTTCATTTTTTTCTTTATCACCTATTAGGACAAAACAACTAAATTTTGAAGGTTTCACCATATAACCAAAAAAAGGAAAAAAGTTCCATCAGCATATGGTTACCTGGAATGTGGGAGACTTGTGCTCTGACCACCACGTTACTATTCGTAGCTGAAGGAAGAGGGAGAGACAAGTCTCTTGACTTCAGTTTTTAACTGAGTCTGAGCAATCCTCCTTGTGTCAACATATTTATGCTTTTAATAAATCTGCTTTCCCCCCTTAACAAAAGGTTCTATTTATGAAAACTCAACAGTATCTCTCTTTCCTACAGTATTTCTCTTAACATTACTCACAAGGCTAACAAGCCAGTGCATTTAATTTGTGTGCTCTGTCACAGAGTTTTGGCTCAATGCATTCATTCAATTTTGCAAGAAATTCTGAAGTTTTAAATATTTGTTTTCACTAGGATTGAAAACACATTTCAAAAAACAACACTTCCAAGATTTATGTACTGCCATACTAGGGAACTAGATCTCATCAAGCAATGAATAGGAGGGTCTGGACAGCAAACAATCAGACTATCTTTAAACTCACCTCTTGTATAAAAAAAAAAAATTCAGTCAAGTTTGACATAACACAGCTATTCTTAAGGTTTCACTGAATCTATGTATTTTGATTAAAAGATTGTTCTGCAATTATTATTGTATTTTCCAGTGCCCCACAGGAACAGAATTGAAAGGCAAGGTGTACAAAGAGATACATACCATTCATTTGGCATGTTTTAGTTTACGAGCACCAGCCAAAACTAATGTGAGTAAAGGAATTCTTTTTTTCTGATGTTTATAAAACATCAAAGGATACAAAATATCTATCATGCTTTGTTACTGACTGCCATACTTGCACTGTCAATACACAGAATCACTAGAACAGATATTTAACTTCAGTTAACAGTATTGGCATAATTGTGTCTGATTACTTGACAATTGCAAACACTACATCCCAGTCAGCTACAAAAGTATTGCAATCCCATTTGTCAGATGGGAAAATGGTGTGTTTAAGTGTGAAGTTTTAAAAATTATTAAGAACTGTTCTAGAAAACATGCCAGAATTCTGGGACAGCATTAGTAACTTGCACAATCCCAAACTAGCATTGCAATCCTCACCTCATCCATTCTGAGTTAAAAGCAAATGCCTTGGTGAACCAGCTGTGAAAGGAAACTTAAAATTCTCGAGTGGCTACAGTATTGCTTATAAAGTGGCTAACATACCTTTCAATGACCATAACTTTCATAAGGTTTGTTGCAGAAGTCTACTACTCTTCAAGCATTCCCATGTTCCAAGCCAAAAAGTTTTTTATGCTCCGTTAATAGACTATTCTTGTCTGTACTTCTTTGGACATCTCAGCTAGCTCATCTTTTATGTCACTTAGCTTGTACAAGCTGATAGGATTGTAAAGACATAAAATTATCTTAATTTCGTATTTGAACACTATCACTATATTCTAATACAGAACATAGAAGCAAAGTAGTACTAGCAAATAGCACCTTCATTACTCCCACATATTATCTTTTAACATTTAAAAGTTTCAACATAGAATTAATTTCCCCTATGATCCACCCTTAAAAGTTGTTGTAATTTTATTGAAGAAATTCAAGACTGTATTGAGCTTTCCCACCCCCCATCCCGAAGAGTCTTAGTCCAGAGTGAATGCTTAAAAGCAGGGTTTGTAGTTGGCTTTATTATAATGGCTTTTCCCAAGCCAAAAACCTTCCCCGAAAGACTTTGTTTCCAAGCCCTTATTCACCTGTAATAGAATAGGCCTGGTGGAATAGCTGGATAATACATTATGCATACATACAGTTATTCTACCATCTTCATCTGGACACTTAAAAAGGACATTTTCTTAAGAAAAACTGATACTAGAAATATTCAGCTGTGTTCAGAGGGCAATGCTATTATTCTGCCACATATTGCTTTGTATCTCATGAACTAAATCTATTTCAGGTTCCACTGAAAAGGCATAGTAAGTCTCTTGACTGAACTGCCAGGAATTCAGGTAGCCCCACTTGAGACACATGCTGTGCTCTCACATCATTTCCCTTGTATACTTATAAACTTGAAACATGAAGAGGTCTTTCTTCCCAAAACTTCTAAAGCACTATTATCTTGTGGCAAGTGGATAGCTGCCCTGATCCAAATGTTTTGGTATGCTCACACCTTTGATGGACTTCAGTCTGAGAAGCTTTTATTTAAATTTATCTTCACTAGGTACCCTAGTGACTGGATGCTAAACTGTGCCCTATTTATTGCACACTGACATCTGTTTGACTAACATAATTGGAAGGATTTGGAGGTTTAGTTGCCTACTTGTTGCCCATCTGGCATAAGCCTTTGAAAATGTCACACGCTTGTGTATCTGTTGGTGGATTAATCAACTGCCTGCCTGCCAACAGCCTCTCTGCTAGAGTTTCACACCCCCTTCTTTGCTTCTTGCCTCTGGTTTTGGGGCATTTTGTTAACTCCAGTCTATCAATGTGAGCATCATTCATCTGCCCCAGAAGCAGGTTAGAGACCTCAGCACACAGAAAAGAACACAGGCAATGAAGCCACCCAAACAATACACCTCATCTCAGACAACACTAACACTTCAAAACCAGCTTCCAGATGGATTATTTTTTAAAATTTCCCTTCTAGTATTCAATTGTTCAATGAAAACAAAATTAAAACACTGTGGAAATCTGTCATTTTTCAAAGAAAATCTTAGTTCAAATGAAACTCCACATGTTCAGCATGCAGCTTCAATTGAAAAATTTCAACTAATTCTTCAGCAGTCCTAACTTTTGGGAAGAAGCTGAGCCAACCTAACAGCTTGCCATCATCCAAAGGGAACATTTACTCATCTCCCTTTTCTTCCTCTTTCAAGGTACTCAGCTGATTGCTAACATGGCAGAAAATTAATCCAGCACAAGAAAACTGAAGTATGCCTTGACTTGCACAGTACCACTTTAGTTTCTTCTCAACATCAAATCACGCCACTCAATCAATTTACAAGCAGTCTGTTTGCCCCAGAGAGGGGACAATCCCAAACAAATATCTTTCTGAATTTACTATATACACAGAAGAAAAGCAGCACATATATTTTGTGGCCCTGGCTGTTATACAGCCATCTGCATTAATTTCTGCAATTCAACAGTAGCATTAATAGATAGAGCACTTGAGTAAGAAAGCACATGAAAAGGCTTTTACTCTAAAACATTACCCACTAAGGAAATCAGTACACACAGATACCTGCACCAATTCCTGTAACACTATAGACAAGTAATAAACAACGTGAAATACAGCTATAGTATTTTTTTTCAACACTTCTAAAACTCCATGTTTGGATCTACAGTTTGCAAAGCTGCTGACAGCCTCTGATTTATAGATCTATGCTCTGCATTGGCCATATCAACTAGATGATTTTAACAGCATGGTTGTTACCCAGGCAGGAGGGTGGGCAGGAAAGCTGTAAGACTACACTAGTAAAATATAAAGACTCATTCCCCCACCTTGTGGGTATCTACTGAAACAACAATGTACAGTAGCATTTCTTTATTTCTAACCTAGACACATACTAATCTATGAAATTTCACACACAGTTTTCTGCTATACCACAGTAGAGTGAACCTGTAAAAATATTTGCAATTAACTCAAAATTTATTCAAGTAATAAACTGTTTTATTTTCCAAATTCCATAAAAACACAGAGAATGTCTACTCTTTTTATGCTTATCAGCATCATTTGATGTTGGTGCACTGTGTTAAAGTGTGAAGAATGTCTTAAATGTACAGAAAAGAGTTAGTCAACTAGGTTTAAATTTAAAAGAAAAAATTCTCCAGGACTGTACCCATTACCAGCCTACTGACACTATTCTATTTTTAAAACAATTGTACAATTGTTCCCCAATATGTTTTTTCAGAATGTCATTATGCTAAACTTCAATTTTATCTTGTTTGATTATCTGCCTTTCAAGACAGGATGAGAACTAAAGCTGGGTTGCTTAATTATAAGTTACTGACTTCAAGATACTTCCTGTGTTGTGTTTACTGATAATTAACCTGCAACAATCCTATGTGATCAGTTGCAGAAATCTTTTTGGACTCTTTAAGACCATCTTAGCCCAATGCCATACCTCATTATAAGTCAACAGCAAACTTCTCTCCAGCAGGCAAATGGAAAGCACAGCCAGAGACAAAGGCAACAATAAACACAAGAGGAAGCTTTTTAAGTACAATACAATTCTCATACATCAACTCACTCAAGGGCTTATTCAAGGCCACATTTATCAGAGCAGAGACTAGGACTGGCACAGCTCAGTGATCTACCTGTAAAGCTTTGATAATATATGAAAGGAATTTATGTCATACCTGATGGGGGAACTTTTCAACCCATTAAGAGTATGCTATATTATACAGTGCATTGGCAGCTTCTCTATTTTTCAAGTCTTTGTTTTGGACAAGCATTTTTCAGAATTACACATCTGTACTGTGCTTACCTTTGATAGACAGCAGAGCCTAGAAACAATGTGGACAGACACACAAGATGAACATTGGAATCTGAGTGTTGTTATACTACCAATAAAGAGGATTTTCAGTGTTCCATCTGCTGACTCCAGTAAAGTGTCTGGGAATGGCTCTCTGCCTCCCTGACTGAAATCCAAAAATTTGTTTTCCTTGTCAAGATCTAAAACAGTTACTGTTCTCAAGTAGCAGTTTGTCTTTATAACTAGATGAGGAAATTTCTCAGTTACTGACGTAAAAAATTTGTAGCATGATTTCAATACATCAAATCAGCTTTTTTACCATTTTTTTAAATTCTAAAGAGTAAGCCATATTACAGATGTATCACCATCTTGCTTTCACTCCCAACCTCCCATGCCAATGTTACAGGGTTCCTCCCTCGTCCCTCCCCCTTGAGCTCCAGTGCAGTCTGAGGACTAGATCAGGATAAACAAGGAACATTCTCACTCTATAATAAATAACAAAGAAAAAACAATTTCAAATCTCGAAGATTTCAAATTTCAAAGAAGTCTACTTGCTGACCTGTAGCAAAGATACAATGAACTGAATCCAGTTTTATATTTCACAAGTTTCTTTTAACAAGTCAACTCTTTTCAAGTTATTTCACAGTTCATACTTAAGCTTTTCTCTTTCAGACAAGTCAGTGTGTAAATTAAGCTACCATCTTAGTTGCTGACAAACATCTTGAAAACTCCAAAACAGCATCAGATTGCAGTGCAGACATAAAGAACACTGAAGTCTGAATTGTTACTTAGTGATTATGCAAATGAGATCCATAATCCAAGGAGGGGAAATGCATTAGGATCATTACTAAACTGAATAATATTAATGTGCTTGGAGCAAACGTTATTTTACATCTAGATTTTTAATAATACTTTTTTCCTCTTTCCATCTGCCCTTTATGTGCTGTGTGGCATTGCATGTTCAACAGTAACTGCCCTCTCCCTCAAAAGCCTACCTTGTCCAGGGAATTTTAATAGAGACTAAATCTTTGATTTTTCTGATGGAATCTGAACTTGTATCTGTTGATTCTCAAATCCCTTCACTTCTTTCTTATAATAAATTTCTCTTGAAGTGCATCTAACATCTATTTCAATCTTCACACTTAGGTCTGCATAAATGTGACTTCTTAAGCTGTTGAAAGAATTACTTTGTCAAACAGATGCTAATTTCCTTCAAATGTTTCACAAGTCAGTTTTCACTTTTCAAACTAAATAATTTTAATTTAATTTTTAACTATTCTGAGTGACCAAAGATCCCCTTTTATAAACCACCCTTGCTGTCAACCAAAGACCACAATTAGGATTTACCCAGTGTAATCACTGTGACACTACTACAACAAAAGCTTATTTACTGCCAGTAATTAAATAAAAATATTGGTCCCTTGACTATTTAGCTGAATTAATTATTCCCCTTCTTCCATTTCCCAATCAATCTCCTCTAAAATTATTTTATCCTAGCTAGAACAGGTGGGTTGTCCAGAACTGTGTCAACCCAGATTGTTAATACTTTAAAAGATGGCAATTACACAACACAAGTGGTTTTAAGTGTGTGTGTTTGGGGGGGGGGGGAAGGGGGGCATGGGGGTGGTGTTGGTCGTGTTTACATCTTTCAAAAGTTCATCCAAAGCTACTTAAATGGTTGGCTTACTGTAATTCTGTAGAGAATGACTGGTAGTAGTAAAATCAATGAATATAGGTTCCTTTTAAGAGTTAAAATTCCCATTGAAACAGATCCTAAAAATCCTTCTAGACAGTTAACAGCAAAATGGACCAAGCTCATGGAACACATTAGTAGAAAAGCTGATTGTATATTCAAAATACCACATTTTAGCATGTGAAGACTAACTACTCTCCACAATGGAAAGAAATACAATGAAAATTATCACAGTAAAAAACTCTCAATAAAAGCCCACAGTGAAGAACCACATATATCCATCACCTGTTCAAAAATTCTAAGGTTTGTTGCTTTTCTAAGCAGGTTCTAAAGGTTCTAAAATAATAACCAAAAGCATATTAACACTTTTTTACATGAAACAGTTTGATTTTATTGTAATTTTCCATTACTTTAAAGTGGTTACTAGGTTGAGACAGATCTACATTGAGGAAGTGTTCTTTACCTAGGAAGCAACTGAGCATGTTGGAAGAGGGAAGGTATGACAAAAAGGACCAAGAAAGTTTCAAAAAGAAGGCTCCAGTACAAGAAAACACAGTTGCAAAAGCTGAACACCCATTGAGGCCTTGCAAATAAAAAAAAACAACAAAAACAACAAATCAACACTTCTGAAGATTCATAGAAATCTATGATGAGCCAGAAAGCAATGAAGTAACCTGAAGCAAAGTAAGGACCCAGACCTGACCTAAAATGCTTCAAGTTCTAATTAACAAGCTAGTATTTCATGTCCTATATTCAGTAAAACTGAAGGGGGGCTCATTGTCTAAGAAAGAAACAGGAAGTTCTCACAGTTGACCGACTTGTGTGCTCAGTAATACTGGAAGCCTAGATTTTGTAGAAACAAAATCTTTAAATCTTTGAAAATGCTCTGTCACTTTGCCTTGCAGCACCTGGCTGAAATTAATCACTACAGATAGCCTGAAAAAGCACTCTACCCCAACCATGCCTCATTCCTACAGATCATCAAAATAGTATTTAATTCTGTGTTTGAATTAATTTGTTTTTATGTTGGACACATACTTAGGAACTAGACAAGAGACTCTCCTTGAGCTTTAACTCCCTCAGCCAGAACTCCAAGATGATGCACCAGCTTAAGGAAAAGGGCAGAAAGGGAAAAGGAAAATAAAGTTGCTCAAGTCAGAGTGCAAAGCCTAGGTACAGCCAGCAGCATTTGTAGCTGGAGAGAATGCAGCAATGCAACAGGCTGGATAAAAAACAAGAGCCACAACAGAAGAACTCATGGCAAAAGGAAGACCTGAGAAGAGTGCAGGACAAGGACTGGAAACATACTGGTCCCAAACATTTATCTTCATTTAAGCAAGAAACTGAATTCCTTTAGCAAGGGATCTCTCTGATGTCCTCTTGAGTGCTTGATCCAAGTGGTAAAGAAGGTCGTTCATTACTTCTTCAGCTGGAAGTTTTAGTGCCATCTACCAGTTCAAGTTCAGTTAGCAACCCAAACTGCAAAGACATGCATTTCAAAATAAAAAACTATTCTACAGAAACCTACTGCTTTTCCTCAGACTATTTTAAATAAAAAACTACTTCATTGTACTTAATAACATATAAATTGAGAGAAAAAAAGATCTGATGTTCACAATTCAAGCCAGAAAGTTTACAAATAATAATGAGGAAGTACAGAACAGAATCAAACATATGACTGGAGTCAGAACTGTGTCATCAGAACTGTTCTAAGCTCCAATTCTGTACCTCAAAAAAGACAAACAGTACTATCTAAACATGCACTGAGAGAAGATTACAGTGAAATCTATTTTCAACTGTGAATTAAGAGGCAGTATGTATACAGCTATCCCTTACATGCCAGACACCAAGCTGAAGGAAATACTGGGCAAAAGACCTAGGAAGTTCTTTTGCAGTATGCTAGCGCTCAATATTTTGTCCATATAAAGCCAGTGAAACATAGCAAATGAACCACATATTTTAGAAGCAACGTTTAAAATCGTAGCACAAATAATTGCATATAAAAATTTATTGTCCTTTTTTCTTTTAAACACAAGCTTGAAATACATACAATCCAAACAGCTACTTCCGTCAATGTTTGAGCAGAGCTTTCTAGAAAATAGGTGGTATCACAGAATTAAAAATTGTACCATATTCTTCCATCATAGCAAACTAAATTAACAGCCATGTACATACAATAACAATAAAATAATGCCTGAAGTCAATTTCTAAGTTCTGTGTTTGGCAGCTTACTTTCAAGTATCTTAGGCTTTCTAATTTTGGTGAAATCACGGGTACAGGTTAAGCGCACATTCACAGAATCCCCCAGAGAGTTTAAAAATCCAGGCCTATCTCTTATAACTCTATTTACTGAAGAGATCTATGCAAGAATACTGTCATTTTTATTCTTTGAGTTTGTGTCTATACCTATTATCTAGTACAAAATTGAATAAAACCAGCAGAAATCACTCTTTTGAGGTGAAGTAAGTTGGAAACAGTGAATTTTCACAAGTAAATATTTGCAGGGACAATTCATATCTTATTTGACAGCCAAAGACTGACAGCAAGAGATCTTAGTGTACTGATCACTGAACTAAAATCTGTTTGCTCATATAGTCCTTGACCCAGTTATTTATGTATGTGCCTATTGTTAAGCATGGAACTTGTCTCTATCAAGTTTGTGGGGTTATTCATGCCATTGAGAACTAGGCATATACTTCAAATGTGCATAAATCTCTTGCTAAACTGCATGCTAACAGTCTTCAGAAAGAGAAATTGCAACAAAAATATTTCAGAAGTGACTTCTAGCTTAATAAGATGGCACTCTTCCAGTGGAGTAACTACACACTGAAACACTGAAAGCTAATTACTTTGATTTAAGCTTTTCACATACAATGCTGTCTAAAATCAGTGTGCTCTTCCTCCTGGAGAAGTCTTTAAGCTACAGCAATAAACCAAAGCCATATATACGCACATAACAGGTGAATAATATTTTCCATTTTTAAAGTGCAGATTTTCATTTACAGTCTAAGTGCCACCATTCCAAAGTAAACTTTTTTTTTTTAAAAAGTGCCTGTTTCATATAAATTCATCCTCATGTTGCTCCAGTGCAGTATTTTCTAATACTAAACAGACATGGTAGCTATATTGTGTAATATTTTTTTCTTAATTTAAAGAGAATGTTGTCTAAAATAGTTTTGTAAAACACTGGAACCACAATTAATAAAACTTGTCTGTAAACCATTCACTTAAGAGTGCAAATCAAATAACCACTTTATTTTAGAACCCATTTACAAGAATTCCTGATGTGAAAAAGGGCAGGAAATTTCAGTGGGAAAAAAATTTCTGCAGAAGTTGTGATTTTTAAACTGAAATGTGTATTTTAGTCTAATGAAACCCACAGTTTTACAAAGAAGCATAGCTTCTTACAATAAAATGTTTATGGGCTGTTAACTTTGAAGGAAGACCTCAGATATTTTATCTTTACTTTCTGCATAATGTTTCCTTGTTTCTTCTAATCAATTTTAAGGACAAAATTGCATACCAAAGGTCAAACTCGACCAATCCTGCAATTATCAAGACAGCGTTTGTGGTTTCCTCAGCTGCAACGATGCTTGCTTCACCAACTTCTGTTGTTTTCTTTTTGCCTGGGCTTCCTGAATGGCACAACAAAGCCTCTGTAAAGAAATGTATTTAAAGAAAGAAAGCTGAAACACACAATCCACAGTTTTCTTCCATAAGATGCTGCTAAAAATAGCCGATCAACTAACATTAAAACCTACATATGCACAGGCTAGTTTGAGTCTTAATCATAACTTCTGATTCACATGCTTAATATTTAACCCAGAAAAAGCTTAACTGATACTGTCAATCTACTCCTAATTTTCAAGTACTAACATTAATGATGTTATCCACGCTTAACTAGATAAAGCTTCGTCAGGCAGAACCCCATACAAGTGAACTAATTCTAAACAGATAAGCAAATCACATTTCCAATACTATACGCTCTGAAGGCTTTCAAAGTCAGCCCATGTAAAGGTCCAGCATTAAACTCCTCTGTATTCAGCCTAAAAAACCAGCCTGTACTACTAGCACACATAGCCTGTAAAACAGCGGTTTGCATTTCAATAGCCATTTCATGTAAGTAGCATTCTCTAGCACAAACCTAAGGATGCATTCCTTCTGTCTTTGCTGCATTTTCAGTATTACAGCACCCAAAAGCCTCTTTATTTAAACACGCTGAGCAAATACTGCAACTTACTAGACCCATTAATTGGCATATACCAAGTCTGTTCAACCAGCTCTGTTCCTGCTCCTGCACATTTTTAGCTAACATTTAAATGTCGTAAGAATAAGGTCTTCTGAGGAAAATTTAGTATCAGACCAAATTAAGCCATTTTCTCTCCTAAAATGAACAGCAAAGTACTGAGGGCCTACAACCACTAAATTCAGTCTGAGGTAAAAAGCTTCAGAAAAGAACTGTGTTCAGGCCCAAAAACCAAGAGGTTTGCACTATCAATATCTGGAAATACAAGAGAATCCTTCACAGTAATTAAAGTAACAGCAGGCTCTTTTGAAAATATTTACAATGAAAAGCACTCTCAAACTGTCACGTAGTTGAAATCCACAAAAGGATAAATTAAAATAGACCCTAACAATAATTCTAAAAATAACTTAACAAAGCAGTGCAACTAAACCAGCCATTTGTATTTAATTCCTGAATCCAAGCCATCTAGTATCTTGAGAAGACCCATGTCTCAACTCTCTAATATTAACTACATCACAGATTATGCATAAAGTGTATATACATATATTAACATAGTGATATTTCTCTAGTCTGAGAAAATTAATGTCAATGTGATATGCATAAATGCTTAAGGGAGGGGAAACAAAAAGAACAACACACAGTGAGGTAGCTTGGATGGTCAGTCTGATTTTACCTGAGTAATTCCAGCATTTAGTGAAACCATAAGTTTTTTTAATGCTGTGAGGGCTTTTTTATCCATGATTTCAATAATAGTAAAACTAATTTATAAAACAATTAATATTATAGAGTAATTTAAGCTGGATGTGTGCCTTCTATCAAATTGGTATTGTCTTACAAGTGGGATCTCTGCAAAGGAAAGGCAAAATGAAGAGTAATAATGATAAACAGAAATCCACTAAAGGTAAATGGGTACTGCTGCACTTCAGGGCAGAAAAATTTATTTTGAATGTATACACATCACCATAAACATGTAATAGGCAATAACAGAAAAGAGATAACACGAATAATTATCCTTCTACTGTGATCTGTGTACTTTGTACACAGTGAAAGCTTGAACCATGACACTAAGATACAAATTAAAACAATTTAAAATAGTTAACCAAAAGTGTGATTTGGCAGACATGCTATAAATTGAAGGAAAACTGTTTTTAAACAAGTGACAAAAAAGGGCATCAAAATTATAGATTTTTTTTTCCCTTAAATTATAGATTTTTTTTTCCCTTTTCAGTCTAACCTATTCTTTTAAAAGGGCTGATCAATTTAATAGAAGCAATTTGGCCCCTATTCTGATTCTAGCAGCTGACTTGCCATTTACTGGAGCTACAATTTCAAGTGTGCTTGCGAGATGCTGTGAATCATATTGATTTCATTTTGGTATCAGGGAGGACTCCTCTTTCATCATTTAACACAAAGCTACAGTAAAACATATGTTTTTGTAGGTAAATTTTTCTATTGCTGAATACCCTGGAATTTATTCAAAACTATTAGTTCGGCTTTTGTGAGTTAGCTATGAGATCCAACCATTCACAGAACAAAAGCTCCCAAAATAAACCAGTCTCTCCATCAACACTTAGAACAAACACTTAGATATAAATGGTAGAAAAACAAGGTGCAGGAAAGGTGGAGAGTGGGAAGGGGGAGGAATCCAGCTAAGCCTTTTCACACAAGGTACACTTACTGTGTTAGTTCAGTGATCCTGAAATAATGAGGAGGTAGCAGAGTTCAGAGGTATGTTGAATCTTGGAGACTATAATGAACTTAACCTAATACTTGAGGTATTTGAATTAGTTTCCTTTAAGGAATTTTAAGATACAAAACAGGATAATGCATATACTCTCTTGAATGCTTTAGACTACCTAGTTTCATCTTCTCTCCTAGTTAAACTCATTTTTCAACATGGAAGTTTGGTGAGCAGTCCCCAGGCAGAGCAGCCTTTTCTATAAGGGGTCTTTGAACATTACCGCCATTTTTACAAGCTGAGTTTCAAAAACTGTTAATAATATCATAAAAAAAGAATATGGAAGGAAAAAATATACCCTTGCTGTAGTTTCATCTTGAAGCTGAACTGTCCTTACACATTCATGACCTGTACTGTCCTTCCTTTGGAACATCCTCTGATCCTGTTGCAGAGGGGAACAAAAATGTACTTCAGGTGACTCATAAAACAAGAAAGCAGAATCTGCTACTTAAATGGCTTAAATGTCAATTTCAGGTTAGATTTCAGTGTGGTGTCCACCCAATTCAACACATACTTTCAAGAAATGTGAAGTAAATCCTGTCTCATAGTCCCACAGTTAGCAGTGAGAAACATTTAACTTATAAGTTAACAGTATGATAGAACCTCGAAATACTGTTAAATAAAAACAAAACAAAATGTGCTTTTCTTACCAAAGCAGCTATTTTTAAAACATTTGCTTCATAGGAGGGACAGCGTGTAAAGTCTTCAAATAAGTAATCCCACTCTGTTGTTACGTGGCCTAAGATTTCCACTTCTTTTACATATATCACTCTCCTGTTCAACAGAAAAAAAAGTTAACAGTTTCATCCTGAACTAGAACTTTGTCAGAAAAAACCAAAGAAAATATAAGAAATTTGTTTAAGAAGGCATTTTCTATATGGATTACAAGTATCCATTCAGTCAGTGGAACTGTATTTTTCTACATATATATCATAGCATCACAGAATGTCAGGTTGGAAGGAACCTCAAGGATCCTCTATCTGGTCCAACCCTTCTAGACAGAAACCCTGTTCATGTGATATGGCCCAGCACTGTCAAGCTGAGTCTTAAAACTGGGGAATCCACTACTTCCCTGAGAAGATTATTCCAATGTCCTACTGTTCTCATAGTGAAAAAAAATTATTCTGGTGTGCAATCAGGATCTCCCCAAGAGTAACTTACACCCATTACCCCTCATCTTTTCCATGTCACTCCTTGTAAAACCTCAGTCTCCACCTTGGTAGCCACCCTGTACGTGCTGGAACACAGCAGTTAAGATCTCCCCTAAACCATGACTGCAGAGCTGGGCAGCTGGAGGAGCGTGATGGCCCATTTTACCTCAGGAAGCTGCCAAACGGACCCCCCCGCTTTGCTGCTTCCTCAGCCCCTCAGAGGCAGCACCGCCCGCGGCTGCCGCAGACACCTCGGCTCCTGCCCGCTGGCACCTTCCCGCGCTGCAGGGGGCTCAGCCAGCCCCGACCCGGCCGAGGGAGGTACCTGCGTCCCGGGAAGGCCGCAGGGGAAGGAACAGCGCCAGGCGAAGGGCTCCCCGAGAGCAGCGGCCTCCCCGACCTGGCACCCCTGATGGCGCCGCCTCGGGCCCCGCGCGCGCCGGGGCCTCCACTGCGTCTTGTCTGGTTTGTACAGGCCAAGGGGTCCCAACCCGGGCAGCCCTCCCAGTCCTGACTTGTGACTAGAAATGTGTAGTAGAGCGTCACCCATCATCAACTCAAACCAGCCGTAAGCAGCTGCAGGCAGGCAGGCAGCTGCAGGCGAGTTACAGAGACACTGCTGCGGCACTGACAGGTGACCGCTCGCCGCTGTTCTCAGGTGCTACCTCGGTCGATTGAAAGCTCCAGTGCAAGCTGGCACGCTAACACACTGACACACTGACACGGGGCAGTTTTGAAGGGAGGTAACCCAGAGTTTTCATGCAGCATGTGGAGAACTGGGATGAGAAAGTGCACAGACACCTGAGGAGCTGCAAACAACTCAATCACTGAATTATGACTAAAGGACTCTTTCAGGATCTTCAAAAAGCTTGTTCAGCCGCAGCATGAATGGTGAGGTGTGCTAGTCATTACACAACACACAGGGTGGGATGCCTCCTGTCATCTCATTACAGACGAGATTATCTCACACAATCAGGCAAGGTGGAAACTCTTGTGATCTGGCATGTGAAGATCATACCATAACCCATGGGTTCCTTTTCATTATCTACATCTATTTAGAAAGTGTCAAGTCCTGAAACTGCGTATCCAAGACTACTAACATCTCGAATTCTAAAGACTGTCTGATGAGTTTAATACTAATTTTCATACTCAAAAACCTATGTCTCTACTTAGGGTACAGTATTACCATATTACTTCTTCCATAAAGAAAATAATTTTTTTTTTAAATGGATAAAAAAGTTATATATGCAGACAACAGCAAGCAGTTTAGAATTAGTCAAATGTGTAATCCCAAAATTGCAACTAAGACATGCCCTTAGAAAGCCTTCAAAGTTTCATACCTATTGGTAACAATAAGGTTTGCTCTTCTGCTTCTTGGAAGTGCACAGTGATACCTATAGCTCTCTTTTTCCAGCTTCCTGATGTGCAATTTCTGGAACAGAAAATAATTTTTTTGACTGTTAAAAGGCAACTTAAAACAGTGTTTTCAATTAAAAAGTACCTTAAAAAGTTAGCTCATTGAACTGCTTCTCAAAAGGCAGGCTTTCACAGTGTTCTCACTCCTGAAGCTGAGTCATTGAAAGCCACTCAAAAGGTGAAACATTGACACTGCAATATATACTATTTATTCAGCTTTAATTTCCTTTCTGTGCTAATAATTGTTTAGTAATGTTCATTCTATTACACTCCATGCTGCAGATTTTATTCGAGTGAAAATCGTGCAAGAGTACCTTTAAGAGGCAGCAGCACATGACATAGAATCTTAAAAATAAACTATCAAATTACAAACACCCAATGCCAAAAAAACTGATTACCTCAAAGTCTCTTCAAAACATCAGAAGAAAGATGGCAGCATATGACTAAAATCAAAATATGATATCACATTTTATACCTGAATCACAGCTATTTTAAAAACAAGTGAAAACTAAAGAAATAAAAAAAACCTACTGCCATGTAAGACTGCAATTCAAAGGCTGCAATCCATATTCTCAGAAATGAGACATGCTACATATTGAAACAGATTTATTCATAAGCATGTTCCTCTAAACTCAAAGCTTTGGAGAAAAAGCCTGTTCCTCCTAACTTCAGAAACAATCCCAACAGTATTTTTAGAATTTACATCCAGTATGTTACTAAAGAAAGAGTTCCCACTGAGCTCCTTGCCTAGAAGATACACTATTTCTAGAGCTTGTCTCAGCACACCTGATAGATGTCAGCACAATGATAGTGACATGATGATGTAGAAAGGCGGTTGCACTTGATGCACACTCTTCAAATTCAGGCATCTTTTATCAAAAGCTTTTATTTTTATGAGAACACTACAGCACTTCAAAGAAGTTCAACTCATTCTTATTTTACATGGAAATGAAAGAACCACTACAAATTTACACAGCAGCAGAACAGTGATTCAATCAGAAATAGAATTTGCAGTTTCTTGAAAACAAGCACAGTATTCTCTCTGCCACACAACAGTGTCTCACCACCAGATCTCAATTATTCATTAAGTGCTCTGCATTGCTTATAAAGCTCCATGCTTTAAACTGGGTAATAAAACAAAATAATGCCACAGACATTGAATAATGTATGAAATACACCGTGTCAGACCCTAGGTGCTGGGGTTAGAAGACAGTCTCCTCACCAGAGCAGGCAGCAATACCTGCATATTAAAAGGCAAGAACTAACAAAACCAAAGGCATTCATTACCTGTTCTAGCAAATCTCATCAACTGCAAACACTCTTCAACCAAAGATTAAAACTCATGAGAACTTATTCCTAGGAAAACAATTCTCCCAGGGTTGCCCTATTTGTTCTTTGTTTTCTCCAGCTATACATCCTGTACATTGATGTTTAATACATTCTGCACTAAGCCTCACTGGGTGGAACTACAGGGCCTGTAAGATGTCAAATCTGACCTTCCAAGTTCTGAATTGACTGAGCAGATCCCTACATAGCCCATATACATTAGATTCAGCACTTCTGGGAAAATGCACTGCAGAAAAAAGTTTATCCAAGTGGATTGATCTACTCCATTTGGCTACTGCCCTCATTCTGCACAAAAACTTCCCAGTAGAGTAAAGTAACTTAAGTCTTCAGATCTACATATATGGTCCTCCTAAGCTAAGCTCCAATGTCTCTGTCTCACAATACAAGTAAGTATTTAAGTGATACATTTTTTTGCCTGACCACTGGACCCTATTGAAACATCCACCCCTTAAGGGAGGCTTACAAGGGTTCAATCTTGTGAGCACATATTTTTTTTAAAGGGATATTTGCATTTAAGTCAGTTAAAATAGATGAAAGGGTGGGGATTATGATTAAACTAATTGTAACACTGGATCAAAACTGGATCCAAAATAAAACAGCAATAATACCTATATGTTGAGTTACTTGATATTAAATTTGTAAATGCATATAGAACTGACTCATCTTGCTTGTTAAATAACCTATTTCCTGTAAAGACACTGTCCCCCTCTTGCTTGTAGCTTGTAATTGTATTCAGTCAAACGACTTCTGAAAGGAAGAAACTGTATTTGGTGAACTATATAGAGAATACATTCTTGTTCAGCATAGAATTCCAATCTACACCATTTAGATGTAAGAAAAATGCAAATATCAGATGCACAGCAACTGCATAATACCCAGTTTTCAGTGTTAATTGTGCTACCTTTTCCTTTTTGATCAATGTAAAAAATATAGTGCAAACAACAAACTACAAACAGAAATTTAAGAAATTTAATTTGCCAATTAAAATAAAAATTCACTGTTTTGTATTTTTTAAACAATTTTAAATTAAATAAGCTGACTATTGACCACTAAACTCAAAGGCATTAGCAGCAGACATGTCTCTGCTGAATTTTTTCATGTATGATAGGCAATTTGCTCTGAGAAAAGCTTGTTAAGCTTAACTTGTTGATTTATGAGATTCCATATTAGAAATTAAATTTATGGCACCATGTAATTGAGAAATGTATTTTTTAAATGTATACACACATATATATGTAAATGCATGGTAACAGCTGAAGTAAACATTTAAGTATGTTAAACAACAAAACTCCAGGAGATTCTGTGAATGAAACCAGAGTCAAAGGAGCTGGCTGTATACGAAATGTTATAACTCCAAAAA
>NW_009952711.1:2093321-2157918 GCF_000747805.2 Chaetura pelagica | reverse complement strand
TGACAGGCCTATGGTGTATTACAGAAACCACAAATACAAGTTTTCTTGGCATTTATATGGAACCAGTATTTCTGTATCATGAAATGATAAGCATTTTCACAGAAGAAAATCCCATTCATTATTACTGCTTTAAATTTTGCACAAGTATCAAACTGTCTTTTTCTCTTCATCCACAACCCTAGCTCTACGAGAACAGTAATAAATTAATGAGCTCAGTATCTACTGTGGGTTTTTTCCCAAGGTCCTTTTATTTCCATTCACCAGGAGAAAAACAAAAATACATAGGAAACAAACTCTACCTGCTTCTCTCATCTTATTCACTCATCTAATCTTACTGAGGATAGTTACTCAGTTTTGTTTGTCTTTTTTATTATCCTGGACAACATGAAACACTTTTATTCAACTGCTACAAAACAAATATATGAATGAAGGGGAGAGGATATGTTAAATGCAATCATGCCCTTTATCTAAATACTTAAGGCAGATAAAAGACCATGACAGAGAGTAGAAAAATGGAAAATTTTTACTCCATTATTCCAGTTCTTGCTGCGTATGCCAGGAGAGAAAGAAAAATAAGAGAAACATTAGAAACAGAACAAGATATAATAATTAAAAGAACACCTATAATTAAGTAGCAAATATGCAGGTTTTGGTTGTAAAATGTTAATGTAGACAGTTATTTTACTCGAATTTTTTAGCAACAAAATAAGAATTAAAATAAGACTTAAGTTTTAAGATCGTGAAGGCTGAAATACAATTTAACTGGATTCTGATTATCTAGGACTTGAAAACAGCCATTACTTGTTCCATGTATGTTAGCCACATCCAGATGTAGAAGCAGGCTAAATGTCCACACAGTGCCTGCAGCTAGGATATATTTCTATTAAGAACAATACAAGGAAATAACAAAATGTGGTATTTTGAGAGTTCATGCAGTTTTTTCAACTGCTGATACCACCAAAAAAATTAATGTGATTTCTGTATTTGTATTGTGCATAACAATTCAAGCTATACTTGTCCTATTTAAAAGTTGCTTAGTTTGTAAAGCAGCCTAGCTTTATTATGAAGCAAAACATTAGAGTATCAAAGCGCTTTTATTGTTTCCACATATTCAAATCTTAATCCTACTAATTCTTAATCCTACTACCTCCTTACAGAGCATGAGATAAGCAATTACAGATCATGACATGCAGAAGATAACTTCACAGCACTGCTGCAGTTTTCTTGCCACATTCATCTTAATACAAACACTGGGTCTTCCCTGCTACACAGGCTTCCCTTCTGAAATAGGCTGGGGCAAATTTTTTCTACAGGTAACAGTCACAGATCCCTGGCAGCCTTTCTGTAACATAATCCTTTATGGAACTCTGCAGGTTAGAGAATTTTAACCATATTTACAATGGAAGTCATACCTCAAATAAGTCATAACCTTCAGCTTCCACCCTATCGTAGGGTCGGATGATTCCGTCCTCATGAATGAAACGTGGGGGACGGAGATTAGACACTTCTTCAGTTGATTCTGCCACCCTGCCATGGACAGGGGAACAGTATTCTGGTAAGCATTCTACAGTTCTGAGTTTCACCCATCTATCTTTAAAAAGTCACCCTTTCACCTGCCACATATCCCACTTAGACTCCCTGGGTACCCTACACATGTCAACAGACACACAGCTAGCAATGAAGTCAAAGTAACACTAGCCAATAGGCAGCTATAGGGTAACCTGGAGAAGTTTACCTCCAGCCATGGATAATTCACTAAGGATTCTCATGTTTATTAATACACTTTCCAAAGGTCCCCTTAAAACACAAGAAGCCCCTGATGTGCATACACTGCTAACCAAAATTTTAACTGGTGAGTTTTTCTCCAAAAATTGTCAAAGTTGTACTTTTTACAGTAAGTTTAAATAACATTTAGATACCTGCATCCAGCAGTACACAAACTTACCTCAAAAGCCAAATTTACACATGACCTTTTATTTACTTTTTGTTCAGTTATCATCTACCTGAACTACAACACTTCAAAACACTTTCTGAAGCAGCAACTTCCAGAGATCATCATAAAATACATTCATTACAGGCTCCTAGGCATCTCCCAGCGCCGTATGTCCTACTGCATATTGTATTTACCACAAATAATTATGTCTCTCTACTGGACTACTTTACCACTGGTATCCAACACACAGAGTATTACTTCAAAACTTCCTTTTGACATTTTACCTTTGAATTCCCTGGAAGGTGCTGCTTGCCATATCTACGATGCCACCTGTGGGACGGGCTACCACCCCTACAAGCCCCTTTCCAATTCCTTTAAAGAATCCAGCTGCACCTTCTTTTTTCGCTCCTTTAAAAGAAAGGGAACAGAAACAGAAATCATTGTAATGACCTACATAAAAACATTAACCACAGAATTAAGCCATTACTGTCTCAGGCTGCACTAGAAACGTTTTGTGTTGGTAACAGCCCATAACAATTGATTACATAAAATTCACTTATTAAAAAAGTTCCCTCTGAAGAGCCAAACATTGCTTCCTTGTGTGTTCAGCCATGTTGCTGTTCCCTTAACACCTTACTAGCCTCCAAAGTCAGCATACTTGAGATGTTAACCAGATCTCCTTCTCACACTTTCAGTCTGGACTGTAGGCCAATGTATCAAGTTTTTATAGATTGATAGTAATAACAAAATAACATGAAGACTCTAAGATGCACAAGTATAATGCAAGTTAACTGTTTCTATCTCAAAATTATATGCTCCTGGTGATATATAACTATGGAAGAGCCAAGAGAGTGTTTAGAAAGCATGTGTGTTCATCCACCACTGAGAGAAGAACTACACCTCCAAGGATCTGCCAATAACCTATAAATACAACACAGTAACAATTAACTTCCAACACTTACATAACTTTGACATTAATTTTATTGAGGCCTTTTGTCTTGGATGTTTTCATCATCTATCATAGTGACAGAGTGACAGTCTTCACAAAAAAACAAAAACAAAAAAGCAAATCTACTTTTGTAAGATACCTCCAAACCTCTGGAGTCTCAAAAACTTTTTCAATTGTGGCTTTTTAAAATTTATTATTTTAATCATATTTATTCTGGCTTTAAACAACAAATTGGGTACTACAGCAGGCCTAAAAAATACATCACGAAGTTTAGCATTCCTTAGTTCATACAAAGGCTGAAACACTGGTAAACCAATAACAGCTATAAATTTATTGAGTACATCATCATATGAGGTCATATCTGAATCAGAAATACAAAAAAAAAAATCTGCTACACCTTGCCAAATTAGATTGGTATTTCTTAAAAATACAAAATAATTATTAAAGCTTTGGGGAACCACTTCAGCAGTGCAGTACCACCTGAGTGCTTACCTTCTACAGGTTTAGTGATTATGCCCGTCATACCTCCAACAACACCCTAAAAAGAAGAAGATAATTAAGTTGCTATTAGAAACAGGAATGCTGTTGTCCCACTGGGCAACCAGTTGCGTTCAGCTGGGGTTTTTTTTGTTCATTTCAGGTTTTGTTGTTTGGGTTTTTCTTACTTTAATTTTTTAAGAAAATGCAAACTAAGGGAAAGAAGGGGGAAACATAAAATGGCTGAAGAAGCATTTATGCTGGCAAGAAAGGCTAGCAAATCTTTTGTACAGTCATCAGTCTTATAATACTTAACAAAATCACTACTTCCTTTTCACTACTAACTGGAAGTTGTCAGAATTCCCAGTCATGAGTGACTGATACCAAGTGTTCAAGATAAATTAACATTAAATGACTCTCTGGAAGACTTTAAAGGTCAAGGAGCTTTACAACACTAAGGCAGAGGAACAGAAATCCACTGAGGTAACTTCCAAATTTTCAGCAAACAGTATCAGAAAGAACTCTAAAATACTTGTTATTTATAAGTACTTAGAAATTAAGTTGACTGCTTTTATTTTGGATGGAAGGTGACAGAATTTATTAGAAGACTTATACTGCATTCAGGTAATACAGATGTTTCAGTAACTTTTTACATGAGGTTTGTCTCATATTTAGCACTAACTAGAAACAGATCTGATCTCTCAGCAACCAGGAAAGGTTCCTCATTTTAGACTATAAATAAATACAGTGGTTGCACAGCTTGTATTTCAGAACAATCTCTCCAAACTAATTTAGTATTTACTTTTACAAATATACTGCTTGCTTTTTGTTCACATTCTTTTAAGTCAAGAAAACCTAGCAGCTTTTGTAAGACCTCAGCATATAGAAAGCCACTGCTACTACGCAGCACGTGCCTAGAGCTCATAATTCACAGCCAACTGACTTTAATGACAGAATCAACTGCAAGGTAAAAATAAGGGCCCAGTTTTAGGTAACATTTGTTGAACATGAGTAACTTCTTTTAGTTTATATAATTCTCAGGACAAATTGTTGCTGCTTCCTACACTTTTCCTTCTGAGACCCTACCTTCCATTCCTCAGGTTGGTCAAAACCACAACCTCAAACACTAAAGCAGACACACTATAATGAGCCTCCTATAAACTGACTGCCCATTTGTCCCCAGTTCATGAAGAAATAAAGAAGACATCACACTTGCTTGCATATAGTTTTCAAGCATGGATTAAGAGATGGCACATCATAGCCTCAACTTCAGATTCATACCCGTAACAAGCCTTTTCCTCCTTTGGCCAGGCTGTCACCAAAGTCTTTTGGCTGCCGACTCATTTCCTCTCTTCGTTTCTGCTGAAATTCTTTATCCATGGTAATAGCAGCCAAGCCTTTCCCAACAGAACCAGTGATCCTAGACACTACCCCTGCTGCACCACCTGATGGAAGAGGGCAGAAAGCAAAAGTCACTGATCTTTCACAATTTAACAGCAGACAACACACAGGAAGCCATCAAGTTCACAGCAATTTCCCTTCATATTCAGTTTAGATATTACAAATTTACACAGAGTGACTATCATGTGTTGTCCATGAGAAGAGTCCAAAATCTGGCCTGAAATCCATACATACAGCAGAAGTGAACTCATAAATCACTTCAGTAGATGTTATATAGCATATTGGATGGGATCACGTTTTCTCTAACAGCTAAATAAAAATCCAAGGTATCTGTAACAGTAGCTAGTCCTAAGAACACTTCTCAGGCTTCTCCAGACATTTTAGGACCATTAGAATTATTTTCCTTGTTAATCCACAGCATCTTACAAATTTAGTTATACATGCAATGCTTCCCATGTTGCTTGCTCAGTCTACCAAATATCTAGATGGTCTCAAGTCAGACAGGTATGACTTATCTGTATCAGGAATACTGGGAATGGTATCTGACAAACCTCAATATTCAATACAAAATTACCATATAGATATTTTAAAAATTTAACTTCCTTTCAAAATAAGGATTTAAAAATCTAAATCAAATTAATGAGTTAAACTAATGTATTAAAACAGTAACAATTTGATACATACCCACTGTGTGTCCAAGAAGACTTCTAATACCAATTACAAAACCTTCAGCAAATTCTTCAGGTCCTTGAACAGCACCCTAAAAATGAAGCTTATTATGAACAGTAATAAATTATATCTTTATCTGTTTAAAGGAAAAACTAGTAACTCCTTCAAAGCTGATGGAAGTAAGGCCATTTGAATATGTTACCTCTTAGGCTGAAAAAAAAAATGACTGCTTTCTTAACTGTTCAGAGTGTATAGTGCAGCAACAAAACTACACCCTAGCAGTATATTAAATCAGCTTACTATTGACACATAGTTGAATCAGGAAGTCATACCTGGAATGGCTCATAGAAGAAAGCTTCAACACCCTCAGACAAGCCTCTGATTAAGCCAAATGGATTTCCCAGAACATCTAGCCCAAGTACCAGAACATACATCTGTTTCAGGAACTAAACAATGAAGGAAGGAAAGCAAAAACAAAAGCAGTTTTACTGGCTGTTGTTACACATAGCTCCATTTCAGAAATCAAGGCTGGTAATTTTTATAATGTACTACCTAAGTAGGGTGATTGAGTGCTCAACTAAATATTCCTAATAGAATGAAGCCAGGCTTAGGCAAAAAAATAAAATATATGTATGGATAACTATTAGAATACTTTGATGAAGAAAAATGTAAATAAAGAGAACCAATCTCTTAAAATTCTTAAAACAATTTCATGACACTTTTGCTTTTACATTTTTATAACATGCCAACAGACTCATACTTCAGATCTATGGCATAAAAATAGTAGCTTTTAGAGGTATTCACCTTTTCTTTCCTGTTTTCTACATTCTGTAAGAAATATAAAACTTTACACAAAGGCTTGACTAAGTAAGCTTACTTGTTCACTATAATGTCTAATAACTCTCTTCATCAGTTGGTCTCTCTTGTAGAACTGATACTTAATTTCAAAGAAAGCAAGTCTGAAAGACAAGTAATCACACATTAGTTATAGATACCCTTCCTCCTTCTAAACAGTTCTCTTTTTATCTCCATATAAACCTGAAGCCATATTCTCTTATAAAGGAGACCAACCTCATCTTCCCTCCATTCCTCCCTGTTCCCACAGGCTGTGTACATTTATTACGTAGACAATAGTAACTCAGACAAGTTCACCATCTGCCCAAGTATTATGTAGTAGATATATTCAAAATATTAACTAATATTAATAATCTGTATTAGATTACTTGAAAATAAGGTCATCCACATCTGTTAGAGTAGCTCCAATACTTTTCAACAGCAAATTCAGAGAATGGATGGCTATCATTTCTTCCTCTTTATCAGATGCTTCTCCACCAGAAGCCAGAGACAGACTCAAATGCAACTGTCAAGATAGAATTAGTAAAATAAGACAAATCAAGACAAAAATGACACACACCAGACAGGTTGTGTGATGCACACATAAACAAACCAATGGTGAAAGAGTGGCAAGTGTATTTTTACTCACTTTGAGGAAATGCACAATTTCAACTAACATGATTGAACTATTTATTTATATTTTTATACAGAAAAGTACCCAAATGCCCTGGAAGTTTAACTGTCATTATGCCTACAGCTGTAATCTTATTTGTAAACAATGAGAGAAATAACATGTTAAATAGATGGAGCTCAATTCCCAGTACAAGTTCAATTTTCAATTCTGGATACCTTCAGACCAGCATTTTATGTAGCTTTCCTCATTATACCCACTGACTCTTCCCCTTTAGCAAAGGTTAAGGGCCTGTTTGTACTCATAAGTAACTAAAAGTTTTCCAAATCATAAGTTCCAGAGAACATTAAAAAACGCCCATCAGGAGTGCAGCATGAAGACCTCAGCTACCCAGAAGGATGATCTGAGGATGTATTTACTATCAGGAATTAAAATATTTGATATCAAGTGTTTTCTTAACAAGTATCTCCATTGCTTACCTTAATTGGAGAAATATGGAAGTGCTCAAAGAAGCTGAGCATTGACATGTCTGTTAGGGAAGACTCCATTAGCTCAGTGTTAAGTGCATCCACATCTTGCTGAATTAATTTAGACTGTTTTTATTTTAAAAAAAAATTAAAAAGTTTCACTTATCAACATGTATATAATTAATAATTTCTGTATAAACATATGTAAATATAATTAAATAGCCAGTATCTCCAAAACTGGAAATAGACTAATTACTTTTGTATACCAGATTCTAACTATACTGGTTTCTTTAATTTCTTTAATGCAGGGTCAAAAAAATAACAAACCCAAAAAAACCCACACAACAATTCAGAGTGACTTTTCCATTTTATACTATATCCCCTGATACTCCCTTAAGTTCCTCAATCACTTAAGCTATCACTTCCAAATTAATTTCAAAATATTAGTAACATAACCAACATCCTGAGGTTCTTTGTATTTTTTTAATTTTCTCACAAAATTAGCATTTACACAGCACATCTGAAGATCATGTTTTAGAAAAAGAAACTTGGAAGAATGACTTTTCTATGCACACTAGAAGCAAATGTGACCTTTCTGAATACTATCCACCTAAGTGACTTCATTTAGAGCCATGAAAATCTGTTCCTTCTGCTCCCCAGAGACAAGACACTAGACTAACAAAATCCACTCTATAAACCCTAGCCTTATTTCATCTGTATTTTGTAGACACAGCTGAAACTGTTGTTTGATCAAGTAACAAAACATTAGAAGAGCTGAAGACACATAACCAAGTATCAGTTACTCAAATGTGTCAGTTAGTAATGCTCACAGCCAATGTTTAACAGAAATAGCAGTACTTCACTGAAAATTATTTTACTGTCCCTTTATTCACTGTTGTCAAAAGCAATATTTACTCATTTAAACTAAAATATGGTAACAATGTGCAATTTTCTGAATAAAGGCAAAAAACACTTTCATATTTTACCCTTTGTCTTTCAGTTTCTGGGTCTGTAGATGGGGTGAAAAGTTCACTAAGTGCTCCTAAAAATCCTTGATCAATTTTCAGAGCCATTTCCTGGATAAGAACCATGAAGTACCTAAAACAGGAAAACCAGCATATACTTGTAGAGGTTTAACCTAAATATCACATGCTTCCCTACATAAGTGAAGTTCTGTTATGCACATTTATGTTACTTATTAAGACTTATGATCTACAAAATGAACTGGCTGTTTACATTTAAAAGGACTTACCAGCCTCACAAAACTATACATTACCACAGACAATACATAACTTAACATTTTCAAAATTTACCTAAAAATATTAATCAACACCAAATACTTCTTACATTCATGCATTCCAATTCCATGTGCTCCATGGATAACATCTAAACAACATATTTCTTCCCCTTATCTAAATGCATCTCTCCAGAAGTCATATTGTTGAATCACAGAACCACATATTCATTTTATTGAAGTTCACCATCCTGAAATATTGTATCCACACTAGTTGGGTACAAACACTTGCATTAGAAAGCATTAGTATAACTTTTTGTCTCATTTTAAGTACACAAACTCAAGGTACAGACATATTAAGAACATGGTTGTCACAGCAGAACACACTACTGTAGTGGGCTGTGTTAAGAGACTTTATGATCTGCCTGTTAGAGTTCCAAAGAAACCCAGCACTGCACAGCAAACAGACAGACATGCAGCTCTGATATTGTACTACAAGAGGGAAATAATTCTCATTCCTAAAGAAACTGCATAACAGTCCCTTCACGTGGTCAGTCCTTACTTTCTAAAAACATCTTTAGAATGATGTTTATTCACTGAAGACATTTAAAAACTCGATCCAAAGTCAACAGTTGTTTGGATAAGAGAATGTGAACTTTAAAAAAGGTTCACTTCTAAAATGTGTTCAATCCCTAGAATTGTATTACACACACTGTTAAACTCACTTGAACTGCAGTACTTTGCTGTATTCGTTGAACCTTGTGATGATGCTGATGTCGATGAAGGGTTTTGGTTCTAAACAGAAAAAAAATACCTCAGCACATGTAAAAAAGAAACTGCCAAGTTACTACTTTCAGTGCTGAATAAAGCTGGTATTAAAAAAGGCTTTCTCTTACCTGAATCCAAAGCAATCGACTTGGGAGGGGCAACAGGGTGAAATACAACAGGAAACATGGATCCTGGTAACTGATTATCGACCTAATAAATTATTGCATAATTACAGGAATATTTTAATGACATGATAATCAAGAGCATTTTCATCTTAGAAAGCTTGAGAGTGTCTCCAAGAAGAATGTCATCTTTATTTGGGGGAAAGGAAAAAAGAAAAGGATTACCCTGACACCATTTTGGAGTGTTATATATTTAATTATAAAAGGTCAGATGGTTGGCAGTGTTGCACAAGGGATGCTTACCCAGGGTCACACTCACAAAAATTCATTTAAACACTTCTCACTAGTTCCAGTGCTCTACTGGTTAGCTTAGTAACACTATTAATGCTGACTGGAGTATGCTCATCAGGTGCAAGTGTTGCACATTGATTCACTGTTAAGCTTACCTGAAGATATATTATTGCATATTATTTTTGAATATTTAAAATGTCTATTATCTACTTTCCACTAGAAAAGTAGTGTTTGTACTAAAGATCTCTGACCTTCTAGGAATACTCTTGAAGAGTATGTTAAAAGGCTATACACAAACTGTGGTAAACAAGTTTGAAAAGGTTGAGGTTTTTGCTTCTGTGTTTTAACACACCAAAACACCTCTCTTCAGAAACCAACTTTCCATCCCAGCACTCTGCTTTACCTTAACCCACAATTCTGTGCAATTTTTTCCACAATGGAGCATTCACAGCACTTCTGCTACTCTGGCATAGTGAGCAGAGCACAACACATGTAAGATTTGGAGATACCTCTTCATATAAATGAATAAAATAAAAGCCTTAGAGTGTCTTTTTACATAACATGATGAAAGGCAGTACCTGCAGCCAATACAATTGAGCACGTAAGCTTCTTTGGTGAGGGGACTGTTTGAATTCAACCTGAATTCCTGAGAGGAAGTTGCGCCGGATGTTGCATCTGACTGGGAGACGCATTTCCATTGGCACCTTACTGAAATTCACCTGGGAATAAAACAAAGCAGAGCTAAGGTACAGCTGAATTAGAGAAACAATAAAACGGTACTAAACAGACTAGCAAATCAAATCGTAATTTTTCCCTATTTCATGATCACATGGCTACTGAATTAATCCAGTTATCTGCATGGGAAGTAATGAAAACCACAAGTTAATCTGATCTGCACATCGCATTGCAACTGCAGTTGCCCCAGGCAGGAAACTCTGTGTTATCTAAGTAACTATTTCTTCCCAAGTTGTATATTGCACTGGCATAAAGACATGTACTTGCAGGTCACTGCTTTACCAGCTGGTGCTTTTACCGTGATCCTGAAACATTTAAATTATGAGAAGCAAAATGAAAAAGCTCTCCTTGATCCTGAGTCAAATGCAAAAACTTACAGATACAAGTTTTTTGATACCACAGACTGGTGCAATGTACAAAACCTAAGTCTTCATACAGCTTAGGGTATATGTGTTTTTTCACTAAAAACAAGATACAGAAAACAAGCCTGATTATGATACTATAAAATTTTGCCATTTTGACACATGAAATTTATGCATGGAAGACAGGTATAATTCATGTCTGAAAAAGCTCAGTAAGTGAATTAATTTCAATAGTCTTTGAATGCTGTAGGCTCCTTCATCATATCAAGTCATGGGAACTGCAGCTTAGCAAGAAACCAAGACTTCTGCATAGAATTTCAGTTACATCAGTAAGAATTTAGTTTTGTAACCAACATGCAGACACCAAGCAACCTTTTCTACCACACAAAAGCAACATTCTTTGAGATTCTATTTCGTAACACAAATCTGGAAAATACCTCAATGCTGACTCAGTATTACCTCAATGCAAAAATATTCTACTGCATAAAACGTGAAACTATTAAAAAAATAGATTGATATTTGTCTTTCTCTCAACACAGCAAATATCCTCACTTAGCAGAACAGAAGTTTGTTTTAACTGCTGCACATGTTCTGCAATCATTTAAATACTGAAACCTCAAAACATACCTCTGTATTGCTGTCTAGTTTATGCCAACCTGGAGCATCGAAAGCACTCTTAGAAAGATGCTTCTGATAGGCTTGTTCCAATAGGTTTATTTGCTTTTGATTAAATGGTTTCCACTTCTGTCTCCGCTTCAGCTCCCAAACAACACCAGAACTGCAAGACAAGTAAGAAGATTAACCACTTAAAAGTACTTTAACCTTTCTTATGCATGCGAACCATGTAAAAATATATTATTATAACTTTTCAAGCTCAAAAAACCCTATTGTGTACTTTTTTTTAAGAGCAAGTAAGAAAGGAGGTAGTTAAATCCTATTTATTAAAATTGCGCAATAGGAATAAAGGCAGAAATGAATTTTACTTTAAAAGGTTTCACACATATTAACTTTATTTGCAAGATGTTCCCTTTAACACAACTGTATTGTTTAAATTGTAACATGCTGTCAAATTTTGATTATTCAAAGGAATATTTATGCTTTCATGTGTAGTACCTAGTAATTCCTATATAGGAGATTTCTTTTTTATTTTCATTGTTAACAAGAGAAAGTCCAAGACTGTGGATTGATAAGTTTATTTCTTGATCAGGTTGCTCCAGCTCCTCTGCTTGTCGTGCTTTAGAAACTAGTGCAACATCATCTGTGAAAAGCAGCACTCGTTGACGTCCATCCAGGAAAGACACCCAGTGTATCTGAGTATTTGCATTGTAAGGGAATTGGCCACAGTCATCCTGTATTGGAGAAAGAAAGAAATTCCATTAGTAGCACATTACAGGAGTAAATCCACAATGTTGCTGCATGAGAAGCATGTTCACTGGCACACACAAACAAGAACTCATATTTTTTCTTGTTCCATTTATTGCATCATACTGATCCGGTGACATCCTGTATCCCAACACTGCGAACAAGTTTGTGGTTGATTTTTTATTTTTTTCCCTTTTGAAAAGCAGGCATTCCAGCAATATTTGTCAATGTCGTTAGAAATTATTAGGAAACAAGGGCCTTGACAGCAAAAGAAAATATTTAGATTTGCAGGTGATGGGAGAAGGTGGCATTAAATCATATTCCATGAAACAGTAAAATCAGACAATGATTAACATCTCTGCTCTTCAAATGCAGATATTACTTATTTGTTAATTTGCAAGGCAAAACTGAGACAGTTAAAGCTCTTATCTCAAAAGGCAAAAATAATAATGAATGTGATCATAATTACACACTATCAGATTCAAACTAAAACCATGATTAAATGTAAAAAATTTTGCACCCAGAACAGTGCTTATCCAGTAAAGAATGCTGTAATTGGTTAACTGTCAGAGTTCAACAGTAAGAACGTAAATCCAATCCCAGTATAACAGAAAAATAAGCTTGCTTTCCTGTCCCTACTTTTAGCTGCTCATATTTTCTGTTTTCTTATCTTAACTTTGTGCCTAGTCAACAGAAAAAGTCTCTGAAGAAATCAGCGTTTAGCAAAAGGCAGAAGAGGGCTGCTGTTCAGAGACAGACACAGAGGACTTCATTTAGCTTACATTCCAGTTAAGTGAGAAAAATACTCCTTCACCAGTGTTTGCTTCCCCATTCTTTAACAAAAGATTTGCCCAGTCTCACCCTAGATTTACATCTGCTTCCAGATGTAGTTTCCCCTCTCATTTTCCATCTTGATCATTGTTATTTTGCCCCCACTTCACACATATTCCTATTTTAATATTGCATGAGTTGCAAACACTGGAATAGCTCTTAGGGAGAAAGTCAGAATTTACTGCTCCATGCAAGCATGTCCCCTTGGAAGTGAGAGTCACAACAGTCAGAGGTTTTATCCATCTTTAGGAAGATGCTAAAGCCATATGCAGCACTGCTAGAAAATTGGTGAATTATTAATTTTAGATATGTCCAGAGCTCATAGACTTAATCCTTCCTCTTTCATACGTAAGAAAAATCAGATAGAAAAATGCAGGTTGGAGTTTGTGTCCAATCCTCTCATTATATTAATCTATAGATCTAAAATCCTGCTTCTGGAGAGTAGGCTCACAGTCTCTTACAGGACAAGACAGATGCCAAGTTACTGAAGAAGCTTTCTCCCAGAGAATTTTAATCTTGTTCTTGTCCTAGATTGGTTCAGCATTGATTTCCCCCCTTCGGAAAGTTACCTTAAGCAGGTCATGTTCACCAAAATTTTGAGCATAGCCCCAGGTCAATTTTCTTGTTTTAGTTGGATCTGTCCATGCAAACAGGCATACTTGCTTTGGTTTCAACTCCATTTCCTCTTGTAATCCACTGCAGGTTAAAAGAAAAGGAGTAAAATAACAGCATTCACTGGTTAAGACGAGACTGAAGTGATGTAAGCAAGTCACAGCATCATATACTCTACTCCCCAGGCTCCTGGGTGAGACACGATGGACCCAGATTGTCCACCCTAAACAAGTCCAGCTGTAGCTAAGCTCTAAGTGAACTAAGATGTAGACTCCCACTTCACTCTCTCTGATTTCTCAGACTATGAAAACTGCTTAGAAGTAGACAAAGTACTTCATTAAAAGAATATAATAAAGAAAAGGGTTTTTTCTATTTTTCAAGGCATCATAATGGTAAAACATAACTTTTTTCACAAAGGATACCCCCTGGTTACACAACCAACAGTGAATTGTTTCTTTCACATACCTCTGTTTGTATCTGAGAGAGTCCCATGAAGTATGGTTAACAATAAGCACTGGAGCAGCTCCTTCATGGTAATCTGAGAAGCTTATGACAGTAGAATGCTCAGAAACATTCACATCTACAAGTAAGCCCCCGTTCTGGAGAGAAAGTTGGACATAAAGTTCAGTATTTGTTCTATGCATAAATTCAAGTTACAACTGGCTAAACTGTTACTTTCAGATCAGTCTTTCACTGGTCTCTTACAAATGTAAAAAGGAAATGTGTTCCACATGATCTAGTAATGCTCAAACATGTCAGTCACTAGCTTAACACAGACATCAGTAGCATCCAAAAACCATATATTGATGCAACTTAATAGAACAATTACATTAAATTTAAGTATTTTTTTTCAGAATTAGTTTATTTGGATAGATTCAGTAAAAAGTATAGCCAAGCATGCCCTTGACTCTGTTACAAGACTTACTTATATTTTAAAAAAGCAGTTTCCTCCATATTGCTTAAAAATCTGAAAGGCTACTCTAGACAAGTGTACTCAAGTTTTTAAAGGTAGGACAATTATATCAATAATGTAGTAACAAACAGATCACTGAGCAGAAAGTTTACTTTTGTTAAACCTCAAAACAAATCACCTTCAGTCTTTCTTCTAAGGGCTTTCAAGATTCTGCCTTCTTCCAATATATTTGCAAGATATTTCTGTGATGTGTACAGCACAATTTTTCTCATTTGCTTACACAAGGGAGTTACCTGGTGCTCCCTCTTATGCACAGTCTTTCCAGATGGCTTTCTTGAATACTTGTCTAGCAAGATAAACTGATGGGTTTGCTATCCTGGAAGGTGTGGAGGAGAGGTGAAAGGGCATACATGTACCTTTCAAAAATATGACCTTACAGATTCTCCAGCTCACATCAGAGCAATGTGAAAAATTATCCTTAGTACACTGCAGAGTAGTGGTAAATCCTCACTTCACACAGGACTAGAAAGGATTCTCTTGCAAAGCTGAGCCACCTACTATCTTAGAACTGTGAAGAAAAAGCTCTGCTATTCTAATTGGAATACATCAACTGGTGACATCTTGTTTGTTAAGAACAGACAGCACACTCAGTCTCACCAATTCTTCCAGCTTCAGTAGAGTGCCATTATCCTGGACTTTAAACAGGAATGGTTTGGATGACCCTTCATAGCCAACTACTCTTACACAAAGTTCACCAGATGAGTTTTCAGGCCAAAATGGAAGACACTGTAAAACAAGAAATGCTTAACTTCAACAGTTCATATATGCTCAATATAGTAAGCCAGCAGCAAAACAGTCTTGCATGACTAAAACTACTTCACATGCCTTAGTTCTTACCTCATTACTCACTTACGAACATCTCATCTACATTTAGTATCTGAAGAAATTGGTTAATTTACCAATATATGCAACCTGTGCTGTTCAAGTGGTCCTGAGATGTGAAGTATCGAAGTCAGGCCATCAGATGTGACAGAGTTGCTATAAGAGAACTGCTTTTTCCTTAAGTGACAGCTAGATACCAGTTGGATTGTCTACAACAACATCCAAAGGAAAAGAAAATGGAACATTACCTCTGAAGATGAGATATAATTCCATTTATTAGTTGGGTAAGAGCCATTAGGACCAATCTCTCCAACCTCTAGCTCCAGAGAAGATTTGTTTGCTATTGTGTAGAATGGAGTGAAGGTAACTATTCTGGTAAGGTTAAAACTGCTCATTTTGATGCTAACTCCAACCTGTTGAACAACAACAATTTGAGTAAATCAACAAAAACAATCATAAGAGAAAAGTAAGAATGGCAAAAGGAGAAAAGCCAACATTACTCTAATTACAAAGGCTACACTCCTGCTCTGTGAACAGCTTGCAATAGAATCAGCAAACCATGCAACACAACACAATGGCAAAAAGCCAGTTTCAGCTGTAGCATTTGTGGGGAAAACCTAACAGGAATCACTCTACATTCACTTAAAACAACTTAAAATGATCATATAATCTGAGATCAGCTAAAGAGCATATAGAAACACAACTCCCCATATGGCTGCATATTATTATCAAGTGTATTCTTTATTCTGTCTATTGGGGAAATATAGTCTTAGACACGGCTGCAGAGTGAAGATCTAAACACAAACAATTTGAATTTTGAATGTGAACACTTATCTCCACCATGTGAGTTCACCATTGTTATTTTCCAACAGCCTAGTACTACACATTTGTTAGATAAACCACATTTGCAAACTACATCAATATGTCTGTTGGTGAAATAACTTACTGTCAGGTGCAGACCGAAGTAGCTGGGGCATAAAAAATATTACCTTAGATGTTTTTTATTTCCATTATTTAAATGTAGTGTAAATAGTAAAATAAATGTCTTAAGGAGAAAATAAACAAGTGAAGCCAAAAGAACTCCAAGGTAACTCCACAAAACACAGAAACATAGCTTACCAGATAGTCCATGTTATTAGCTGAACACTTGACACATCCATAGCTTCCAACAGTATCAAGAGAAAAGCTACTGGACCAAGCGCTAGTTGAAATGCATAACTGGATCTACACACACAAGAGAACAACATGGAAAGTACTTCAGTAAAGTAATTGGAATTTTCTAGTTCAAGCATTATGGAGTGTAATTATATCACATATAATGGTATAAAGACAACGTTTAATTGCCTTTAAAACCTTCTATAATTTAAGATAAGATTAAGCATGTAGTACCACTATTCATATTTCGATTTATTACTTTGTGCCTCAGTTCTGGGAAAGAAGTAACAGCAAAATGTAGCAAAACAGAGCAGCCCTCACTGACTCTTATGTTCATGACATCACACACAGAAATGGGAAAAAAGCTACTGTCCTCTGTGACAGTACTCTTCAGTTCTCCATACAAGTATCACATTAAAACAAAATGAAAAGAAAATACATAAGCTTAACATCGGGCAGAATAGTTACATTGTGCATTTTACATGTCAAAGTACCTAGCTGAGTAAAACAGAAGCCTGTGATTCCTCTATTCTGTGGAAAATACCTCCACAGCAAGACTCAGAGCAGCTTTCCTTTTGACTGTAAAGTCCACACTCCTAATTTACATATTTACATTAAATTCTTCTCCACAAGGACACAGTTTGCTGGTAGGGAGTTTTCAGGATCAGACCACCCTACTCCATCAGCCAGCTTCTGGTCAGGATCTACGTTAGCTAATGGGATGCAGTGCAAAACCTGGAAAAGGTTGAAACCATATTTTCATGTGACTGCCCTCCTTTCTACTTAGTAAAAAAAGTACAATTAACCAGAAAAAAAGCAGCAGCCAAATAAAATCCAATAGATTCAAATCTAAGAAAAATAAATTCTCTGGACAAAATGTGTCCATGTGCTCCTTTCCCCCTCAGAGCAGGATTTGAAGACACCACAACTGCTGAAGCCTGGAACAAGCATACCTTATTGTTACTAAAAATGTTTTTCTTTTTAAAGGAGAACAGAACAATATCTCTGTAGTCTGCTGGATGCTTCACATGAGTGTCTTCAGCTCGGTACTGGAGAATACGGGAAGTCTTGTTGATGATCCAGTAAGGACTGAACACAGACAAGATCATCCGGCTCCCAACTCGCCGGGTATGTATGTAAATATCCACTGTCATCACAGCTGCAGAATGGGATGCAAAGCACACAGAAGAAAATTCAGGCATCCCATCATGGATTTTAAGATGCCCATTCCAGTTTTTGCCTTGATATTTTATCAACACAAGTTCCATTATTTCTCCACCGATTCTTGAATGAAAAACATCTGCAGCACTCCCTTCTGTCAATTCACGAGTTTCTGCTGTTCCCTATTGCAAAATTAAAAGGGAAAATTCAGTTTTAATTTCTAAAATGTAGGTATTCTCTTGCATGTGTCTCATATCTCAGTAGCACATGACCCAGTCTCCAGTCACTTTCATTTGAGCCTGTATCTACGAATAATTTGAGATTAACTGCACTTTTCTTGCAAGACAGTAAACACTGCCTAATTCTAGACTTCAAGAAGGCAAACTAGGTTCAAGGCATCATCTGTGTCTGTCTCCTCCCTCCTCTATGATTTTCAATAGATTTTTGTAATGAGCACTTATTCATACACTTACAGTACTAGGTGCAACACTGAACTGAACTGTGCTGCAGATGTACAGCCAGGACTTCTCACACTAAAGAACACCCACGGCAGAAGTTGGCAGCTGTGCCAGCCTGTTTGGTAGTACAGCTTTCCTCAGGCTTCTGCTGGACAGGAGTGAAAGCAAGGTCTAAGTGAATGCTACAGCCAGTTATGTGGGCAGGACAAAAGAGAACAAACCAGGATAATAGTTCTAAATCCTAACACCATATCTATTTACTAAAATCACTTATCTTTCATTAATAAATACTAGACACTAAAAATGCTGAAAGTAAAAAATTCTGCAGAGCATCAACACAAATACATCTTTCAATTTGTGCAAAGGAGACCCCACAATAGTCCTGAGTAAAGAATCAGCGTCAGAATGGGGAGAAGTTGTGCTTTCTACATAGAAGAGAAGCTCCAGACATTTCACATGCTATTTGTTACACTTCTCCCTGCGAAACAAACATACCTTGCAAAACTGAAACAGGATCTCAGAAGACTGTAAAAGACCGATTCAGTTCAGTACAGTATTAAGATTTAAGGAACAAGGAAGAACTGGCCAAGGACACCGAAATTAAAAACAATTTGCAGAGCTGCCATAATCAAACCATCAGCTGACTCACTCATTTCCAACAGAAAATACAAAAAACAACATTCAGCATCTTCCACACTACATTCGCCTCCACTTCTAAGTAAATATAGTCTTATTTAAAATCAAGTGAATGATTTACAAATAAAACCATAAAATAACTTACCTCAAGTAAATATCTCAAGGAGTATGGTAAAAGATTTCTCACAGTCACTGTAGGGTGAAGGTGGATAATGTAGGCAGGATCCCACTCCTCTCCATAAGCTGAAATAAAATTCAGTTCATCAGGTACAGCAGTTGAGCTGATTATTAGAGGCAAGAAATTTGTCTCCGTGGCTGGGCACTGTAACAAGCACTTCACTTCGTTGCTCCTGTGTAGCTCTTCCCTCCAGACAATGTAAGTTGTGGACTCTCTAAACTGACCCTCTAATGTTCCTGCTGGTCGAACATACAGATGACACCTATGGGAAAATGACAAGAAATAGCTCACACCAGCTCTGCACTAACAGCTAACTGCACCCATTTTAGTAATTGCTAACATCCTGAAGGGCTTTTGCAGCACACCAGTTACCTAGCAAATGTAGCATTTTAGAGTTTTAGCCCAGTCAGGAAAGAATCCCAAGACCCATTTTAGTAATTGCTAACATCCTGAAGGACTTTTGCAGCACACCAGTTACGTAGCAAATGTAGCATTTTGGAGTTTTAGCCCAGTCAGGAAAGAATCCCAACTGCAGATTTAAGCTTCCACACTAATGCTATATTTATGCCTCAATCTCACAGATATTAGCTCTACAGGGCAGAGAAGTGTACCTGTAGGAATGTAGAGGAACATGAAATTCTGCTTCTGGTTTGCATATACCAATTGACTCCAGTGACTTGGTGTTTCTAGCCAGTTTGTAGATTATAAATGGGATTGAGAAATGGTTCTTGACCTAGGATCAAAACCCATGATTTTAATTTCTGTGATACAAATTTCTAAAGGAAAAACTCTGAATAGCAACACAAAAAAATAACATTAATAGACTGAATTAAACTCTTCTGGAAAATCAACTTCTGTGCATCTTAGTAAGAAATACAATTTTGAAAGAGAACAATATACAGGTATATAAGAAAACTAAGCTATTTTTGCTAAATCACAGAAAAAGTACAAATTCCAGCCTCATTAAATATTAGAAAGTCTAAAGTTAAAGCCAAAAGTCAGGAAGACACATATACAGAATGCAGATAAGAATCCATGTGATATATTGAGTTAAATACTTAATAATATGCCTTTAAATATTATCTCAAAAAACACATTAAGGAAGAAAAGCCAAGTCACTCAGAGAGGAGCACCTCTTTCAGGTTTTGGTTTGGTTGGTTTTTTTACCTGCAGGGGAGATCGTACAGTAATAACCTTGTTTCCCTCTGCAGCATCTATCTGTACAATGACTGAGTCTGAATGTGCCACATGAAGGTTCTTTATGTTGTACAGTCGTCGACCTGGTTTGGCTATAGGAACATTCACCACTTCTTCATATCCTTCAAGTTCTAATCGACAAAAATAATCGACAAGTCTTGATTAGACAAAACAAATCACATAACCATTTTCTATTTCAACAATACGTGAGCTCCTCTAAACTCAAACAACAACCAGGATCAAAGCACTCTCTGGCAAAAGCACAGTGAAATTGTATTTTAGCATCAGTGAAAGAAACGTTTAAGGTCAAAATAGTCTCGAAGACACTAACTTTAGATCAAAATTTTTACATAGCACAGTAAGTACACCAAAGACTAAAAAAAGGTGTAATTTGGGTGAGTTAACAAAATACAACACAGAACGTGATCTTTGTATCATGACCAAGTACCTTCATACGGGATAGGATGGAAAGGAAAATAAACAGGCTTAGGTATTCATAGTTACTATATTCTATTCCCCACGAGTATTTTCTGGCAAAGCTAAAAACACAGAAAAATCACCACTGCTCTCAAGTTACTGGGTAACTGCAGAAAGCCAAATGATAGCAGGGATATGAGAAGTGAAGAGCCTGTTTAACGGGAGTTTCAATCCACAGGCCTGTGTCCCAGGGGTCTGTAATATGGTCTATCAATGACTCCATTAGAATGTTTTCCATTTTTCCCAAAGGGGAAGAAAAAATACTGTACTTTTCACTCTCTGAAAAACTGGAGAGAAGAAATTTTGTTTCTTTTCAAGAAGTCCAGTAGCCAGTTTAATTTTTTTCAATTCCTATCAGTATTCAAAAGCAGTTTCAACACAATGTACTTCACCTGAGTTTTGATCACATCTAATTTAACCACATTGACTCTCCCACCTTCCCATTCTCAACATGCCACAAGACACAGTGTTCCCCACATAATACCTAAATTTAAAGAGAAGATGGAGCTTTCTTGTCGGTACAAGGCAGACAACTTTCCTCGCTGGGGTGCTTCAAAGCCAGAGTATTCCAGTTCCACAATCTGACCAATTTCTACATTTTTCACGTTTTCTTTCCCAACTGAACCAACTATCCGAAAATTGGAGCTAGGAAGCACTTTGAGAGGAACACCTAGAGCATTTTTCACTATGAAAGGTGCTGTCTCTTTAAAGGAATAGTCAAACGTGGATGCCGTTCCTTCTGAAAATGCCTGTAATAACATATATGTCATATAAAAATAACCACAGAAACATATATATATAAATGCTTTAAAATATAGGTCCCAGACACCACCAAATAAAGAGAAAAGGGAAAAAAATAAATAAATATATATATAGCAATGCCTATGTTTTGTATAGTAGTCTTTCAGGGAAGTAAAGGTACTTCCAGAAAATTTTATTATTATTCTGTGATTTGCAGCAAATGTTGATACCGCTATAAGCACTGGGAATTTTTTTATAGTTGTTAGGTTGTCAGAGAAAAATTAAGATTTGGGACACATAAGTCCCAAGCACATTCACCACGTACATACTTCATATTCAACTGCAACTCAGCTTATAAACATTTGTTTGATTACACAAAAGCATAACAACTGGCTGCCAATATAGACCTACAGTACAAGCAAGTACTACCTCAGAGAACTTTTGCTCATTTAAAATTAGAAAATAAATAGGTGTAAGCCACATTCTGGGAGGCAGCTTGATTTCATAATCAAAATTTATTCCCCCATAATAAAGGGGGGGGAAAAAGCCCAGGGCATTCATAAGCACACCTACTATCCCCCCCAATACAATAAGTAAAAATATTTTTAGCACACTGGACATTCTACTACAGTTTGAAAGCAAATCTTTAAATGCAGACATTTGTTAGGGCTGCAGAACAGTCACTGGTTTGTGACAGACAACACAGAAAGATCAGCACTTCCTACAGAACCACAGAATTTGGCACCTTCTCCTTTAAGGATTACCTTGGCTAAATTACTGAAAACAGCAAGAGAACATTTGGATATTGTTATATTCATTGTATCGTTTGAAGAGATGTTGACTGCAGTTTGTGGCTCAGGAAGAACAATGAAGTCATCCCCAGGCAGCAAACTTCTCTCCTGGACAGGATTAGTCTTCATCTAAAAAACAAACACATTGATTACTTCCTGCTTCTTTAAAACAGGAAAAAATACTCGACCTACACTTGACAATTTCACTAAGTAAAGGAAAACCTACTTCAGCTTGCAGATCTCAGACACCTTACACCACCATGGGAACTTTATGCCACCACTGAAGGCAAGAAAGTTATTTTCTTTCCTCTCTGTACCTGTGGTTCCACACTACATTTTACCCATGCACTGGACAAGGAAGAGTATTCAGAAAAACCTTAAGATACCTAAAAATTGATATTTTTTTCAAGTGAAATTGCATAGCTACCTCAAAGCAACAGCAGGTCAATGTTCTGTCACATAAAACCTTTAAGAAACAGCTGTCTATTTAAATTATTTAACATAGTTTCAAATAGGTTTACGTACTTCCAGCTTTAAACTCCACTGCTTCTTTCCTCCTTCGATCCGTTCAATAAGTGGCTCCCACACTGCATAGCTTTCATTATAATAATGAATCTAAAAAAAGAATCAAAAATCAAATAAGGCATCTAAAAATTATAATAATTTTGTATGACAACATTAGTAAGAAAATTATCTTCGTTTCACATTTTGGAGGTCTAGGTTTAACTTTTAACAGCTTCAAAAATTAACAGACAGAAGTGTAATATATCATACATTTTGGAAAGTGACAATTTTTTAAGAACTGACTACCTGGCTTGGTTTCAGAGCAATTAGACAGTGTGGTAACTCCATATATTTCTAACACTTCCCTTAATATAATGCAGTCTCTACCCTCTCCTACATTGTTTGAGGGAACGACTTGGAGATCAAAAAACATTCCAATACTTCATTACATATATACACTCATAGCCTACACCAAGATTTCATCTCCCTCCATCCACTGCAAATTTTCATAGAAGTTGTGAACCAAATAGTTCTGGATGTTCTCTTGCAGCTGTCTTCCTCATCCCTCCCTCCTTCTGGAACCACAGTGCCTCCCCCTGTTATATATGATGAATCTTCCATAGTCTGTTTGGATAGGCATCTCTAGCAAGGAAGGAAAGCTACTTGTACATCCAGCAGAGAAAGCAGTATGAGGCACATTTGGTAAACTAACAAGATCTAAGTAAGATGTAGTTCACCTATTGCACAGAGCAGCTGCACAGTTGGTTGTATGAAATTCTAAATCAGTGCCTCCCTAAGAGATTTATACCATCTCCAAAGTCACCTTGGGCAAAAGAGTTAAAATAGCTGGCAAAAAAACTATGGTGTGATTACAATTCAAGATGCAAAGAAGATTTTGAGAAAAGAGTGCTATTTCTATCTTACCAACAAACAAAATACGAGATGAACTAAAAAAGGTGGGCAATACAACTTCAAATATCAACATTCAACTATGCCAAGCTTATTGTTCAGAAAGAAAATAGTGAACATGCAAAACTAATAAAGAGAAGACTAGATTACTCTACAGTAGCAACTGCCACTAAAATCTACTATTGATTGCAAGTTACTGTAAAAACCACATTATGCTTACTCATAGTTGCTTGACTACTCAAGTACTCCTGAGCATATTACAATTTAAATATTTAATTAATTTAACACATATAAAGTGTAATAAAAAGTTAGTTGAACATGACAGAATGTATGGAAGCATTTTAAGCCTCTAACAAATTAATCCTACTTACCTCCAGTGACATATCAGCAGTGACCTCCATCAATGAGGACCAATTCTTAAGGACACCTGAAAACATAGATTCTACTAACAACAAAGGGACAGTACGATGACCCAGACCACATTCCAGGGTAATCTGAACAGATTTCACTACAATGTCAAATTTCTCTTGTTTTTGAACATGTTCACGGTCCTTAAAAGCTTCTGTTGCTTCTGTGGCTATATCAACGCCAAGAAACCAGGCATTGCACTCATCTATAGGCTTCACTTGCCACAAATTCTCAGAAACTTCAGTTGCTCCTCTAGAATCCTCCTCTGTTGTTTTAGGTTTTATGGCAGACATAATGGTCATCACAGTGTTCAGAATTATTGGGGAGATCTTAAACAAAGAAAATAGAAATACACAGAACATAAATACTAAATAAATACTGGGTTCTTCATCCATGCACACAGCATTAAAGCCCCTTTTAAGACATGCAGCTTAAATTCAAGGATAAAGAAAACCAGATTCCATTAATGGATCTCCTCTTATCTTCCTTTCCTACATTATTTCCCAATTCCTCCTTTACAATCCCCAAGGCTCAAAACAAAATTCTCAGACTGGAATTCTATTTTTACTGATATGTGATACCTCCTAAACAGCAGTCATTTAAAATCTTCTCCCTACTATATTGTAAATTGTCATTTTATTTTACAATCTTCAAGGTGTTCAACACAGCATGTTTGCAGAGCTACATACACCACCATTTCAGTTAGCAGTACAGTACATCTGCTGAAAGCTTGATGCTTCAAGAACAATGTATTATTGCTTACAGTTTAAAACTTCACCACTGACTACCTTCCCAATCCCAAATGCAATCTGAAAACACAATTATTAATTGACTTATTAAGAACAAGATATTTCACATTGTGTATTATTCTGAAAATCATGTTAACAACCTTGAATTTACATGCACTTGTGTGCATGCTTCTGCTTGTAAGATTCCCTGAAGAGAAAAAAGTGGTGGGGATGGAAGGGGGAAGGTTTGTTTCACAAATATGAAAGAAACTGATATGAGGAATCCTAGTACTTGACATATTTAGTCCTCTTTCGCCAAGAGAGTGCCAAAACAAGAAACATATAATGATTCTTCCCAACACAGAGCATCTCTAAAAAGGATTAATGCTTATTTGTAGAACTTAACTAATGGGAAAAAAAATAATTTTTAAATACCAATACATAAATTTAACAAAACCTCAAGCTGCAGCTTGACTAACATACCTGTTCTTTCAAAGACACTTTCAATAATCTTACCTTTATAGTAAGTTCTTCTATTGTTACAACCACAGTCTGTAGCCCAGAGACATGCACCATATTTTCCATGACCAAAGAACAGGGCCGTAACACCTGAGTGAAAAATAGAATTTGATTATTAAGGCAATTCCTGCAACCTAACCTTTCCAACTGGTCTTGTATTTTTTAATCCCAAAGGCCAAATGGGATGCTGATCCCATAAAATAACAAGTTTCAGAGTAACAACATTCTTTCCAAAGCATTACTTTGCTTCATTCCAGAACCCAAAGCTGAATAGAACAATTTCATACCGGAAGGTTAGAAGTGAAATAAAAGCTTTTGAGGTAAGGGTTAAAAACCAGACAAGACAAAATCCCAGCTCACAGACAAACTGATGGTAGAGGCAAAAAAACCTTGAATCCTTAAGAAAAACTAAATGTCTAAGGAAAGATACCATGTGCAAGATGAACCACACAGACCACCTTTGCAGCTCAGTGCTCCCTGCTAGGAATGAGTAGATAAAGTTCCATGTATCATGCTGATCAGAACACTCTACTGCAACAAATAATCTCACAGCCAGAAAACTTAGTTGCAGAATGGTATCTCTGGTCTTCAAAACCCTTCATACAACTTCTTCACCAATAAACTATTTTATTTACACAGGGTTTTGACAGAGCTCTGTGTGATGAAATCTTGCAGCTACTGATACAAGATTCACCATTAAATGACATAGCATAGATGCACAGTCCCTTCTTCATAATAATCAATGATACAGAACTGGAATTTCCTGAGCACTATGGATAAGTCAGCTAAATGACACGCTCACCAAGATTTCTCATTTAATTTCTTCATTCTGAAAAACAAGTTTTCTTACTGTAGTAACACTCTTGTCTTGTTTTTCTTTGAGAAAGGCACAGGCCAACACTTTCAAGTCCTTCACTTGAGCAGTCATCCTTTGTGCAAGCTTTCCAGACGTCAAAGAAAAATCACATTGGAAGGAAACTTTTAAGGCGGGAGCATCAGCCTTGGTCAAATTGGCAACAAATACAATTTCTGGATCCATGATCACAGCTTTTACTGTCATATCTGGCCGTACAGATATTTCTATGTAAATAAGCAAAAAAAAACCTCCTTGAGTATAAAAGGTTTGAAAGCATCATTATGTATGTAATATATAAACCATGCATAAAATTGTACAAATTTAATCAATAATGTATAAATTTTTACATGAACACTTTGCTAAAGCTGAATATCACAGGTCAACTTACACACTGTGAAGAATAATGTAATTTCTTAAGTCTGATAGAAAGAGAGCATCTTGAAAATTTCTGGATGACTTATTTTCACTATCAAGTCTGTAAAGGTGGAGAGTAGGGATGGCGGGTGAATATTAATTTTACAAACCTGCTTCTGGCTTGGATTTCCCAGAAGAAACCTGCTTTAACTGGAACTGTGCAGATCTTTCAGTTGAGGTTGCTGGCATTGAGTTAATGAAAAAATCTGCCACAGTCAACAAAAACTCCATACTGGCACATATGTACAGCTTGTCAAGGACAGCAATGACTGCAGTTCCATTTTTATCTTGCTTGTAGCTTATATCTATCATAGAACTGTCATCTGTGTTATCTTTCTTGTCTATCATTCTGGAAAACAAGTATAGTAAGAAATATTTCAAACATCACAGCACATAGACCTAGAAAAAAAAAGGATGTATAAGTCCTGCCATTTTTTCTCCCAGTGCCATTTACAAATAAGAATTACAACATAAGGAAATAGTGTTTCCTCCAGGAAAAAAAAAAAAAAAGAGGGTATAGACATCTCTAAGAAGTTTAATTTCTATTTAAAATCTGTGTGCTACATTTTTGAAACTCCATATGCAGAATGTAAAAGCCAGGCTAACGTTTCAGTCCATAGAACTCCCTAGCTGAGGCTGGTTGCTCCAAGTTCAGCAGTACTACACTTTACTGTAATACTCAAGCCTCTCAGGTCCTTTTTTTACTTTGGATAACCTGGGACATTAACATACAAAAGAAGCAACTTGATTAACATTTACGACAGGAAACAACTGACAGACTCAAGTTTTATCAGTCCCTCATGAAGCCAAGTACCTAGAAAAAGAAAACAGTCTTCCTGACAAATTGCAAGGAGTTTTTTTATTTCTGATGCATTCTAATTTACCTTGCAGTCACATTCTGAATCCCTTCTCTGAGATCATCCAGGGTACATGCCTTGAGTTTAACATTAACATCCAGTGAGCCATCAGAAAACATCTTCCCCGATGACGCCATGAGATGCAGTCGGAGTTCACCAAGGCGTAGTTTGTCACTATGCAGTGAAAGCAGAGTCTTCTACACCATGAGAAATAGTAGGGCTAGTTATCTCAGAACCAAGTACTAGGGACATTCCCCTTGCTCTAGCCATATGCATTTCCATCCATGAATTGAAGGATCTGACTAGCCTGTTCCTGTCATCCATCCTCCAATCATACAAATTAGTTCAAGAAACTCACTGAGAAGACAGAAGAAACAAGTTGGGTTCGAGTGAAGTTGTTTCTTCATTGCATTTCTAGTGGTTGTTCAGAATGTGTGACTAAAGGATAATCCACCTGAACCTCAAACCTCCTACCAGAGGATCCCTCTGCTCTTATCACACTAACTCATTTACAATCAGGACCTCAGTAATAAATTGAAAGAGTATGAAGAAATGAAAATAAAATCCCATAACAGTTTCTTCCCAGTGATAGTCATTTCACAAGAACTTCTTAAAATTATACATGACTCCTTCAAAAAGCACCACAAATAGTTATTTTAAATGTAAAGCTACCACATATTCACCATATACCAAGACTTCTAAAGCAAGCATCTTCATATCTGGACAAATCATATTAAGTCACAAAAGCAAGGCAACACTGTACGTATTTCTCTTCTGTTTTCAGCACAGGAAGAATGTTTGTTATTGGTTACACTCAGACAGATGAAAGAAAGAAGTACGGGCCATGTACTCCTTGGATATGCTTACTAACTATACAGGCATCATACAACTTGCATCACCTAGGCTAGCAACTCCTGCTTTCCCAATTTTCCTTTTTATTTTGGATAACTAGAATCAAGGCTTGAATGACTAAATCAAATGGTGGGTGGTTTTGGTTGGCTGGTTGATTTACATGTGACTTTTAGAAATGGGACTTCTAGAAATGCACTTACAACCTTCAAATTAAGGGCATTCTCTGCCCATAAAACTTGAAAAGCTCCAGGATAAATTGCATAAGCTCCATAAAGCAAGCATTACAAAGCCAACACAACCAACACACCTTTGTTTTACTATCTTGAGCTCTGTCCACTTGAGAAGACTAAGTACCCCACCCCATCTGTACAGCACAAGCTTTGTCACAAACCTGATTCTTATCACTGTTGTAGAGAGTCACTGAAAGTGACTCAAAATTGAAGTCAAATTTAAGTGTTGTGTGACATTCTGCAGAAGACTGAACTGCAGAAACATTCCTTTCTCCAAAAGCAAGAGGACCTGTGAAAAGAAAATATTTTTACATTTCCTTAGAACAGTGAGTTTCGGGGTGATTTTCTGGGCTTCGGTGTTTTTTCTTGGGGATTTTTTGGTTTTGTTTTAGTTTTTGTTGCTTGAGTTTTTTTAATTAAGATCAGAAAAAATCACAAAAAGAGGAAAAACTCTAAATCCAGAAGACTACTCAGAATAATTTGCACTTTCATGTACTCACTATGGCTTCGTTCTGCTCAATGCATACTAAAATTACCTAGAACAAAGTGGTTTAAGAACCTTGAAAAACCCATTGGCAGTTCTTCACTAGTTTAAATGAAGAACTACAGAAAGTAGCAAGACTGCTTAAGAAATCTGCACTACTCTTTCTCCTAGTTTCTTCTCAAAGTATAGCAATTCAACCTTTGGTAAAACCGTTTTGACACTGAGAGTGTTACATTTTGGACAAAAAGGATTTTGTCCCAGACGTAGTAGTATTTCATCCACAGACATACACTGTTTGCATTAACACTATTTCAACACTAATATCATCCATTGTTACCATTATGCATTTACATTCTGGCCTTTTTCTCTTCTTAAAACCACCTGCAACTTATAAGATATTGATATAGACTGAAAAATATCATCCTATACAAGATTAATCATAAAAAACATGCTACGAAACCTTTTGACCATCAACAGCTCACACTCCATATATGTGCATATAGTCTTATTTATAACTTCTCATGTACATAATATGTAACAATAAAGAAAAATAATCTATTTACACCCATTTAAATGCTTCAGATAAGTATGATATTTGAATTTGCAAAGAGTTCTCTGCCTAAATATATTCAGCTTTTCAAGTGAACATACCCTCACATAAATCAGATTCATTTGGAACTTTCCCTTTTTTAAGTATCTGCATGTCTTCCATGTTTTCTTGCACAGTATTTATCTGGGAAGACGCCCCTCCAAGGTTTTCGAGTAAAATTCTCATGACAACAGTTAGATCATCTTCACTGAGTGCAATCTGCAAAATGACAAAACCACAGCTTTATTTGTGATGGCAGTATTTCTTTCCAACACAGAGCCCTATCTTTTGCATAATACTGATAATGCTGAGAAGAAACAACATGCTGCTTCCATATGGTATATATAACAATTGTAACAAGTTTACAAGCTCCTTAACTAGGAAAAGTAATATTTTGAGAATATATTTAACTTTTGATGTAGCTTTGATTCACCATGATATTACCTGCATTGGTTTTAGGTCTCCTTTGATACCAATTGTTGGTGTTTCATGATACCAAGTTGCTGCTAAATTTCTCTGGACCAGTAAAGTCAAACTCACAGGACACAGAATTTCAGAATCTGGTTGAGAATCTGTGGATATGATGCACCTACAAAAGACAATGGAAGCAATAAAAGAAAAATATTTAGTAGTTGCAGAATACTAAATAAACACCATACTAATCTAGCAGAATCATGGGTAGGCTGGTTTTTAAATTAATAATAACATGTGATACATGTACTTATGCCCAGACACGGATTTAATATTAACTCAGTTACTGTTCTATCATTCCTTTCTTTCCAAGAAGTTTTAGATATTGTGGACATGTGTCCCTACCCAAAAGCACTCATCAACTTAGTCTGGGGGGTATGTTTTGTTTGGTTTTATGATGTTTTATCACCTAACATCTTTAAATAACAGAACAATGCTGCATATGCAACATGGACCTGTTTTCTTTATAAACGCTTTTCAACTCAAAAGAAAATTCTATACCTTGATAATTTCAAATGAGTTAGCTGCACATCCATGTTGTCAATAACTGGAGGAAGAGAAGATTCATCTGAAGACACCAGCTTGAATTCATTCTGAACTCTGATTAGGCCAAGATCAGCTACCAAAGCATTACATGAAGTTGAAGATTCAGGAACAACTATAACTGGAGCTTTCAAGTTGACATCCATTAAGAGGCGGAAACTCTTTTTAGCGAAGTCTTTCATGCTGGAAGCAGCCATTTCTGCTGCCTGAACAGTGACTGCAGTCAGGGCTTCTTGTGCTGTTTGGAAACTGTTTAGGAAGTTCTGTTGATAGGTAGCGGAAAAAGTAAAAGTTACATAAGAGCAAATAAGCCACACAAAAAAACCCAAGCAAAATATAAATTTAAAAAAAAATAGTGCAGCTGTGGCAGAAAGATGAAACTTCTAATTCAACCATGCCACTTTCTAAAGAGAAAAGGGTTAAAAGTCATGCACAAGCTATGACATGGATTAACTATTTCATTTTTAAGACATTACTAAAGCTATCAACTCAATTCATTACTTGTTTTGTCACCTTTGTCCTTATACTTGTCATTGTCCTATAAAGCCGTACAACTTAACACCCAGCAAAATAATTCTGTATGTATGTACATCAGCATACCACAAAGCACAGGTCACAAAAAGCTGATTACATTTTATTAAAAACCTTTTAATGTCAAGAAAAGAACTGAAACTTATGTCTTACCAAGAGAGACATAAAGAATTTATGTAGGTAAATTATTTGGATGCAGCCCACTTTCAGAGACATTTTACCATCCACCTGTGACATATCAGTGTAGGCTTTCCCTGCAGTGGCATCTGGATAAAGTGACATGTGAAACCTAAACACTTCATCTCCCATCATGGAGACAGCCTAGAAGAGTAAGTTCATATAGTTAACACTCACAGGCAGTAATCTATGACAGAATTACAGCTTAAGTGATCAAATAAGAAGTATTTCTACAAAGAAGATGAAATGTAATTTATCAGCAATACGTCGCAAATCCACACTAGGCACAAAAGGACAGTGATTCAGCTGTTCTGTGGTATGGCTCTCCTCACTTGACTATCTATAGCCCATTTAATACTTAGACCATGCTACTCAGAACTAAACACATCAATGCAAACATGATTAAGAAGAACTCAATATTGAATGGAAGCATGTTTTGCTTCCCCGAGATAAAGGAAAAAAACAGTGAAATTCTGCTTGTCATTTGGTAGATGACATTGTACTTAGTATTATACAATGCAGCAAAACAACTACCGTGCTGTAATTAAACAGCATAAAAGAACTAAGTCTCATTTATTGTTTATAATCTGCACAACACATCACCTTCTTATGGATTGTTTTTGGATCAACATTGGTGATTACAATGTCCTCAAGTCTGGAGAACACTTTAATCTTTTTAGTTTTCATAGCTACAGATGCATCCATTCCTGATTTGAGACAAAGGGAAGAAGACAAAAAATGCACTTCAACAAATTGTTAAGTCAAGACATTTTTAAAAAGCAGCATTATTTATTACTTAACATAAAGAAAAAGAACAGCTTAGAATCCAGCATTCTACTACATAATAGCCAATACTAAGTCCAAAACAGAAGTCATGACCTTATTACACGACAAATTCACCACCATGAATTGGCTCTAAGACTAATAATTCCCAACACTATCTAAGATTTAGCTATTAAAAATGAGGAGCCCATGTTATTTATAACATAGTGCCTTGGTTTATTATAATTTTACTCCAGAAAGAAATTAATTGCCTTCTTTTTCCATGTCAAACATTTTATTCCCTTGCAGGCATTTTGGCTATTAAAATGCTTGATTGCAATCACATCGTATAATCAGAATGTATCCAAAGAAGTGTTACACACATCTGCAGTGCACACACCACTTTCAGAAGGGAATGAATGCAAGGGAAGAAGGTATTTATTGCTACAACCAAGTAGTTTAATATTTTAATTCAACTCCTTACCTTTTATCCTAATGTCTGCAATGCTACAGGTCTGATCACATACTGTAATACCAAATGCATTTAGCTTTGCAGTGAGTTTCAATTCATAGATATCATCATGAGCAGCACTACTAGGCACTGAATAGAAAACACAAGAGACATAAAAGAACTTCATTATAAGCTAATTTTAAAAAACATGTTACATTATTTGTTTCGTACATGTATGAACTACTCAGAAAGCAGCCTGCAGTTATTCCCTAAAAGTATTACTCACTATTAGTGAAGACATGACATAAGCCTTTTATTAACACATTCCTTCTGGCACAAGAACAGTTACCAAGTAACTTGGGCAAACAGTAATCAAGATGATGTTTTTTTCTCCTCATTAATATCTAGCTTTCATGCAACTGTATGCTCGATACAGATTACATTTCATATTTGAAAGTCTAACTCACATGAGAAATGTTTTGTTTTATATAGAGTAGCAAGGCCAGTTTAGGCATATTTGGTGAAAGAATTTTCTACAGCAAAGGTTAAGGTGCCTACAGAACACAAAATCCAATAGCTGGCCACTATACACTTCATATCAAAAGATTTAGGATTAGAAAACCTTGGATTTCCCAAACAACACTACAGCCACAAGAATCAACAACACAGGACCTGACAAAACACTCTCAAGGAGCTTCCATACAACAACTCATACTATTTCAAGGTTACAGACACTACTGGTTAAAATAAGCACAAAACCCTTCAGTTCAGAACTTCTTTGCTTCCCCAGGGCTCAAGAACGTTTAGTTTGATCAATGTAAGCACTTTTTAGTGCTTTCAGACTGGAAAGCAACAAAGTTGCAGCACTGATGCTTGGGAAAGGCTTTGGTACCATTCAGAGCAACATAATCTATTCAACAAAAGTCAGACCACTACCCAGGAAAAGGTATATTTAGTAAGGAAAATTTGTAAAATAAAACAGAAAAAAATATCTGGCTTTTTTAAAAATATGTTTTCTCCCCACATGCAGTTGTCCATGCCTTGTTTTTCCACCACATAGACTGCAAAATGACTATTTCAGTCCCCATGAAATGGTATCCTTTGAAATTAACAGCTGGACTCTGTCAAGCAACAAAATTATGGCCTTTCTAATACTGCATTACCTGGTCTAAGAGCACTTCCTTTTTCTTGTTCTTTTATCTGAGGCTTGTGTGCTGATGCTTTATCAGTACTGGGAAGACCACCTGATGGAACACTGAATGTCAAAAAGCTCATGATGGAAAGCAAAGCCTCTGTGTGAAGTACTATATCCAAACACGAAAAGATGACCTAAAATGAGGGCAAGAAGACAAAGTAACATTATTATTTAGTAGCAGTCTAACGTGTAACAACTCAGAGTCACTGTCACAGAATTGAGGAAAAAAAGTGTCTTGCTCAGTTTCAGAAGTATCTCACCCTTCAATCTCCTTCAGCTTAACACCACAGGAGCTCCAGAACAAGTGAAGAAGCTATGGCAGAGAATCTTACAACAGTCACAGAGCAACTGTGCCAGTCTAAAAATTGATGCTTCATCTGGTTATGCTTTTCCAGTGAACTCTTAGTTCTGCTGCATTTCACTGTCAATTATTGAGCACTTCAGAACCATGTATAGAGAATTTTTTAGCAGGTGTGATACAACAAAGCAATAAGATTGAAATTTGCAATCAGAACAGAAAGTATTTGATTATCAACTACTCTAAGCAATAATTACTTAGTATAACCTACCATCAGCTAGCTGACTTCCAGACTAAAGCAACTCTTGGTCAATGGTGCTTCTACTGATTAATTAAGGGATGCCAACCTTCTTGACTCTAAAGTAGTGCAGCATCTTCAATTCCCACATACGGCTATCAAGAAGCAAGCTCCACCCACCACTACTACTTTAAAGGAAACATCTTAAAAGCAAAGTGACTGGCTTACTTCAGAAGTCACTGAAGCCATGAAAAACTATACATGAATAGCTCCTTTCAGGAGAAGTAAATAAATGACTGGCTGAACCCGAAACATCTGAGAACACTTGTCTGACATTTTACCTCACATCTCAATTTCACTGTCACAAACTTTCAGGCTCTGAAACATAAGGTCTTTTTTTCACACACTGCGAAGTGTATCACTCCAGAAATAACACAGACACTACCAGCACTACCTAGAAAGATGTCGTTACAAATTTTAACTAGCTAAAAATGTAGAGCTTTCAGTTAGAAAATGCAATACCCTAAATACTTCTGTTTAAAAATATATATATTTTTTTCCTCCTCGATTTATCTTCAGAGTAGTTCAATATAAAGCAGTATGCCTTAATGCTGAGAGAGTCAGGGTTTTACTTTTTGGGTTGGGCTATTCTTTATTTTTTTTTTATTCTGTAAAAAAAGAAGTGGGCAATCAAAAAGTTTGCACAGCTGTTACTGTTGGAGAAACTAAAAAAAAAATTCAGTACATCCAGTACTTACATTGATGTTTTGCTTGGTGCTTTTGTAAGTAGTAACAAAATCTGGTCCATCAGCATCAGCCTGAAGGAAGACAAAAAAGCCCAAGCACTCAGTCAGTCACTATGGAATTAAATTAATTAACTGAATTAACAACACACACACAAGGATTATTCCCATTGCAAATGAAAACAAAGGAGAAGGAAGAAGCCTGAAGAAACAGGTTCTCTAAATAAAGCACACAATCCAGGGAGCCTGGATGGGGTACTCGCAATGCTCTGCTCAGTGACATTTTACAGCATGTATTTTGTTCAAGTCCAACTGGCCAGTTACAAAATTTTGTCTAGGATTTATTTAAACTGGATCAATTTATGCTTGGTATTTCATCAGAACCAATTGGTTTTCCTCTATAAAAATTATGCAATTATAGATAAGAGCATGAGAAGCAAACTGGTTCTACAACAATCAGATTCCTAAGCATTTGTGCAGTTTCTGAAGGGTGCTTTAAAAAAAAAAAGATAATAGTAAAAGCTCAAGAACTCCAGCTGCCAGCATGCCACTCCTCAAATGGTTCTAGTTCTACCAGCTGTAGAGAGCCATCTGTCACCTAGGTAGACAAACACTAACTCGCCTATTAAGTTTCACAAAGGTACAATCTGCATTGTTGGCAGAATGCACACAAAGATATTGCAGTGATTTCAGTAATTGTGTTGACTTACGAAGCAAACATTATATGGAATCAGTGCAGAGTGAGGGGAAATGGTAGATTGAAAAAACAATGTATTTTGGGATAAGGACTACATGAGTTTTACCTACAAATCCTACAGGTTTTAAAACAAGAAAAATAAAGTCTAATACAGACTAAGTATGGAAGCCTTATTTTAATCCCCATTTAATCTTAATTAAAATGTGTTGAAACCTTAATGTATTCCATTTTCAGAAGATGTTCATCTGTCTCACTTGAAGAATTAACAATGCAAAGAGGATCTCCTTTTGAGTCTGCAAATAAAGAAATAAAACTATCAAGTATTTTCACTCACAAGATTTACTCTATGGAAAGCCTCCACTCTAATTCTCAATTATACACTAATTATACACTGCTCTTGGTAAAATATTGCAGGTAAACATCTCTTTTCACTGAGAAATTATAGATGAAGCATTACCTGTGATATACTGTATTTGCGTTTTATAAAATTAAACTAGTCAAAATTAACTCATCTTGGTCCTGAAAGAAGATTCAAAATTAGAAAGTTATTTGCATACCTATAATTAATTTTGCATTCCTATCTTTAGGTTTCTATATTCAAAGCCTACCTTTGTACTTCGAATATGTGGCTATTTCAGGTATTACTTCAGTATCACTTTGAATTATTACCTGACCAATCAAGGGAGCACTGGATTTCCAGTGCTACCAGAACTTCTCATAAAGCACAGATTCAGCAGCTCATCAAAAATTCTGAACACATAAAATACTTACTAGGAATGACCATTCCTATTTGAAGTAGGCAACTAACTCAAATTAACTCAAGCTAACTCTAGCAACAGGAGTAAAACAGGTAACTTTAAACTAAATTACTCAAGACAGCATCATTGTGTCAACTCCTGCCTTTTTTTTCCCCCACCTAATTATTTCTGACCATGCTATCCTACTACAGAAGGTTATTACACACACTGTACTGACTGCATAAGAGTTTTCTAGAAGACTTACCGTTTATTTCAATGCATTTCATCATAATTTTCTTCAGATATGCTGCTGCAGTCAGTTCATGATTTCTAATCTTGGTTTCCGTTCCAAGCTGCAGCACAGTTAGAACATGCAATGGATACCTCTCCTTCTGAACCTGCTTCATCAGGGTTATTACAACCTTGGATATGGAAAAGGCAATAAGGTCATCATTTCAGTAAAACTGTCCAGATATTATGGCATGTAACTATTACCTACTAAAGTGAGCACTGGAAGCAGCCTTCATCTAGCCATCCTGCCTTTCTACAGAGAAAAACTACTTCACTAGTTTGTTAAAATATTTTTCCTCCTCTTCTTAGTCTCGTCCTCTTGGCCAAGCAACCAGTCACTCCTTCAACAACAAAACAAAAGCCCCCAGCCTATTCATTTGGCTAGTATTGAATTTTGTTGGCCTAGCAGTACAAATTCACCTATGCTTCAGTTCTGTAATCAGACATCACACAGTGACTACAGAAATAAAGAGTTAGTACTAATCATACTGGTCTGGAAGAAGGGCAGTAGCAAACAGATAGCAATGTGAATCAATCTTCCAATAGCTGATACTAGAGAAATAAAGAACATAGATGTTTCAACACTACAATTCCTCACTTATATAAGATTTTAAGCATTACACTGATCAGAATGTTGAAAATGAGGAAAGTAGAAGAAATAGATATAGTTATTGAAGAAAAATGTTAACTTCAATGCCATTATTTCATGAAGCAATTAACTTCCATTCTTGGGAATTAGAAGTAGTGCCTCAACCTAACAATTTACCACAGAAGATACTTAAAGAATTCAAGTTTATCACTACTTGATCTGCATCATTATGTGGTACACCCTGTAGAGTAACAAATGAGCATTTTATCATTAATCACCCACATATACAGTCCACAGTCAATGTGGACACTACTTCAGTAAAAATTTCCCTGTGAAGCATGTGAAAAATTGCATTAAAAAAACCAGAACTGCCCAGAAGAGATGAAATAAGATAACTACAGACTTGCCTGTAACACACCTCAGTCCTACCATTAAACAGATTCTTCACAGTCAAGACAGCAGATTTGAAAGTTAGAAGCTGCCAAAGGGACTAGTGTTGTGTGTTGGAGAACTACATGCTGTTTGTTGACAGGTTCCTCATCAGCCACTTGCAACTGTAATTGTGTGAAACTTGAGAAAACCCACAACCTGGGATGGTTATCAACTTGCTATCTGTCTGCACTTCAGCTCAACTGCCCTTGAAAGGAAGGTTTTTCACATGATTTCATGTCACTCACACAGACTATGTTTCCCTGGTAGCTTGTGGTAGGTGGAAATTTCTAGTCTTTAAATACCCCTCTCACTCCACAACAGAATAGTTTTCATTATAGTGGGGTGTTTTTTTCATGTCTAAAAAGGAGGAACCTAAATTCTGTATCCACAGCGATTTAGCAAAACAAGAAATTCACACTCTTGAAAAAATGAAAAGTCATGCTGGGCTCTTAATGTTGAAGTATCACAATATCTTCAGATTAAAAAAACACAAAAATGGCTGGACAACTTGTTATGTGTGGGTGTCTTTGTTAATTGATTATTTGTGCATTTTCCCAGTACTTCACCTACAATCTAACCTTCAGACTTAGTATATCTAAGGGATAAATAGCAATTCTAGCTTAACTATTACAGCTGGTTTGTTGCTAAGAGAATCATACAAGGCATTACGAAGGATTAAGGCTAAATAAGTGTGGAATATTGGGAAGAAGTCTAGTTTTCCCTGATCATGTTAAATATTCTATTAATACATAATATAGACAAAAGAACTACTTCTAAGAAACAGAGTTGTGTACTGGATTAACAATAAACCTTACAGACTGATACAAACCTCTTTGATTTCAAAATTAAGTAGCATATTGACTATATCTTCATTTAATATTCCTTTTCTCTTTTCGGATAGCGTTCCTTCTGAAACACTCTTATCCTGTGTCAAAACAGTTTTCTCCATTTCTTTGGTTTTACCTGAAGCATTCAATAAACTGGTTAGCTTTTGAAATCACCACCATTTGTTTAGGTCAAGAAACACATCCAATTCTTTTATTCATTCAGATGGCTTAATTTACCTAAATTAGCAATATTTCCACAAGCAGAGCAGGCTAAGGAAATAGAAACACTTCCTGCCAAGAACACAGTGCTGACATCTCAATACCTTGCTAATTCTGTGACAATTTAGCTAACACAATTACCTAATTGTGCCTTGTAATGTTTCCATTTTTTTCAAGTATTAAGGTATGAACACTGTCTTAGCAAAATGAAAAAGAAGAGTTTATCACTTAGACATTATACTCTCAGATCTAAGATGGCTTTTCAGACAACAAATATTTTTCCTATTCCTAAAATATAACACACTTAATATTCATGACAAACAAAGTCTCTCTGACCTTCCTTTTGCAGTGCTGATTTTGCATGAGCTTGTTTTTCTTCTGCTTCACCAAGGTTTTCAGTCAACACTTTGAGAAAGATATTCAAATCCTCTTGACTTAACACAACCTACAAAATTGCAGATCACAGTTCTCAGGAGAAACATATCGTTCTTTAAACTTATCACTAGCTAGCAAAACAAAGCAGTTCCTGGCAAGAAGAGCTCTTATTTACAAGTATTTTCTCTGCAGCATTTTCTCTTAAATAACAATGAAATTCTATTAACCACTTACTGTTTAAGAATTAGGAGATTAAAGTTATGACTTTTAAAACTGCATTTATATGTTGCAGCCTTTGTATAGCATATCTATGCTTTAAATTCTTTCCTGCAAATACTGTGATACTTCATGACCTTTTAATTCAAATTTCACTCCAGATGCACCTGGTATTTTCTTGCACAGTATAAAAAAACTACTATTATGGTCATTCAAAGGAGGTAAGAAGTTATGAAGTTGGAGTAACTAAGGTAGAGATTATTTCTAAAAAAAAAAAAGGACTGAAAAAAGGTCACTTAGAGAACTGGGCACAAATTTAAGTTGGTTCTGCCTTATGGCAGGGAATAAAGAAGACTCCTTGACATCCTTCTCAGCTTTCTCTTTTTTGTGTCAATTTTATAAATGTTTGGGTGTCTTACATGACAGTTTCAAACTACTACCTTCCCACAGGTAGGTTAAACCCTGTTGATATCTCTGAAACTCAGTCCACAGCTACTAAAAATTTGCAGTATGTTGCACCGTTACGTCCAGAAACTAAATAAAGCTTAGTCTTAAATTAAAGTACTATTATGAGCTTCTCAGCACCTTCTTTTCACAGGACTTACATTCATCATATCCAGATACCCCGTGATCTCCAAGACAGGTAATTTGTGAAACCAAGCTGCAGATAGATTTCGTTTCACAGACAGGCTTAAATTAATAGGGTGAAGTATCTGAATGTCTGGATGTGACAAACCTGTCCCCGTAGTAGTCCTTGAGACAAAGGTGAAAAAAACAACACAAAGCACATGGTCAGGAAGTTAGAAATTAAGTCATTTGTTACATTCTCCAAGTAGCACCTTGAAGTCTCAAATGCAGTACTTTTTCAGGCTTAAATGGCTTCCTGGGCAGAACACTATCTTATTTTACTACTGACTTACTTGCCCTTAAGACAGCAGTATTTGACACTATGAGCAACCATGGTTTCTAAGCAATTAGATTAATATCCTATAGAGTATTACCAAACAGCTAAGCCATTACTTAGTAAAGTGCACTATACCGAGACAGTTTCAGCTTTGTCAGCTGCACATCCATTTTGTCAATGACTGGAGGGAGTGAACTGCCTTCTGCAGACACCAAGCTAAACTGGTTCTGAACCTTAATCAAGCCAAGGTCTATTACTATAGCATTGGGGGAAACTGAGGACTGAGGAATGACTATGACTGGTGCTTTCAAGTCAATGTCCATTGCAAGTCGAAAACTCCTTTGGGCCAGGTCTTTTACACTGGTAGCAGCCTTTTCTGCAGCTTGGACTGTAGCAGCACTCAGTGCCTCCTTAGCTGTCTGAAAGTTGTTCAAGAAGGTCTAGAAAAGAAAGAAGAAATGTGTGTAAACAAGTTTTAAATTGAAATTATTCTCATTTTACTTCAACCACAACCAACACCAACCACCAACTATGCTACGTACTGTGTTATTTTTTCTGAGGAAAGACAACTGAGTGTCTTCTGTCACGACTAATAGAGGGTCAAAAACATACTAACTAGTATAATCCACTCATTTTAAACCCACCTCTACTTCTTCCTTCATAAGCTACAAGATTCTTTTACCTCATTAGCTTTTGGGGACACATACAATTTTTAAAGCTCCTCTTTGTTTCCAGTGAATACTAATTCCTATTAAAGCCAGTAGTAAATGAAAGAAAGTCCACTATTGCTTTATTGAGAAAGTCAACATTAGAATACTCGAAGGTACAAATGTTTAATTGTAGTCCTCATAGCATCTAATCTTGCAGAAAGTTTTGCCTGTAATGTTAGCTCAGCTATGCTTGCAATGAACTGAAGTTTCTGACAGGGTGCAAAGGGCAGTGAACACAAAACCCCAAAAAAATCTTAAGCTTTTCCCTGTTTCCAAAGCAGAGGGTAGCAAGTGACCCACTTGCTCTGAGTGAAGTTTTTTGGCCTTCAAACTAGTTAAAGGTTACTTATCAAAGTATTTAATAGTACACACAAAAAAATTACACCTATCCTTTCTTTTTCAGAAACCAAAGTTAGCACTTCCTGAGGTAGTGGTACAAATGCAAACAAAACTAATGTGTGAAAGCAGCAGAAACACACAAAAGAAAAATAAAGACTTACCAGAAGGGCCATGAGGAATTTGTGAAGGTACACTATCTGAATGCAGCCTACTTTCAAAGATATGGCACCATCCACTTTTGACATGTCAGTGTAGGCTTCTCCCTCAGTAGCATCTGGATCTAACGTCAGATTGAAACTGAATACTTCATCTCCTACTATAGACACAGCCTAGAAAGAGAGAAACAGTACTTATCAGCCATCAGCAGCTTCTAAAAAGGTACTTAACACAAAGAACAACTAAATATATCATTAGCCTATCAGATGTACAAGTTAGCGGAGGTGGTTTATTAAATCTTTTTGGACATCCATTCTTCTAATATGAAAACTATACTGTACCATGCACCTTATTTGAAATGAGCTATTCATAACAAATTAAATAGTTTAAGAAGAGTGGAATAAGAATATGTATTACATTTCACTTTTATGCACACAAAAACTAACCAAGAATCAAGCAAAACTTAGAATCTTATAGTTGAGTACTTTTTTATGAATGGTCCTTGAATCAACATCTGTGACAACTATGTCTTTGAGTCGGGCAAAGAACACAGCATGACTTGGCTGAAGGAGAAGAGATGAGTCAAGACCTGTGGAGCATAAAGAGAGAAACAGAATATTGCATAAGAGAAGTAACACTAATGTTCAGGGTGGAAACACATAACACCATGTGGGGAGGTGAGAAAAGTCAGACATTGCACATTGCAACAAACTATTTTGTTAACAATTTGCTAAATTCCACAAGGATTAAAACAACAAAAACCAAACAAGACCCACACAAAATACCAAAACGCATTTGATTCTCTCCTGTTTCCAACTTAAGTCAGATACTACATCCCTTGCTGAAGGGACTGTAAATATAACTGCTATACTTCATCCAAGGCATTTTAATCTCCCTGTATCTCAATCAGAATATTTCCCCAACTACTGTAAGTTCTCCAAAATAAAAAAAATTATTCTAAGTTGAGGAAATAGGGACTTTTTGCATTTTATCAGTCAGACACAGAAAATAAGCATCTTGTCTAGAGTTCAAACCCAAGTCTATACACTGTATTGTCTGTTATCCAGCTTTGAGAATGTAACCATACTTCAGCTTTAACAAGATAAAATCAAAAACTCCTAATACAGATAGTCTCTCCCTATCAATTGCATCTGGAAAGAAATTAGATACTACTCATAGAAAAATACTCAAACAATAATCCATCTCTTAGTAACCAAGCCACTGAGTTCGTTTACAGAGATTTTCTGCCTAAGAAGATGGCACTATACTGTATTTTAATACAACATTTTTTGCATACAAAATCTTCTGCAAATGTGTTTTATGTTTTAGAGATGGGTGGAAGCAAGAGACTTCTTATGAACTGTATTATATATTCTTTTTTATATATATTATATATTCATACATTCTTAAATATTTATACTAAGAGAAATTTTTTGGCAGCTGTTAGGATGCCAGTTATAGCCAAACTTGGAAGTAAAACTTCCCACCCACCAAGCCCCAGAATTACTGGTAGCCCCTCTAAGGGGCAAAAAAAGAATCCAAAACAAGAAACCCAAAACAAACCCTAAACAGAAAAATGCTTAGTACAACATCAAAATCCACCCACAATCAAATTCCTTCAAGACATGAATGTAATTACCTGAAAAGTAGTATGTCACACTTTTCTAGCCAGAGGCCAAAACATTATGACAGACAAGACTGACTTTGAAAACAATACCACAAGCCACGTTTGTACAGATAACAGTAAAACCAAAGTCAGACATTGAAAAATTTCACCTCAAATATCTTTTGAGCAGTTGTTTTGAAACTAAACTACTACAACAGTTACTGCTAACAAAGAATTTAATACCTTGTATCTTGATCTCTGCAATGTTCGTTTTTTCATCACAAATATTTAAACAGAAAGCATCCAGCTTGGCAAAAAGCTTGAAATCAAAGACATCCTTATCCTTGGAAGGTCTAGCCACTACAAATGAGAGGGGAAGGATTTTCAAGGTAAATGTAATTAATATTTTCACTTAAACTCCTGAGTGTATTTGGTTATTTTGGTCTAGGGTGGCTTTTTTTGCATTCAGATTCCTTAATTTTGTTTCCTATGGTTTCATTTATCACCACTACTATAATTAAATCTGTAACATTCCACCTTAGAGCAACAAGTCTTCCTCTGAAGGCAACTCTACTGATAAAAACAAAACCTGTCAGCATTTGCTCGTAAATCTATGTCTGATATTGCTCCCACCTAGTAATGACTCTCTATTGGAACAATTTTACATTTTTTAAATGGGGTAATTGCTGGGCTAAAAGCAAATAAATTGCAGAGTACAGTTATTTTTAACATGAAGTCAATAACTCAATATGTTTACAGTAGAGTTTTTTTCAGGCTAGTATCTCTTATTCCAAGATCCTAATGTAGGAAGTTCTCTCTTAAACTTCAATCTGATAAAAAATTATAAACCTTGGAAGACTATTTCAGGCAACATTTATGATGACAATTATTGGTTTTTTTTAATTCAGTGCTCCAGCCTGGTAAGCCACAGTGACTTGAGCTTTGATATTTACCTCACAATACAAAAATAACCACATTTCTCCAGATTTCATCATTTTGCCAACATGTAACACATCCTTTCAGAACCATCACTTTGACAAATTTAACTGTACCTGTCTTCAATCTAGTGTCCTCTTCTTGCTTCTTGTCTGTAGTTGGTGTGTCTCCAGTGGTGTCACTGCGTGATGGACTAACAGCTGCTAGAAAACTGACAGCAGACATTAGGGCCTCGGTATGCAGTAGGAGGTTCAATGATGAAAAAGACACCTGTGGAAAACATGGGACTCCATTTAATAAAAAAAATAAAAGTGTATGAGCTGGACTGAGGTTCAAAAGCACCTGATGAAATATAACTATTTCTTAGAAACAGAAAAGCTGCATGTGCTACCAGCAACTGGTCCTAAAGGAAAAAAAGCTTTCTGTAAAGCAGAAAAATTATCAACGTAGAAAATAAGAAAAACCTAACAACCACTCAACAGCTGTAAGAGTTAACCTATAACCTCTTCAGTACAAATGCAAAGTGATACAAAATTAATTTAGAAGCATTGATAGAAGCACTAAATGAGTGAAAAACTCATTGTGGAAAACTGCATTAAGTGGAAAAACCTAGATAACTAAGAGAAATACACCTGGATAAAGGCAGTCTAAGCTAAACCAGGATTCAGTCTTCTCAAGCAATATCCTCTGTCAAACACAGACTCATCCAGGAAGGCTCCTGTGATAACAGAGTACTACATGAACGCATAAGTGGCAGGTGGCTCCCAGGCACTTAGTATAAAGGTTTTTCTCAATAAATCCACTAAGGGAGTCCAAAAGATGAGTTAAGTGCCTTCCACATTTAGTAGAAGCTAACTGCTTCAATGGGCTTGAAATTGGAAAAAGAGCCCAAATGCAATTCTTCCACACACAGTCCCATCTAAGAGTTGCAAGACAACACCTGATGATGTAGAGAAAGCCGAGTTCTCAACATCAGCACACAAACTGAAGTCAGTCAGCTGAGTATGTACATCCATCTCAGCAGCACTGGAGTAGTAGAACTGACATCCCCTGCTGTGGCTTCAGGAACCTGTTCTTGGCAAAAAGACTTCAGCATTCCCTAGACTTCCCTGATGAAAGATATTTCAAAGCTATCTGGTGGCAAGTGAAATAGGTCAGTCTTCACACAAAAAAAATGGCAGGCAAAATAATGCCATAAAATTAGAATGGGAGAGAAGTACCTATGATGGAAAACTAACAGCTCTTTATAGTTTATTTTCAGAACGCCCTCAGACACTGTTTTTCCTTAGATTAAAATCTTGAAAAATTCTTGAACATTAGTGCAACAGTCAGAACTTAGGTAGCTGCTGTCTAAAAAACAAAATTCCCTATATTACAATGCTTCTTAAGAAATCAAACTGTAATTCTAGAGGCTATGGCAAAATGAGATGTTCTCAAGACACATTTCAAAGTGACAAATTAGAACATTCTGCTGTCTGGCCTCCCATCACAAAAAACAAAACAGAACAGAAACTTATAGTTGGATATAGACTTCTTAGTAAATTGAGGCACCAGAGTGCTCATTATGTGCCACTCACAATGCAAAGGAATTGCTTGACAGGAAAGAAAAAGAATTCTAGACCCCACTACATTTCCCACACTGGAAATTCAGACCTGACAATCTCACATGGATGGGAACACGAATCCTCATGTAACTCTGCATTCTATCCACATCAGCTGGCTAAACAGCTAACATGCTGCTCTTATATTTAGTTGTATAAAAACTTCCAAGTATGTTTTAACTCTTTAAGTTTTCCTGCTGCAAGACTGGGCCAAAAACGCCTTACCACAATTGCTCCTTTCTAAGCAAGCAAACCAAAAGAAAATAAGCAATGGAATCTGCAAGGACTCACTTGAATCATCTGTTCAGTGTTGTCAAAAACTGTCTGAAAGTGTGGCCCATTTCGGTCAGCCTGAAAATAATTATTTGCATGTAGGTTAACATTAATTCCAACCAGTGACTGTTCTTTAGAAGATACAAACAATCCACTAGCTCTGAATAGTAGGTTTAAGATCATATAATATATAAAAGTGCCCTTTAAAATATTTTTTAAAAGCTTTATGTATACCTTGGTATATTCCACCTTCAGAAGGTCTAAGCCAGGCTTATCCGAGGAACTAATCAGATGAATGGGTGCTTTTTTACCTGTAATATACAACATGAAATACACAAGAATTAATGTAATTTCTGTTCTTTCAGGCAGCCAAAGAATTTGTGCCTTGAAGACAGGGATTAACTTTCAATACCATTTATTAAAATACACTGCACCATCAAATATGAATCACTGTTTTCTCTTTGTTAGGTCCAAAATGGCAAGTCTGTACCTCTTGAGCACTAATGATTTATTTATCTAATAATCATTATGGTGGGACTCCAGAGCTTATCAGCTGCACCAGGGACAAGTCCTGCCAATGGACAGTTGCATGCTAAGCACTGTAACTGGAACACTGGAACAACATTTGGATTTCAGTGAGCACAAGAGAAAGGAGAGTCACAGTTTCAGAAAAACTGCTATATATATATGCTTACATACACACTAGAATACTTGACTTCCATTGATTATTACCTCCAATTTCATAGTAATCCAAGCTTATTTTCTTTAAATAAGATACAGTTGCTAGATTATAGGTTCTGACAGTAGCTTCTGTCCCAAGATGCATTACATCAAATACAAGAATCGTTTCCTCAGTTTGCCTTTGCCTGGTGAGCTCTACTAAAACCTGAGTGAGCAAGAAACATAGTTATACCAGCACATGTAGCACTCTCAGTATTCAAACTAACACTGAAAAAAGTGCAAAATTAATGCCTTGCCAGCCTTACTGGAAGCATTTTATTACAGAGTTCAAGTGTAAAAAAAAACACAACATTGTTTAAATATAATAAAAAAATATTTTTGAATTTCCTCTTGACAAGTGATCTGCCTCAGTGTTTATTTTTTTTCTTCCAGTCCAGATTTCCCACACACCCTTCTCCCAAATTATGACTTCATACTATTATTTTCTACCAAAAATAGTCTAGTAAGAGGCTTATTTGCTGATTTTTTTAAATACATACATGAATTATGCATGTGTTTTATTTACATACATACCAAATATTTAGAAAAACTCATACACAAGATACATAAGTAATACACATAGAAATATATATATATATGCATGTGGGGTTTCTTTCTTTGGTGGTTGTTTTTGCATCCACTAAATCTGAAGAACACTGGTAATTGTTGGAATTTTAAAACTGTATTCTTCATGTAGAATTTAGAAACTTAGAGACATACCTCCTTAATTTCAAACTTCAACTGAAGATCTGTCAGTTCCTCTTTATCAGGCTCCTTATTTATATCTTCTCCTTTAATTACTGAGCTGTCAGTTGGTTCAGAACCTTCCTCAAAATCAAAATATTCTTCTTCAGAGTCTACAGAAGAGAAGCAACTTCCTCTTTAGTAAACTTTATCCAGAAACAAGGGTAAATAACCCACCTTCTCTTCCCCATTCCAATGGGATTTTAAACTGCAGGAACAGTTTACACTTAAGCTGACAAAGTACACTTTCTAGATCTGTACTGCTTTCTTATCCATTGGATGGAAAGTAAAGAAAAAAAGTCTTTTTAAGTAAAGCACCAGAGTTTAGCTGCATCATTAGGCATTCAAGAACTCTTACAAGAAAAACCACTTACAACAAGCTCCAGGAAAGAAATTTACCAGATTGCACTATAGTTCTTTAGAACAGCCATGGAAGCAAATGCTCCATCCAGAGTGTCAATACCGTAATTTGATTTGTTATTCTAGTTGTGCATTTTCAGAAAAAGGAGGTTAATGCAAAACGCTCAGGACAGTACACTTGATGTAACAGTCCATTTTTGGCTGCTTAACCCACATATACACATCCTCTAGACCAATTACTTCACCTTTTTGATGTGCCCACCCCAAAGTACATGTCCTGCAGTGGCAGCAGCAGCAGATCATTTTTTTTAGATTTAAATCAATTCTGAAATAACAGATTCCTCAATACTCCTTGCTAAAAAGATGTCTCATGACATCTGAACAGTTAAACCGGTTTGCTAATGACATCCTAATACACTTGTTATTAGTAGCTCATCTACATATGAAGATGTTTCTTACGTATAATGTTAATCAATCCCCCCTATAATTTTTTTCTTTTTTAAAAAAGCATGTTTATTAGTCCCAGGTAACATCAGCATCTTCATTAAATCTTCTTATGCACTTGTAGTTAGAGATGATCAATGATACTCATCTTCTAGCACGTTTTAAGATCCAGCCAGAAAATGTTAGTTACTCCATAAATAATGACTTTCTACTTTTACAAAGGTGTATCTGTAGCTTCTTACCTGACACCATTTCTGCTAACAACTGGGGTGTATTAAGTAACCCTTTACCAACAATGGGAATTGTGGCAACAGCTGGTACCTAGAGGGAAAGGGGGGGGGAAATAAAAATCACTACTTTACAGTTTGCGTAACTTGGTACCTTCAGTCGTATTTTCTACTGATGATGCATAATTGACTTTTCCTCCCCCATACTACTTAGAAAGGTCAGTATTGCCAAGAAGTCCAGCATCTTCTGATGGTAAGCCATAAGGAAGGCACTTTGCTTAATGTAGTTAGGCAACAGATCTCTTATTCCAAGTGAAAAAGACCACACACGCTAGCAGACAGGCACACTGACAGTGATCACTTTAGTGACGTCAGTTTTTTAATTTCCATTTTATTAGTACTAGTCACCTTACCTTTGTGCTTGGAATTGACACAGACTTCTGAGGAAATGGAATGCTATCTATCAGATCAAAAATTGCCTTCATTTTCTGGTCAGACAGTCTGACATGCACCAAAGGAAGTCCTCCTGATACTTTAAACCTTATTAAAAAAAATAATTATTAAACTCCAAAACAACATATACACACTAATGATAGATTTAAATCTTACCAGTATCTATACTCATATATTTAAGATCACATCACAGTAAAGCTAGTGATTCTGCATTAAAAACAGGCCTTGTACTCAGTTTTAACAGTGCAGTTACTAACCAGAGAGCTATTACCCAAAAGAGGTTTCATAAAAAGTGATAAATTACTTCTATTTCTTAAGTTAATACTTCCAAATTATAAAGTGTAACTGAACCTTTGGGGAAAATACAGCTTTCTGTAAGTACATTGTAACTAAAAACAAGTCCTTTCAACATTAATATATTACTTTGCCATCCTGGTATCTCTTTCCACCATTGATTTTGCCATCTGCACATGAATATCCATAGGCTGTAATATGTGCAAAGTTGATGGATGTTGAAAACGGGCCTTCTTCCAGTCTTCACCTGCAAAAGTTCAGTAAATTTAGATGAAAAAACAGAATTTGCTAATTGCTTCACTTAAGGTATCATTAAAGTAATCAAATGGCATCCCTAGCAAAACATTAAGAACCCACTCACAAGCTAGAGAAACAGCAATTTGGTCAAAGCATTCTAAGAGTTTTTGTATCAATTTTCATTAGTTCTTAACACTATATGGTCTTGGCAGCCTCAAACCAAATTCTATACTATAAGATGCATCTAAATATAGCACTCCAAAAAAAGAGTTAGCTAGATAAATAGATAAGACAGATAGACAGCTACACAGATGAATATAGAAGAGTAATCCAGCATTCTATTGGCTGCATAAACTTAAGTCTGAACAAAGTATTAAGGCAAATTTTAGCTTTATTTTCCTGCATATGATGGAAAGCATAAGTCCTATGCATTTATATTGCTTGCTGGCAAAGTAAAGAGGTGATACACAAAAAACAAGCAGCAGTGTGAAGAGAAACTAATTACTTAGTTCACAGTTTGATACCAGGTATGTATCTATCTTCTAGTTAACTACTGATTTTGGTTTGCCTTTTTTCTTTAAAAAAACATATTTATTGGTTACAGGTAAGCAGCCTTCATCAATCTTTTGATTAGACAGCAACTGTGTTGTTTTGTTACCTGGTCTTCCAAAAAGAAGTTGCACATTTTTTATTTCCACATCAAACTTGTCATAAGCTTTGTCCATAATCTCTTCCAAAGATGAAAAGTTAGAAGATTGTGCATTGCCTTGATTTATGCTGTTCAGCTAAACACAGAAAGGACAAGATGAAGTTAAGTTCAAAACTTACACACTTAATTTTAGTGAAGATGAAAAAGATGATTCACAAGGAGTTTATTACTGGCATTTGGACTCTTTCAGAGAAGAGATCTTAATTCATTTCACAAGTAGATTTATTTTTTTGCTGCTTCTATCAATCCACTTAATTCAAATTACGTAAAAATGATTTTTGTTTTCATTTACAAGTTTACTGCTGGAGTACAACTAAAATAAATATTTAGTCAGTCACCTAGCATAAAAAGTAAATTTTTGTAATATGTCCGTTTTATAGGAAAAGAGAATCAATTTTGAAACTCCAAGAGAAAAAATACATTATTTTTTTATTAATAAAAGGCTATTGATTTTGCAAAAAAGGAAAGAGAAGCTCGTGTGTTTTCTGGAAGAAATGAAATATATTCAATTATAAGCTATTAGAAGCATGATTGCAAAACGGAAATGTTTCCTGGGAAGATTAACTAGTACTAGTATGCCAAAGACAACTTAAAAGCTCGAAACATTAAGCAAATTGCTGACCCAAATTTGTTTGGTAAGAAATACAGTAAATTGAAACACATTCACACAGATTATCATCTTTGTCTTCTGAAAACAAGATAGTTTCAGATGACAGCTATGTTAATAGAGAAGACTATTTTCTTCCTCTGAGCTTATAAGAGAGGTTATCTATATACCTGAAATGTACCAAAGTCCAAAATCAGCAAATTTGATTTTTCATGGTAAAAACCTGTCTGTGGAACCACAAGGTAGGAAGGCTTCAGATTAATCTTCAAGTCAAGGACTTTCCGCATTTCAATAATATGAACTAATCCTTACATAAAAAGAAAGATACATTAAAATTGAAAGGCCATTCACAAGTAAAACATTTGTGCCAGACAACATATAAAGAGATGCTATCTATCTGAAAGATAACACATCTTGAGTAAAGACTTAATTTTGTACTGTTCTACAGATTTCTCATGAAGCTCAGTGCTCCTCTTAACAAAACATCCACTAATTCTCCAAGTCAAAAACTCAAGGAAAAAACCCCATCATACTCTTTGGCCAGCAATCAAAACTTAAGTAATGCTTCTAGAAAATCATACTGAAACATTTTAAGACATTCAGGGAGGGATTCACCTCAGTTAAGATTTGTTATTATCTTACCTGTAGCAGTTCTTTCCTTGATTTCTTCTAGCTTCATCAATGTGGCTGATGTTAATCTTTCAAGATCCATTCCCTTACTTGTTTGAAAGAATTCCACCATTGCATTTATTGTTCTCTTTAAAAAAAAAAAAAGATAGATAAGAATTATCAATATACACAGAAAAGACTGATTTGAGAAAACTCAAACATAGATCTTGACAGAGCAAAGAGAAAGAAGAATCAGAAAAAGAGGTAAGAGTTTTGGTTATACTCACTGCATCATATTTTATTTCCACAGGCTGTGATTCAATAGTAAGACTCTGGTCAGCAGTACTATCCTCTGGGTTAATGTTAAACTCTATGTTAAGTAGAGAAGATTTGCTATCCCCTATGGAAGCCACAAGAGATGGCACAATGTTTTCTTGTCTCAGGCCTGTAACATACCAGTTTTCAAGCTTCGCTTCAATCCTAAAGATGGTGAATAGTTAAACACATTACGTTAGAATACACAATTCCATCTAGAAAAGAAAAGCAAGATGAGAAAGCCATCCATAAAGCCAACTATTACTAGTTTCACAGAGCTAACATAGCATATGGTTAAGAAACTGTTACATTAGTAATATAGAAAAATAAATAAGAGGCACACTGTTCACCATAACACATGGGTGATGTTTTTTTCTACCTTCTGTTATCAGCAAGGTGGACTGAATACAACTTTCAGCTGGTGTTTTAAGAGAATCAGTTGCAAAAGAAAGGCAGAAACTTTACGCTACAGGTGAGAAAGAACAGGAATGTTAACTGCTGTCTATTGATTCCAAAAATCAGTTACAGACTTGTCTGGGTGGAAGTGGGTATTATTTACTGACAGCTTCCCTGGCAGTAGTATTAAATGGAGTCAGCAGAAAAATGCCTCTGAAAGAAAGCCATGTGAACACCACCAAACCACACAAACTTCCTTTGTCCTTAGAAGTACCCATTCGATACAAAGTGATTTTCCACCACTGAAATCCCTGACTTTAGGAGGCAACACAATTTGAGCATAATCATGTCACAAGTCCGGCTCCATTGAGATAACGTAATTAGATTATTCCAGAAACTTCAAATCAACAAAAGTACCTGTTCTACTGTTTCAGTTTTGTCAACTAAATTATACAGGATGCATTTACGTAAAATATTCCCAAAGCTCTTTTTATTTTTGTGCAGCATTCAGGCTGCAACTTTAGTATTCCCCCAAACTGTTTTTAGCAGAAATATCTCAAGAGTCAGCAGCTGAGCTAGAGAGCTTATGTAGGATGTCAGAAGAAGGAACTGAAAATGAAAGCATGAAAGGTGCACAGATGCTTTTTCCAAACACTGAAAATCTTATTTATTGACTTAATCATCCAGTCATTTATCTTCAATATTTCTGGTGTGCCCTCTCTTGAAACACAGGAATGACTCAATTTCCTACATGCTGGTTAATCTTCTGCCCACAATACAATGTTTTTAGTTTCTGTGAGAAGTAAGCAACACAACCAGTAGCTTGGTTGGAGTGTGTTAGACCATTTCATACTGCTAGGGTATCACTTCCCAAAAGCAGCATTCAGCACTTAAACTTTTGGATTTAAGAAAGAACTTATTGTTTCTCACAAATAAGAAATATTGTTAATTTCTTCACTCTACCCTATTATTCACCAAATTACATTATCATTAATTTTAACCTAGTGCAAGTGCACAAGACCCATAAATTTAAGTCAACATACAACATAATGTACTGCCCAAGAAACAATGTAAAAAAGTCAGGAAAGGGGAGGGAAAGATGTTCCTACAAAAATAAAATAACCAATGCAATTACTTAATGGCTTGTGCTCCTGGGCGCTGTGATATCTTGGTACTCAGATCAATTATCTGTACTTTAAGAGTTTCTGCCACATTCTTGTCTTCTTTAATTGTAAGAGAAGTGCTTAATAGCTTCAGCGTCACAACATGGGCAATATACTAGTGAGAAGGACAGAAAACTGAAATTAGTCATCTTGGTAGAAATAATTTTTCAGAACTCTTGATTTCAACAAATATAACAAAATGTGGTACTTAAAGCTATTCCAGACACCTAAAGTAAAAACATATCCCTACCTTAACTTTCTTTAAACCATTATCAGTCATTTCTTTAACATAAACCAGTGTAATTCAACAGAAGCAGAGCAGATAGAGTCTGTATCTCTTTGAAGGACTCAGGGAAAGTTGTTTGTTTTTTTAAACCGTGACAGCAAGTGTACCTAAACTAGAGTCAGTAGAGACCTAGCAAGATCAACAAACAAAATCATCATAATACCATCAAATAACTACATTTTAGAAGACACCACAGGTCATCTCAACCCTTTTAAACAATTCTGAACTTTGCTGTGTAAGGCACAGGTAAGCTTAGAATCATTACATTTAACAAGATTATACAAGTTTGGTAAGTTGGAGTGTTGGGAGCAGGGAGGCCTGCCTGTTGGGAGAAGAGACATGGTCCTTGAAGGAAAGGCTTGTTTTCTACTTTCTAGCTTTATTCCTGTTAGTCCTGTAAAGTTTTATCTTTTATTCCTTTGGTTAACAAACTAAAAAATATCTGCTACAAAAATGTTGGGTTTTTTAAAATTTATTTTATGCTTTCCTTCATGTAGCAGAGCAAAAGTACTAGAGCCGAAAACTCCCAATATCAATCATTAGGACAAACATCTTAATAGAAACATAACATGATTCTTCTAACAACAGCATCCCTGAAAGTTACAAATAATGTGTGAAACAGAAAATAATCACAGGCTAATATTCATCTTTACAAAAGCAACTATTCAGTTATCAGAATGAAACTGACTTTGGATTTTAAAAAAGACAAAAACAAAACCACCAAACCCAAACCAAAAATACCAGACTAATTTAGCTTTCACTACAACGGGTGGCAAGAAAGAGCTGCAATGAAAAAAACTAACATTGAATCTTTTTTCATTTACAGTTAGCATTTTTAATTCTCTTCCAAGCTGTAAATAGGTACCTATTATTCAGTGTCTATTTCTTCTAAATCACTCCAGATTAGGGTTGTGCACAAAGGAGAACACCAAAAAAACCATCACCTATTCTTTGTGTTTTCTGAATACTTTTTTTTAATCTTCTTTGTACATTCAACATAGATTTGACTTGCATTGACACACATTTTACTGCTTATCTTAAAGCTTACATGTACTCGAGTGTTGGGGCTTTTTTAGATTTTTGTTGTTGTTTTGGTGGTTTGTTCTTTTTTTGTTTTAAACCATATGAAGTTGCTTACCTGCTTTGGCAAGGAAAGGTGATGAGAGCTGTCACTATATCCAATAGCAGTAAAAAGCTTAGCCTTCTCTTCTGGTGTCATTAATTCGTCAATAGCTAAAATCCAAAGAACCCATAAAAACTTGCACTTTAATTAGCAACAATAAGCATTTTTTCTCCCATCTGTTTTCTACTTTACTTGTTCTGACACATTTATTTGATTCTTCATATTGCACTAAGTTCCATATTATAAAACAATTTACAAAGACACAGCTACATACGTAGCACAGAAAATAATATAGTTTTTATTACAAGAAAAAACATAATTCCCAATGAAGGGAACAGCTTTGAGGAGTAGTATTACTGCTGGTTCAGACAGATCACCAGAACACAGTATTCTAATCATTGCCTAATACACTGCAGCTATAAGCTACATACCCTCCTCCTTGCCAAGGTTCTGAAATGCTCATGGCCATTTGCCAGCTCAATATTCAGGAGCAGGCAGTAATGCTATACAATGGATCAATACTGCATTGCACTGTTTATGTCATACTCTCTCCTTCTGCACAGTAGGAAGCAGAACATACCTTAACATTTTATTAATGTATATAAAAATTGAAAGCCTCTATAGAAGTCAGTGCATTACAGTCTGCACTTACTTTCAGGAACAGCTGATTCTTCATCTTCCTTTTTCCTAGATTCTTTTTTAGCCCAGAATCCACTAAACCATCCGCCACTTTTTTTTCCTGCTTCAGTGGTTTTCTTCTTCAGTAGTTTTTGTCCTGATCTTATTGTCTACAAGGCATACATTAAAACAGATAATTAAATTAATCATTATATATGTTGATTTTCTGTAAATAATGCAGGTACATATGCATGTGGAACAGACATTTAAGTGACAGACAGCAGGGATTAAGAGCACTTCAGTGCTGGGGCAGAAATGTGTGGGTGTGGGTGTGTGTGCAGAAACAGGCATGTATTACTTCTACTTTTATACATTTCACTAGCATTTAGACTACAAAAAGCCAGAAACCACATGAAAAGGGGGTATTTAAGAGGACATAAGAAGAAATTACATTCCTTAAATCGAGTAGTAACAAACCTGGACTGATCCTGTACACTGTGCACACACACTAGCAGGTTTTTGGAACTGGCTTCCAGTCTGGAAATTGATATACTCTTGTCCCAGAAGGATGGGAAACTTGCTTTCCCACTTCCTTATCCTATCCTACTCATCAACACAATTTTTTTCAAGATACTATCATGACAAACACATCCCATTTGTAGTGTTATAATATTTTTGAACAAAAATTACTTCTTACCTCCACTTGTGCTTGTTGTCTTGCTAAGATTATGTTGAAGACATCAAGCTTTCTTTCCAGGTCCTGTAAAAACATATGATGAAATCATTTGCCTCTAAAACACACTTGGGCAAGGCTCACCACTAGAAATTATCTACCAGCTCCTTTTTATTTACACTCCACTGTCTTTCTAGATCTGCTCCTTCTTTCAAGGGTACATCTTTCCCCCTCCCCCATGAAATTCACTACAACATGAAACCTGATGTTAGGCAGTCTATTTTTCTTAATAGCTTAATTCTGCTCTTCATCAATTGCATCCAAGTTCATTAACACGTAACCAAAAAGAATTTATGTAAATGGTAATTTACTAGTATTTATTCCTTCCACAACAGGTTACACTGAACTTCAAATTATAATAGCATTTCCATAGAACTTACCGTGCTCTTACAAAATCACCAACCTTGATTACTGTCATGTGTATTTAAAGAATTATTTCATCAATGGCCCAAAACACACTTTCTTCAAAGACAAAATCCACATACCTGAATTTGCCTCTGTGTCTCTTCTGACAGCTTACTCTGTGTCAGTTTGTTCTTGTACGTATTTTTGTAACTCTTCAGTAGCTGCCTATGTTGTTTGATGTTACTCCATGACCACATTTGAGTATGTCTTTTGATGTGAACTTCAAGAACACTGTTACCTGCATATTTCCACCTACAATAATTCCACACTTGTGAGCAACTTCTCATTTGATTTGTGCATTACAACTTAAAAGTTACAGAAGCAGCCAATTAAGATGCAAACACTTTGTTCGCCACGTCATTGGAGTAACTGTTTATTAAAAAGTTCATGGTTTCAATATTACTTTTGAAAAATGGACTAGGGCTTATATTTAATGCATGAAGAACTATAATACTGCATTGGAAACTTGGTCTGTAACAGGATTAAGTACACTTAAGCATTTTGATAATCAGCATCAGTCAGCACTTAGAAAGAAATCCACCAAAATGTGTATCAGCTCAAAACTTTAAAAACTACAGCTGACATACATGTTTCTCTTCTAATACATACGCTAATATTTTTCTTTAGTCTTTCAAAACTACATTCTAACTTCTAGACAGAATATCAGCATTTTGTTCAGAGATTTTGGGGACCAAGGGTAGCTTTTCAAGTCAGATTTTCATCACTTGGTTCTTTCACGTGTTGTCTTCTGCAAGCCTTTTCTAGTTGGCTAAGCAAAGCTCTGTGAAAGTCAGTGATCTATGCAATCTAATTTTAAAACCACATTTAACCACAAAGGATAAGGAAGAGACAGGAGTGAACTCCAGCATCTCCCACAGACTGCATGAACATAGACAGCTTACCATTGTCTGGCATTTTTATGGAGAGGCACATTTGGCCTAAACCTTCTGTACGGTACGTTGCGAACCATGTAATCTATCGACTCCAGAAGATTTATCATGCTGAGGTACTAAACACACAACAAAAGTTCCTTAGCTGAGGTTCAAACTTTGTTGCACACATACTTCAAGTACATGTATACCATGGTCTTCAGTATTCACTAAACTGTACAGAAATGTAAGCCTATACATTTTCATAAGAATGTAAAAGTGGGCCAACTACACCCATCACTCTGGAAGGGCACTGCCAAACGATCTTCTGGCTTCCCTGAAGCACAAACACAACCATTAGCCTGCTCAGCACCAAGTCTCAGGCTTTCTCACAGTAACAATATCCTCTTCATTTGTCAATACACAGTTTCCCCAGTTTTACAACTGACTGGGTTTTGGTTAACCCTATTGGTTCTGTTCTGAACTTGGATTACACTCTGACATCAATATGAACTAAAAAGCTTCCTAGCAAAACTAACTCAATAACCACTGAGTAAGTAAAAACACTAATACTGCTGGGGAGTTATCAAATACTTCAGCAGGCTTTTTGCCAAAGTCAGTATACTAAATTTCTTCCCACTCCTGCTTGTATCTTGGCATCTCTGCAGTTAAAATGCTGGCTTACAGTTTTGTAAGACAAAGGCTGCTCTATTCCATTCTTACTGTGACAGGAATGCTACTGGAAGGGCTGAATACGTATCAGATGGTCCCCAAAGGGTCTAGAGATAACAGGGTCACAGTGCCAGGACCTAGCAGCAGGAAGTGACTGTTACACAAAGGGTAACAAATCCAGCACTTATCTAACAGTTAATGCTAAACAGTTTAGACACTCCCACATAGGCAGAAAATCCCCAAAGAATGTTTTCCAACAAAAAAAAATAATAAAAAAAAATCCTACAGTTCATTACAAACTGTGAAATAGAGGGTAAAAGACACCAAGCTCCCTTACCTGTGGCTTTGTGAATTCAATGGCAATTCTTTGTACTTCTACATTACAATCAAGCTTGGGAGTTTTTAGTTCTACTTCTGCATATGGGTTGATATACAGTCTTGCAGAGGCTGACACTGGTCTAAAAACTTAAAATATATTTAAAAACCAGCAATTAATGTTATGTTTATAAATAAAGTATGGAAAACAATATTTAAGTACTTACTTCTACTTACTTCAAACACCGGGTACAGATAATGTGTATGCTCAAAATCCACAGAATCTGGCTACTATTTTTACCAAAAATGAAGCTACCCCAGCAGTAGTGAAGGAGCACAAGCTCTAACACATTCTTTTATTTTTAGGGTTTTGTAAAATCATTAGTATGGGTAAGGTAGTATCATAGTGGGGGTCTGCTACAGGCCACCAGACCAGGAAGACTAAGCAGATGAGGCCTGTGTAGATAGATATGAGGAGTTTCATGTTCACAAGCCCTAGTCCTCAAGGGGGATTTTAACCACCCCAGTTATCTGGTGGAGGGACAACACAGCAAGGCATCAGGAACACAGGAGGTTCCTGGAATGCATTTACAACTATTTCCTTTTCCAAGTGGTAGAGGAACTAACGAGAAATGATGCTATGCTGGACCTTGTTCTCACCAACATGGATAGGCTGGTGAACTTGAAGCTTAAAAGCAGCCTTGGCTGCAGTAACCACAAAACGATTGAATTCAGGATCCTCAGGGGAACAAACAGGGTGTGTAGCAAGCTCAGAAGAATAGACTTTGACCTCTTCAGGAATCTGCTTAAGAGGGTACCAGAGGATAAAGCCCAGGGGGAAAAGAAGCCCCTGCAGCATCAGGTCAGGCTGTTGTAGAGTAACATGCTCAGAACAGTTTAAATTCCTTCCTTCCTAGTTTACTTACTGTACTGGTAATCTTGAGGCTGGTGACCACTAGAAGGAATTCCTCTTTTCAGCTGGTCCTGTAAAGGAATATGATACTGTTCAGCAATTGCCAAAGAGCACTACTCAGAGTTCTCTAAGCTTTGAGTAAACCAACATAAATTCACATAAATTTTGCAACGGCCTCTAAATGAGGCATCCCCCAAATGACCATGCTCATATAATGCAAGACTTAAGAGTGAAGGGTTTAAACACATCATATTTAAAACAACTCTAAATTTCTCACTTCAAGTGGAAGGTTAGTGCAGATTTTATTCAACTTATATCTAAATGTTGCAATAACAATTATTGTGTATAAACTTAGAAGTTTATAGCTCATGTGTACACTCAAACAAGTAGCATAGTAGATCAACCATTTGTTTCTTAGCTCCTTGAGGGTACCAAAAGCAGCTATTCACATTTTACCTTTCCTCATTTTTAGCACATAAGGAGCTTGGCCCTTCTGGTACTCTGCAGGTATGAGAGGTATTAAAGACAAAAAGAACTCAAGAAAATAACAGAATAACCCAAGAGGACTCAGCAACATCATGCTAGAACCAAATCTTAATTGTAAATGACGTCTATCTAATGCTATAATTCTTCTGCAATTCATTGAGAATGTTATCTTCATGCCCAAACATTTTACATAGTTTCAGAATTGCAACCTCATTCAGGAGCACGAGATCACTTAAAGCAGGAGACCTGCTTTTAAGAAGGTGCACATATTAGCTTTTACACAAAGGCAGATGAAGTGCTTGCTCCCATATTTCATAAAAGACTATCAATATAAAGAGTTGTTTTTACAAGACAAGTATTTTGTAACTACAATTTTCTTTAACCTAATCCTTTTCCCAGTTACTTATTTAAAAACTGAGGTTTTTTTATTATGTAAAGGGTCCTCTTCCTCTGTATTTCAAGCTATTTCTTGTCTGCTGACCTATATCAATAAAAGCTAAAGTTAAATGAGATTAAGTATAAACCAGCTAATTTCATACCTCATGTTACATAAATATGAAGACTGCTGTATGAAAGTAACAGATTGCTACAGATTACACAGCTTATTCTTACTACCACATAGACCAATTGGCCACTACGATAAATCTGATTTCCTGATAATGCTGCTTAAAATAAAGACCAAAACAGCCTGTCTGGATGGAAGACCTAGCTTTCCAGGAAACAAGCTACACTAAAGATTATGTATAAAATGTATTCAGGTATTTAATACAGATGTTACTAAACCAGACATGTTATTTGCTATTTGTTCAGTTCCTGTATTGGTTTTAAAATTCTGAAACAAAGAGGACTTTAAAAGTGAGAGAGAAGAATCACACAAGTAGTCGTAAGCTCATGGTGACTTCCATCCTTTCCCTGTGCTACTTCAAAGTTTCTCAAATGTGTTGTGAGCTTGTTCCTGCTCACATCCTCTTACCCTTCTAGGCACAAGGACACAGAGATGACTAATCAAGATTGACAACAGAAGTCATCAAACTGTCAAAAGGCATGCACAATTAAAAAAGGAAACAAGCATTACCGTACAGGGGCACAGAGAACAGCTGTATATCCTGTATAAACACAATGGGTCAAAAAAGTACCATTTTTGCACAGAGAGCACTTACGCCAGAAACAGAATGCAGATACACTGAAATCATGCACTGCACATCTAACCTTCTCCACTGCAAAGTGAGATTCAAACACACTAACAGCAGCAATCAGATGTCTGCTGTTGCAATCAAAGTGATTTGCTTCCGTAATTGGTTCTGAAGTTTACTTTCAGAACCTAAGATATTCAGTAAATGCACTACTCAACAGCTCACTAGAATAACTAACTGTTTCTCATTACCTTTTAACCACATGAATCAAGTGGCCACCAGAAATAAACTCAGTGAACAATAATGGTGCTTTCACAACTCAGAAATCCTCAACTGTTGTACAGCAAGATGAGTGTGTCCCCAGCCACAACTTCTGTCTATGAAATCACCCTATTCGTACCTCCAAAGTTCCCAGTTCCTGTTCTGGCTTAAGGGATAATACAGCAATGAAATGAAAGCAAAACAAGTACTTCTCACACTTACAACATACAAGTTGCAGTATATTCCACACTATCTCATTTTCTAAAGTCTTCATTATTCAGTCCTATTGTGCATTCTATATCTAAAGCTGTGACCCTTTCTGTCTGTCAAGCATAGCATACTCATTCATCCATCCATAGAACTTCTTCTACTAAAGTCTTCAAAAATTTTGCCAAAGCTACTTGTCATAAGGGTTGTTATCTTAAACAACTACTACATTAGCCACTCCACAAATTTTTAGTGTTGTGTTTTTTTTCGTTAGATCTGACAATGGATACCTATCTACCTGGTTTATTAAGAAGGAAAAAAACAACAGACTTTTGTTTTAACATCTTGTTCTTCTATCTGGCTTCACTCTATTGGTTTATTTCAGCCAGGCATCTCAGGCAATCTGGATCAAGTGATACAAATTTCTGTTCTGATCAAGACCTAATATTCTGAATTTGTATTAATTCTATGTTAATTTACTAACTCAATATTGCCTTTTCCATTACAGTAACTATGTAATAGTTATATATCCCAGATATTTAGTAAATAGTACTGAGTAAACAGTATGAAGTCAAGATGAATATGCCAGTAAACATGATTTTACAGACAATTTCTGACCATTTGTCAAACCTCTAGGGGTTGATAATATATCGAGTTCACAAAACATATTATCAATGGTGCAATGAAACAACAATGACCCTGGTACCAGAGCACAACTGACCATAAGTATGAGGAGTGGAGTAGAAATTAGTATGGTGTAGTTTTGAATACTAGAACAGCTATAGAATATAGTACTTTTTAATGTATTTTCCTCTACGTTACCAGTATTTGTTCACGGGAGTCATGATAATACATTTCACTCTGGATGTTCCAATAAGCACTGAGGCTGTCCAGGCATAAAAGCTGTGCAGGAAATAAAACATTCAACAGATTCCATATTCAGTTTTCAACCTATTCTATGAACTTAGCTTTTCATTTGTGAAAAGAGAAAACAAATGAAAACAGACTAGACAGCAAATCCACCATTAGCACTGAGATATGTTTCATCGTATAAGAGTATATTCAAAGCACAGAAATTCATGGACATCTATTAAATACAGCTCTAGAGTGCAAGGGTACACAAAACCAACATTCGGTGTTAATAAGAACGCAGGACTATTCAACCCTTCTTATATAATTCCTATAAATTTCTTAGATCTTTGCATACTCCTTCCAGCATGGGATGAGGGGACATAGAGAAGAGAGATACTGCTTAGATACCAGAATCCCAATTATGTTAGGCATACAGACTAGAGTAGGAAATAGTAATCTGACAACCTATTTAAAACCATATTTGTCATGAAAACTTGCATTTAATGAGAGGATCAGTGGTTGCCTTTAAGGGAAATAATTTAAAACATGGAGCTGAATGCTATGCATTACATAAAGCCTGTAATTTGTGCTCTACTTCTGTTGAAACACATAGCAAATTTAATAGAGAAATCACAAAGCAAACTATTTATCCACTTAATTTAGAACCCCAGATTATTTCTGTGCAACATCAGTTCTCTCTCCTGTTGTGTAGGAAAAACAAAAATACATTACCTTGTATATTATCCTTGCAGCTTCATTCAGAATAGAAGGTGTCCAGTTCTCATTTGTTGTCTAAAAGTACAAAGTGATTAGTCATTCTGTGCATCTTATTTTATGCACTTGCAGTTTTATCTTATACTTTCAACCACACAATGCATAGCCTTGGTGCTACCTGATTACAGAAGTCAATTTCTCTAAGCTTCACACTCACAAGTCAAAATCCAATATAAAATTTGCCCATTTATTTTGATTTTCCACTCCTTAAATTGCCCATAAGTTCACTAATATCTACGGGAAACAGGTTACTGGAAATTTTCTATCGCCCGTTTCTCAAGAGGCCTGGCAAAATACCATATTATTTATCATAATGATGTGATGTTTCTCCTGTTTTATTTATTAGGCCTGGAAATAAACCATCCTATGAAAGTAAACATATTCGATTTTAACATTCACTTGAATCATAACAATAATTCACACATCTCAGAAAGAGTCATGTTCTTCTGTTGTCTTCCCTTCTGCTTGCAAAAACATCAAGTAGTATCTGCATGAATAAAAGACTGTCTTCATTTCCAGCTGTATCCATACCATCCTTACATCTTCTTAATACCTTATTTTTCCTTTCTGCTACTGCCAAGTCAAGGACAACAAAACCATCACATCCATGCACACACACATTACCAGTAAACTAAGCTCGCTCAACGTCATTCCCAAGGAAATCGGACACTGGGGATCTGTGATCTGCAAAAACAGAAAACCAACAATTATTTCTCTTGCTGCAAGCAGAGATGTATCATTTAATTCAAGTTTACTGACATCCTGAGCTGTTTTGAGGATCTTCCTTTGCTTAGTTATTCTAGCTGAAGCATTCTCTGAGGCATTTTATTACTTCCATTCTTCCCAGCTTTTTTAATTTAGTTTCTCTGAAAATGGTTCCAAAACAGTTGTAAAAGTTTAGAAACAGTCTAGATCAAATGCTTTTACTTTACATCCAATTATCTCATCACAAACTGCTTTATCAGTTTCCTAAAGGAAGCTGGAAGCAGGGTAAAATAATACCAGTTTGGTTCATACAAACATTTTTATTTATCAATTTTTTTCAATTTTCTGTAGCCCACCCAATTTCTGCCATTCTTGACTTTAGCCAGGACATTGAAAAATTCTGTATGCCAACACTAATATATGATGAACAGCCACCATCCATATTTAGTGAGCAAGGTACCACTGGGAAAATCAGACAAGAGAATACTTATTTCACCTATCCAAAATATTTCTGCCTTTCAGGCACATCTGGTGTAGTTTATTTGAAGAGGTGCAGAAGAAATCACAGCAGCTTTTTCAAGGTGGCTGATAACAGTTTTTCTCCATGGACTGGACAATCATGACTACACTGGAGTCCAATTTAAAATGAAGCTAATGTTCCAGTTACTTACATCATCTTCGTATCTAACATGAATGCCTGTGATTTTGACTTGCAAATTTTTTATAACTTGAGTTGCAAGCTTTTCCAAGAAAGTATCTTTCTTCTCCTCCTTCGGTCTGTCTAGAACAGTAATTGAAAAACAGTCAGCATTCAATGTAGGGGTTGCGTCTTGAGTTTAACCACACCAAAAACTATACATCAATATTTAAGACTTCAGTTTTAACTTATTTACATTACATATTTGCTTTTTTTTCCTTTTGTGTATATCCATAAAGATGTGACATTACCTGTGTGTGCACAACACCACCACAAGAAAAGCTCAGTCTGATTAGCTTGCAGTAAGCTCTGGTTTAGTATACTTCTCTGCACTCT
>NW_009952711.1:2082205-2093268 GCF_000747805.2 Chaetura pelagica | reverse complement strand
ACTCTTTCCAAGATAAGAGGTTCTAAGTGTCCCTCAGCAATTTACTAGGGGTTTCAACAAGCAAATAGTAAGATGGTGTAATTTAGCAAGAAAACATCCTTAAATAACCAGGTGAAGGTGATACTAGCACAACAAGAGAGTAGTCTGTTAGAGTCAGTCAGGCAACGCTGCCTGAGAAGGTTAAAAAGCTGGCATACTGTAAGTGAAACCAAACAGTTCCTCTGAAATGCTCCATTTCTTCCATACTGGGCTTACACTGTGACCATATAAGCTATGTTTATGTCAGACTTCTTCATGCCACTCAGTGATATTTGAACTTCTACTAAACAAGGCAGCAGAAGCTGCATACCCAAAGAAGTCCAGCATTCCACCCAGGTGAAATGTACATATGCTGAGATGAAGGGGAAATATTTACAATCCTTCATTATTTCATGACCTAACACTCAAAACATTACCTCAGGCTAAGCATCCTAACATTTTACCTAAAATGGCTAGATTAATTGCTTATTCTCTAGCTATCTTTACAGGCTACCTTGTCTTGTTCAGCATCCACCTTACCAAGTGGCTACCCCAATGAATGCCACTAATCAGCCCACTCAGCTTGTGCATTTTTACTGGAAATGTGACAGATGGCTCAAGTCAAAGAAACAGTCATGGCTATCCAAGTAGAGAGAAATAAGGACCACAGATTTTTACTAAGTTAAGGGTTGCAATCCAAGTTTGACTTCTCAGATTACTTTAGCTGTTTGTATCTTTTTTAATACACAGTGCATGTTAGAATATATTTTTGTTTAAGATCTAAGAGAGGTTCAGGAGATTCAAATGTTTTTAAATGAAAAGACTTTGCTTTTGAACATGATGTAACACTTTTTTAATCAAGAGAATATTTGATTTCAAGTAAAAAAAAAGTGAAGAACTCAGAGAAATGAAAACATTATATTACTTTTACATGCACTTGCATTTCCTCCCATTAATCATTTCTTCACAACTTCCACTCCCTATTAACAAAAACAAACATAATACTGCCACAGGAAAAAAAAAAGGCAGAAGTGTTACTGAATCTTCATGACCTCAAGCAGACAACCTACTGACGTTTTTCTAACCAGATGCAACTATCAGCAGCAACAGATGTTTAGTACCTCACAAAGCTTATCTAGGGTCCTCACAAAATTTTTATTTGAATTACAAGTCTATGCTGCAGCTCCCTCCAAGACCAAATACAAAAGAACACAGCCAGGCGGGATGTGGCGGCCCATTCTTGGTCACACACTAATACTGAAGACCTGCATAATTTGGTACTTATGGACAAGGATTATGTTTTTGGGTAAAACATCGATTTCCACTGCTGTCAAGTAACAGTCATAACACTATCCTAGCTATTTAGAACAAAAGTCAAAAGATGCTGAAAAAGACACTCTGCTGCTGTATGATCAGTATAGTATCAGATTTACGTTACATAGCTGTTACTGGAATATTATAAAAATTAGACAAACAGGTTCTCTTCCACATGCAGATTATCCAACAGTCACAGTTAAGTGCCACTTATCAGCCTACCAATAGTGTACATTTTTTTTGGAAATGCTACAGATAGCTCAAGCTGAAGAAGCAGGCACAGCTATCCCAGTAGAGAGGAACAAGAATTTGCTTCAGTGTTACTGGATCCAGAGAATGAATAAACAGCAAAAGAGTTCTCTCCAATTTACATCCTCTCCTCCAAATAGAAGAGAAAATATCAGCGGATGGAGATGCAAAGACTAAGAAACATTAAACCAAAAAAAAAAAAAAATCCAGTCTTCTAAAAAGTAAAAGGCATAATTTTACCCACCTTTTGAACGATCATGACCTTTAAAGGGTCTCTTAAAATGCTTTTTGTACTTTTTACGCTTACGTCCTTTTTCAGTGCAAGCAATTTATTGGGAAAAGGATAAAATTCAAGTTAGTAAAGCAGAAACTTAAGAAAGCATAAGAAAAGACGGAAGGAAGTTTAGCCAACGTTAAAGCAGAATGACTTAGTAAGGTCTCGTTAAAAGATTTTAAAGAATTTCAGATCTGATAAGGAAGCAATCAGCTACTTCTCATAGCACAGAGCCTTATTTTTCATAATTATTGAATACCTAAGTTCACTTTCAGGAAAGCAACTAAAGCCTTGATTTAAGAAAAAAAATAAATTAAAAAGTCATTGAAGTTCAAAGCCCAAGTCAACTGAGCAGCCAGTAAAAACTTTAGAGTAAGTATCCAAATTTCTGCTGGATCAACAATCCTGCCAATGGCAAGGCCAAGGCATTTAATTCAACTTTTTTATTTCCCTTATGTAATGTCTCAAGAGTTCGAGGAATTACAAATAATCAGCAGGTTTCTCAGCAAACACATACCCACACCTCTTCATGAGTGAATTGCATAACATAATTTCAAAACACTTATGTACACAAGAGAATTAAAATCAGAGCTATGATTGCTTATTAGAAACCCTGGTGCATAAGGTTTTCTGTAATCCAAGCGTTTGGTTTTTATACAATGACCTCCAATAAAGGCATATTATGACCCACACAATCACGATTATTTCATGAATTAATTTATTGCTCATATTTTTCCACGCTGATAAAGAAAACCAGCTTGGTGAATTGCACTCTTTCTTTCCCCTCTCTGGTCATATTGGGTAAAAGAATTCAACAATAGGGAAGTCTGTGCTCAACCTCAGGAGGTTGTAGCATGATCAGGGCATATCCCACTGAAGCAAGAAGGCAACAAGTTCAACAGTGTATTTAAGTCTGGGGAACAACTTTACATTTATGTAGTTGCACGCTTGCTAGAACAAAAGAGGAGAAAGTGCCTGCCAAGATTTCAACCTGTCTTCCAGGTAAGCTGATCACCCTACAAATAACAAAGGAAAAACTATGTCAAATAGAAACAACATTAACTTCTGGATAGTTCCTTTTAACAGTATAAGTAATTCCCTATAAATAATACTTCAAAAAGACAGCTTCCTTCGTTTACTGTTGAATTTGTAATTCTCAGGCTTTTACTTCCATGCATGACGAAATTCAGGGAAGATTATTTTCCTCTTGATTACCTGCATTCATTACTATGGAGAAACTAAATGTATGATTTTAAGCTCATTCTAAACCTGTACTCAGATAAAAGCCCACTAAAAAATTTTGGCTAAGAAGGAATTTCTGAAAAATCTGGCTCAAGAAGATAAAAATGCAGCAGCTACAACAACCATTTGTCTGAATTTCAATGGAAACTGTTTCCTTGCCTGACTTGAGAGCAATTTAAATAAACAGCCAGGCAAAAGCATGCTAATGCCTTCAATCTGCTATGGTTCATTTTGCCTGTCCACAGTTTCAAGACAGCCTGAACTTCCAGTATCTTAAGCCCAGACACTTGGAAGCAAGGACAATTGCCCTCTATTCTCAAAACAGTTGAAGATAATGTTTTAAAACTACAGTGGAATGTTGTCAGCATTTTAGAACAGTTTTGATCTCAACATGGCTGATGGAAATGTTTCTAAACGGTCTCTTAGTCTTCTGGAATAGCCACTCAATTAAGACAGGACTACTCCTTACAAGTTCATTCCTTAAAATCTTATTTCTAGAACCACCTTACCAAAAAAGGCCTTCTACATTTGGCTGCTTTGGGGGGCTTGTTTTTAAAAATGTAAGCTGCATATCCATCATGCATGTGCAAAACATAACCACGCATACCCACCAGGCTTGGTGTCCTTGTAAATCAGATTCTCCAACCCATACAAGGAATCTTGTGAATGAGTGCCTTGGTCCACAGGGCAGCAAATAACCAGAAAAACGTATTGTGTTTAAAATGAGAAAACAATCTCCTGATTCAATGTTAAGTTTATAAAACTCATATGACACAGTAGTATTTCCATTACAGTATCTGACAGCCCGAGTCACTTCAGAATACCTATTTTCAAAAATTACCTATCAAGGCAAAGTAAACAATTTTCATTTTACTTATAACCAGCAAAAGACAAGAGCTATAGGCTTTAGTCTCCATAGGAGTTGTGATACTGAAAGATTTTAATAGCTTAAAAAACAGAAAATAATATTTTGTCAGCTTGTGTCAACAGAGCCTGTTACCACTTCCCCATCACATTACACTAACCACACAGTGACATGACCATTTTGCTCAGTATTTGAATAGCATGTCTAACAAAATAAACCCAGAACTGTTTATGCTAAGACACTCTTAAATAAATGCAAGAACTAAATTAAGTTTAAATACATTAATTTAAGCTGAGTACCACACAGAAAAGATAGCTAAGAATTGAGGGACCCTGAGAACTTTTTATTTTATGTATTTCCTAGATTTTCACTAGCTATTGTGTGCTTTTAAAACCCTGTAGAAAATGCTAAACTTCTTAGAATGTTATGATGCAGAAGAGCAACTTGGGCCCCAAGGCTTCTCTATCTATAAAAAGCAAGGAATCTGCTCATGCAAGAACTACTCAAGTCCTCCTGAGTACAACATTCTAGTACAACACAAAAACCAAATAGCTACCACTGAGACAGAATCACAGAACTCTCTCAAGTTGTAAGGGACCACCAAGGATCAGCTGCAGAATGAGTGAGAGGATAATTACAGTTTATAATCATCCAATTTGAATGTTCCTCTAGCTTTTTCTTCACAAGTCTGAAAGTTTAAAACTGCAAAACATGACTACTGGAGCTACTGAAGTATCATTTTCATTTTTTTTTTTTTTTCAAAAGCCTTACAAATGCTGGATCCAGCAAGTCTCTCAAGAAAATAAAAAGGTAACTGCCACAAGTGCACAGACTCACTCTCAAATGAATGAAGCTCCAGGTTTTGAATGCTTCCATGTCCACAAGGTTAAATCCATCTTATATCTTCCCTTCATCCCATTGCTACTGGTGCTAAGAATAATAGCTGAAACACTGCTATTTTATAGTATTCAAGTCCTACATAACCAAGTTTAAACCTCTGTGAACCGCTGAGTATGAAGTAATAGCTGCATAATTCATTCACTGAAATTGTCTTAGCTCTCATAGTTCTGGCATATTGAAGACAAGAAATAAAGCAAGGCTTCTATTTTCACTGTAAATCAATTGCCAGATTACTGGTTCTAAGGCAACTGCAAATGTACATCTCAAGAGTAGCAAAACAGGAACAAGGAAGTGAAGTCCTGAAACCAAATTTAAACAAGCAAAGAGATTACCATCAAACTACGTTTTTACAGATGTTCTAAGCACTGTTCCCTTTTCAGTAACTATTTCAAGGCAAATTACTTGCAGCACTGCAGGTATCCTAGAGATACATCTTCAGAACCATTATGCAGCCCAGCAAACAGGTTTCACTTCAGACAAAAAACTTCGATAATGACTTTTTCCACTACTGTAGGTAACAGTTACTTGTCACTGGTTCTAAGGTTAGGGTTTTTTTTATCGTAATTTCTGTTAAAGGTGTTTGTTATGACAAAACAAAACAAACAACAGGTTTACTGGACTGAAATGATCCATTACTTTAACCTATAATTTAAAGTTTAACATTTTTAATGACCTAGATCAAAAACTTAAGTACAATTTCCTTGTGTGAGGGTTTGTCTTCTTGTGTCATTAATTATTTCCTGCTCAAGAGAGCCTCATTTCCCAAACCAGCCAAAACACAGTACATCACAGAAAGACAGCAGAAACTGAGACAGTGTTATTGTTGAAGTAAGAATTTAAAACCTTACCACCATCCTTAAACTTTCCTTTAGGCAAAAAAATGTCACATGCACCTTTAAAACACATTAAAAACCTCTACTACTGAAGCTTTAAAGCAAGATAGTAACATTAGCCTCAAGAAATGCAGTTTCTATCCCTGTTCTTGTAGAGCTAGAAGAAAAAAAATAAATTAAAAAACCCCAACAGATTATCCAATTCCCATTTCCAGTAGAAGCTGACTGGATAAATGAATGGTGAACAAAACAGACAACGTTTCTTTCAAGCATTAGAGGAAAAGGGCTTTTCAAAGCACTGTAGTCAGATTAGCTACACACTTGAAAAAACAAGATTCACCACGTCAAGCACAAAATGATTTCTCTTTCATAGCACAAGCTAAGTCCTCAAATTCCAATGGAGATTTTTATCATTAACTCAATACCTTTTTCTGCCACTTTCTGCAAGGCTTCCTCAATTCTTGCCAGCTCCTTTTGTTTGTTATCCTGCAAGTATTTTTCTTCCTTCTCTTCATCATATTTAATGCCTGTAAGTCAAGTTGGGACATCTGTAACCCTAAACTTCAAGTTATATAAATGCATAATCAAGCAAGACACACCATATTCAACATTATGTTGTGTAACACCTTTTTGAAATAAAGCTTATTCTAGGTTTAATTGCTGAAAGCTGCATCCAGCCTCTGAAATTGTGCTTTTTATACAGTGAGACCAAAAGTACCACATTAACATTTAAGTTTTTACTCATAAGAGGACATTTCCGTGGAAATTCAGACCCTTAAATGTGGTCTATGCAATATAATGCAAGTTTGTAAGTTTTAATACACATATATTTGACTCTCTAAAAGCTTGCAAGTTTTCTTAATATACCAGAGGTTCTGATGTCAGAGAAAACTAACCAAGTTCTCTGATCCTCTTCTGTCTCCCTAAAAACAGTTCTAATGGAACTGCTACTTGCTATTGTGGTCAGTTAGAAGCAGATGAACTATCACACAACAGTGGATGCAGCATATATACATTTTTGAGGAAAACTGGCTGTTGAATTGAACTTGGAATGGATACAGCAAGAATTTCCATAAGCACAACAGGTGCTATTTTCTCCCACCCTCCACTAACTTGCCAGAATTTGTCTAGAAATTTCCCTGAGGGAACAGAAGGTAAAAATGGCAGCTTACATGAACTACTTGCTATTACATACTCAATTACACGGTACCCTTAGATATTTTTCTCTGAAACTGTGTGGGTGAAGAGTTTACATACTTGCTCCAGGAACTATCAGAAGATACAAGCCTTCTAGAGTTGCAACAACTGCCTCGCCATAGAGATTCTTCCAAGGAATCTTCAGAGTAAGTTTATCTAAACAAAGCAGATACAGTTACACTAAACAAAAATCTACCCTGTACTTAGTCCAAACAACACCTCAGACACTGAAAAGCATTAGCCCTATATCTTGATGTCCTAAACACCTTAGGAGGTAACGAGAAACCGTATGGGGCTAAACATTTTATACCCCTGAAGTGACAAAACACATGCAGAGAAAATACAAGCCTTAGTTTTAAACAAGAAAACACAGTTTGACTCAGAAGACTTGAGATCAAAACCTGAGATCATGACATCACTGGGATTAAAGTGATTTTCCTAGGCAAGCAGAAGAAGAAAGACAACACACATTCATCTCCCAAGAAATGCTTTATGTGAAAAACCAATGCTGACCATCAAGGGAAGTAATTTTTAGAAAACCAAACATATATCTAGGAGTTCCTAAACCCACTAATTTTATTTAAATTTTTCATATTCCTAATCTGTCCTTTAAAGAGCCATACACATTCTGCCTATACTAAACAGCTCCCCTGATCATCCATCTACCTGGAAACAACCTCCCAGACATGTTTTTCATACCAGCCTATAAAGTTAAACAAACAGGGTTTTTCAGATAACATTTTATGATTCACACAGGGCAGTAACTTCTGCGCTAGTTTCAACAGCAAGAACAATCACAGAGATCACTTAAAGTATGAGGAAAGAAATTCAGAGGCTGGACTGACCTTAAGGCCTGTAGTAGAATTTTCATTTCAATGCTTACATTGAAAGACAAAAACTTACCTATCTGACCAACTTTTATTCTAAAAGGTACATCTACTTCACTCTGTAAAGAAAAAATATATATACGTATTTACAAGATTCATGTATTTTAACTGGTTTATACAGCAAAATTATTAACTTCACTTCTGTTAAAACTATTTTCCCAGCCCTGAAGTTCCAGAACAGAAACAGTTCTCCACATGACAGAGATTCAAATACTTAGCAATACTCATGTGAACTCAGAAATCCATAAATATCATTAGTAGAAAGCCTTAAAAGGCAGCACTTACAAATTTCTGGCAATGCTCTCCTACAAGTATGATTATACCTCATTCTAGAGGGTATTAAAAGTAAAATTTACCTACATACAAGAATTGAATATTAAATTTCTATTAATGTACCATTCTGTACAATTTTATTTTAGAAATCCACACTAATCTTTTAAAGTTGACTTTGTAGGAGCTGAAGCCCAAATTTGGACCAAGATCTGACAGACTTCGTTTTTAATGAAATGTTCTTTAACTCTGACCAAGAAAAAAACAACAGACTCAGCAAGCAAACAGTAGAAGTTCCTATTTGCTCATCTCCCTTCTCCTAAGGACTTTTCTTACACTTAAAAAGTACTCTGTATATATTCGAAATTAAAAGCTAGTTATTTTCTGATGGAAAACTTTCACAGGAAACCAAAACTAATCCAGGAGACAGGCAAAAAACAAAGTTGGACCATATTACATTCCTTTAATCTCTTTTTTAAGAAAGCATTGGACTAGCTCTTTAAAAATGCTGTTCAATATTGACCTTCTCTTAATTACTTTTGCACAGAGATCTAATATAATGCAATTGTAAAGCTGTGAGAAACATCCCTTATTTTCAGTTCATGAATTTGTCTTAGCTCTCTTTCAGCTCTGGTCAGTCACATACATAACAATGGATTTTCTGAAGTCAGAACTGCTAGAACCACTATCAGCCTTGCTGTCATCATAACAAGGAAAAACTTGTAGCTAGTAGATAACCCTTCCTTCCTTTTTTAACGACCAGATTACAAAGAAATTTGTATCAAGAGTTTTAAAGTTCAAGAAAGTTATCAGGAGTGAATGAAACGGGCAGGTAAAAATACATAAGACTTCAGAACAATGAAAACAAACTAAACATTAGGTCATACAAAGATGCAACATGCTTTCAAATTCCCAGAAGTGCACTGTGTCTGAAGCACACTAAAGAGTGCACTAAGATTCTCTCAGTGGTACAGGTGTTCATTAGCTCAATTAAGGAATACAAAAATCAGCCAAATTTTTTCAGACAAGAATATGATTACTTAATGCAAGTTAGTACTTGTTTTTCCTTCTCTCCATCATTCCTATTTTAATAAGAACAAAACGGAGCATTTGAATAACCATATTTACTTTCAGAGAATACCTATGTTAAAAAATGTCTTCCCTGGCAGTTTTAATTAAATTAAAATAACTTTCCCCCCTTCATATCAACACCAACAACTGAGAAATTAACTACTGTCTTTCAGAAGACCTCAATGAAATCAATCAGTTTGCAGGATTGAGGACTGGAAAATATATTTATTCAACCAAAGCTGAAAAAAACCCACTCTAATAATAATACGTAGGCCTATGCAAGCCCATTAGATCTAGTAAATAATTCAGAAACAAACTTCTACTGCATGGACATACAAGTCAGGAAAAAAGACTCTGGCTCAATGGAATTGTGACTACACAGCAGCAGTCAGAGCAGAAATTAAATCCTTTGAGTTTTACTGGATGACCAAAATAATAACAGAAACACACCACTATTTTATTTCATGCTCTATTACTTCAAGCCTCAAACACTAGGACAGGTTGTTTATGCATGTATGTGTAAAACACTGGGAAACTTACCTTAAAACCCTACTGTTAAATTCCCAGAAGTAATTTTTTCACTTCTGAAGGAGTTCACTTACCTTTTCACCCACAGCTCTGCTTCTTTCTGTCCACTAACATGAGCAAAATTCGAAGCAGTTAACCAAGGACTTACTTCCAATAACCAGTAAAGCGTGCATATTGTGTAATGTGAGACTGCAATAAGTGATATTTTATCCTATGACTTAGTCTTTAGACCCAGAGTAACAATTTTAAAATTATTACAATACTTACAAGTGCATTCTCCTTTATCTGTAAGTTGTCAAGTGCCACATTACCTATTCAGAAGGAAAAGAGAAGTACAGAACAGGTGACTTCAACTATTTTGTAAGTTGGAACAAAGAACACAACTACAACCCTCCCAAGTACACATGGATTAAAGCTGAAAACCTGACTTCAGTTACTGAATAACACAATAAATGTCTAATTTGTAAGAGTCATAAAGAACTAATTATTCACACAAAATTTTATGGTGGTAGAGATTACAGAAATATCACCAACTTAGATGTCTGCATGTTTCTACTCTATTAAATACAACTACAATAAAAGGAAATCTTTCTTATTATTCACTTTCTTGTGAATGGTAAGTACAGTTCTATCAAGGCAGGGTAGACTAGGAAAACTGTATCTTGTTTCTGACAGATAAATCCTATTTTCACAAAAACATTAAGGCATCCTGCTATAAGCAACATGAAGAGCATTTCCAAGGGAAATGCTGGCATGCAGAATTACACCTGAAGAAAGCATGTATAACTCTTAGAGCTTTAGTGCCAGTTTCCTCATAGCGAGGTTCAATTTTTAATGTAGATATTAATAACCTATAAATGTTAAAATACCACCATGGCAAGAGCAAAACTAAGATGATGAGGAAAAACACTGCCTCTTACGCACGGATGGCACCTCAACAGCAGCCCCCTCTGAACAGCACTTGAGCTGCTCTCTTTGAACGCCCACAGGGCAGCAAACCGAAACATTCGATGTATTCACTAAGAATAGCTGCTCCGCGTCACTGCACTATCACGTCTGGTCAATACACGTTGTTTACACCGATAAACGAACAGGTAAAAGGCACAGCCCCCCCAGCAGCAGCAGCACAACCCTCACGCTGGGGCCACCAGGCAGGAGGCACCGCACACTGAGCCCCACGCAGACCTGGCAGGGCCCTCCTGCTCCCACCCCGGGTACCCTCAAGAAAGAGAAAAAAAAACAAACAAAAAATAGTTGTGGTTTCTTTTCTCCACGCCGATGGTTTCCTGCCTCAGGGCATTCCGAGGCCGATGCCTCAGCCTCTCAGAGCAACTGCTACAGCTGGAAAAGCTGCCCGGGCCACCCCAGCCTCGCTGCTTCTCCCCCTGCCTGAGGGCCGTGCGGGCCCCGCTCCC
>NW_009952711.1:2067422-2080600 GCF_000747805.2 Chaetura pelagica | reverse complement strand
CGCCAAAAGCGGGGGCCCCGGGGCCCAGCCCGGCCGCCCCCGCATCTCCCCTCCCCACCGCTTCTCTTAGGATGAGCGCCGAATGCAGGCTCCAAGTCACACGTTCGGTTTAAAAATGTGTTCCCAAGAAAGAACATTAACATCGGCAGTAGGATCCAACCTCAGAAACGCATGCAAATGCATCGAGACCCTATGAACATGATGTTAACAAGGTGAGAGAAATAACTGCTTTAAGCAGCATGTAAGTATATTGTGGAGCTTAGTGGAAGAACATGTTCCAAAACCACAAATAGCGTGCGGAAAAGATGCGAGTAAACTGAGAATGGAAAGATCCACCAGCAATCGTTAGGGCTCCCATTCTGTTGCTGCCTGTTGTTCCAGGCGTGCAGGCTCCCTCTGGCTGTGGCTGAGGTAAATCCCAAGGGCTCTGCTTGGATCTCATGTGGGTTTATCTGAATAACGGACACATATGTGGGATCACCCTCATCCCCACAGTGGTGAGTCAAATGCATTTTCAGTTTGGTAAATATGTGATGAACCATAGGGTCTAGTCCAGAGCATGCAGGCAGCACGAGATTTTTTATTTAGCACCTTTTTTTCAGATTGTAAGAGATAAATGCCACACCTGTACACCATTACTATACATATACACAGCTGCCTATCCTATAAGGTAACACAAAAGATTCAATGGATAATTTGGCTGTGGATGTTAAACAGGATGGTCTGGATGAAGGTTTGACAGGGAAAGTCATATAAGTGAAGACTTGAGAAGCACAGAAATGGTAGAGAGATTAATCCCTGGAAAATCTCTGCTTCTGCTTATCCACACACAAACACTAGTAATGGCTACTATGTGTGGATGTACCCTGGCAGCCTTTTTATTTTTTTTGCCCTGTACTGTGGCAGCTCTTGCACAACCACTGTAGGTAGTTTATGAATCGTGGCAGTATTGCTCAAAATCATCTGAACATGATGCATTCTAGCCCATTTGCAAAACTGCTCTATGACTGAGTGTGGTTAAATCGGTTTTGTGTGGAGTATTTACTACTGGTTTTGTTCCTTATGAGAACCATAGCTTTGGAAATCCAGTGGTGATTTCAGGGACCAAATATCTAGTGGATCAATTGCTCCAAAAGTTATCTGATTTTATCTGGTAAAGAACCCCAGCAAGCCACATCTGTGTTATATATCCTGCTCCAGTAAAACCTATGTGGATATTTTTAAATAAAAGAAAAATTGAATGGAGATAAGAATGGAAAAACTGTGAATCTGGTAGTTGGCATTTTAAGTAGATATTCTATTAACCATGAATGTGATTACTTTAAGTACTAAAATATTATTTGAATATAAAGGTACATATTTTTGCACCTCTATAACCAAAAAAATCCTTTGTTATTCTTCCTGAGCCCCCCTTGCAGATAAGATGCCACTTAAAAATGACATTATCACAGCTCTGGCTGTTAGTAGGTACCATTCCCTGTGTGTTCTCAGGGAAAAAGGTAAACATTCCAAAATGACAGTCAAAAAAAGGAGTAGAAACAACCTCCCAAATAAGGCCTCACACATGGTTACATGAGGTATGAGTTCTGTATCTAGAAGAACAGATAGAGGACAAAGAGAAATGTTGTTATTTGCTTACCATTCATTGAATACACAGATAATGTTCATTCACCTCAAGGAACAACCCATGCATTCAGTAATTTTTTCTAAATGCCAACATTGAATAGACATGACTGGTTTGATCAATATGAATGGAATCAGTGGTCTCACTCAGCAGAAAGTAATCAAGAAACAACATGTTCTGCTTGATGTATAGAGGCTCCTTGTGTATTATTGTACCACTTCAATAAATATGAGGATTTGATCATTCAATCACTGAATAATAATTTACTAAAAAGAAAACAAACACAACACTGACACTTAACTTTGTGATTTTGCTATCTATGTGGCAAGATTTGCTCAAACCTCTAAGGGAAACCTTTATAAAAAATTAAGTCTAAAACAAACCATGGAAATCTGCACTGAAAGTACCAGTTAAAGATTAAGTTTTATGAATAGAAATAGACATTGCAACAACAAATACTTGTTTAGTGTTGCCTGTTTCACAATGTTGCATGCATAAGTAATAGTCACAGCAATTCTAATGCTAATCTGAGGTGGGTACAAGGATTGATAGCTCAATAACAGACCTTTCTTTTCCTATTTTGCTGAATTAATGTTACAAAATCTCCAGCTCCTACCATCTGACCGTTGGAAAATGAACAGATGGCAAATTTTATCCATCGTACCTCACTAAACAGAGTGTATGCCTATTAGCAGTTGGGAAATCAGCCAGATAATGTGGCATCAACCCTCATCACAAAGCCTACAGAAATGAGAGGACTTGCCAGCGAGTCAGATCAGATCGCCAAGAGCCTTGTTGTTTGGACAAGTTTTGAAAAATCTCCAAAACTGGTTCTGAGCAACCTGTTCCTTATCCACTCCAATTCTGAGGTGTATTTTATTTGCCTTGCAATTTTTTATCATTCCAGTGTCAGAAGTAACAGCATATTTAAGGCACATATTGTTGAACTAAACAGATGGAGAAGATTAGTCCTGATGATTTTACCATACTGTCTTTTCTAAAGATAAGTTTGATATTCTACAGAAATCATAGTATTGGATTTTTTTTATTTTTATTTAGTATTTAAGATTTTTATAGTAACTCAGTTTTTCACTCTTTTAAAACTTGTTTCTAAGTAGTGCAAAGGAGATTCCATTAATGCTGAATGCATTTGCAGAAAATAAGAGAAAACAAAAGTCTCAACAGTTCTGTCAAATACTAAAATGAACACTCAGATGACATCACAAGATCTAGAATAGCAGAATAGTTAAAATAACTGCTATTAATTGCTAAGCAATAATGAAAATAATTCTTAGAAGTTTTTGCAAGACTTATCTCAATTACATTAGCAAAAAGTAAAACCAACAGATTAGGAGATACTAAGATATCTGAAGGACTAAGATGCCAACATGTGGGCCATCTGCTTTAGCTTTTCCCCCTGTGACAGCTGGAGAGTCTCAGTTCCCAGTGAAGAGCCTTGAAGAGCTCACATCTGCAAAAAGCTGTAATACTGTTTCAGTGTGTGTCCTCTCTGTGATGGAACAATAAAATGTAAAATACTTGCCAAGCATGAATGAGAAAGAGCTAAGTGACAGGCAAATGGAAGTGTGTCAGTGAAGCTGGTGTTAACCTCAGATACTAACACCAAGGCACAGCCATTTTACAAAGGGATAAAGTTGATCTTTATGCATAAAAATAACTAATCATCTGGAGAAGCCTCCGTTTTGTTTCACAGGGTAATTTTAAGCCAGATATATTGTCTAAATTGTAACACGATTCTATTTCTCCCCTATAAAAAATGTCACGGGTCTAAATAAATATATGTGCCCCCTTTCCCATTGTCATCCAAGACAAACTTTGGATTAACTTACCCTTACTGGCTACTGTGAAGTTATCAGAGAAAGCCAGGTGAAAATGGCATTACCACTGACTGTTCTTTAGTAAAAGCCTACACCCAAAGCTTTTCACAGGTTTCATGTGATTACAGAAAACAGGGACAGCACAGTGCAGATACCACATAGCATAATGCTGCATGCACCTATGAGGGTAGTAGCTCCATGAACAATCTATGTCAGGTGGTTTTCAAGGGGTTTGATGAATAATTTCCATTATCTACTACACCTTATCTGCATCAAAGAGATTTAATTAGCTGCATGAAATTTCTAAGTGAAGAGGCTTAGTCTATCTGATCTCTCTTGATCACATGCATGTCATACCAACTGAGATTTGAAATATAAACTATATTGCTATATTTTATCCTGAGCCAGGAAATATTCAAAAAACAGCTAAGTTCCATCACAAGAAGAAACTAATCTAATTTTTCATGAGGGCTTAATTTTATGGTATTTCTGAGAATCATAGCTTGTTTCTTCAGTACTGTGCCGTGAAGATGAGAAAGTCACTAGCTATGAAAGGAAATTGGTTGAAATAAGATTGCATTTGTTTTAATGAATATTCTGCCTTTGAGTGAGGAAGGAAACAATAATAGTCCAGTCTAGAACAAATACATTTGCTTTTAAATTATAAGTGTAATTTCATTCACTTGATAAGGACTTGAACTTATTCGTTACGAAAGCACAATATCTATCAATCCAAACCCAAGGCATTTCACCTGCAAAAATCTCAGTTATTTGCACATTCACTTGAACATTAGAACAGTCCTTCAGCAAAACCCTGTAAGACATAATTTATAGAATTTTTTGAGATAAATTTTCTGAGTGGCTTTTCTGGAAAAGTACTGCCTGATACTGAAAAAAGAAAGGTTAGAAATAGTTAATGAATTCCCAGCTGTTGCGGTCAGTCTTTAAATAATAAGGAATAATTCCTGAAGTGCCATTTATGAATAAAAAAGAAAATTAAAAGTAGGAGTTTCTCTCTTCTCACAAAAGTCATCCTTACTCCAGATACTGCTGGAGTGGCTTTTATTAAAAAAAAATATCTAAGGAACAGGAAATACAAAGTGCTTGCGGTCACATTGTTTTTAGAGTATCTACTTAGAAGATGTCCTACAATTTTCAAAACCTTTGAGGAGGCTGAAAACATTGATATAAGTTACCTTGTTTCCTAATGCATTATGCCAACCACACAGTCAGCCAGGAGGTCACCTGGCAAAGCCACGACTTAAGTCACAGAATAAACTCTGAAAAAAAAAAAAAAAATAAAATAAAATCTCTGCATAAAGCTATACTAACTGCTTCCAAAAGAAATCTAAACAGCAAGTATTATTCCAAATAGCTATTGTCTTCAGATATTTCCTCTTAGCAATATTTATCTCTCATAGCAATGCATGTCATTAAATAACATACCAAACACCAAGTGTGATTCTTTTCTCTCTTCTGTACGTTTAAAACTATATTGACCCTGTTAGAATCAATAGAGGTACAATATATGAAAGTCAACGTGTTAAGGAATATTCCCAGCATCTCCCTGACTGAAGATGCAGTGTAGATATCCAAAGAAATTAAGCCTGTGTTCCCAGAGTGGAATAATTTGCAAGATAGATTTATCATAAGTAGACCATGTCAGTTGCTGTCTTTGACTGGATAACTAATGGAGAAATAAACCCAAAAATAATTAAGTTCTTTGGCAACATCCAATGCAAGTTGATTTTTTTGGCAGTACTGTCTCTATTCTAGTCTTTCTGACCTCTTATTTAAAATGGGAATTGCCCTCATAGCCTCTTGCATCCTGCTTAGGAAGCAGTAAAGACAACCTAGCCTAGAGTACTTAATGTGTAACTACTTGTACAAAATATTGGGAAACACAAACCTTTCACTTTCAGCATATTCCACAGGCCTCAACACCAGCATGGAATAATAAAGCTATTTATAGATCTAGCCTCATTTCTTAAGCTTGCCTTTGTCATGAAACATCAACCCTCTGAACAGTCAGCATAAGTGACTTGGAAAGGCTGGAGCTTATGGATATGAATTGTATTTTAAGTTGTACATATTGTAATCATAGAATCATAGAGCCTATCCCTTATCTATCCCTTATCAGAAGGAAATAAAAGCTATTGAATAATACCTCATAAAAATAATAGCATAGCAGTTACCTTTTATAGGCAATTGTGTTTTTTAGGTGAAAGGTTGTACTTGGCATATGAGAAAGAAATTAAGAGCCTCTGCTTACCGTGCTGCTACGTCTTTATTTTTGACTGCAGTGAACCATATGTACTTTTCTCCAGTTGTTACTATAACAAAGAAGCACTCTGTTAAATATTAAACATGAACATGCATTAAGCACTCACATGCAGGAGTCTGTGCAAGTCAGACTATTTGAATGACAAATCTCTTGGTTTATGCATTCAAAGTGGCTATCTTGAACTACAGGCTTACATCAAGAGCCCTGTTACCTTTGACATAACACCAGATCCTAGTCACATGAATCGGTTAACTGCATGGACACAGGGATCCCTCTAAATTCTACTGCTGGATTGAAAAGCTCTGATGTTCAAACTTTTTTCTATTTAAATATCTCATTTTAAAGTCATTTTAAATACTAAACTAAATGGTTTCTTCTCCAGCTGAAGCCTCTGAACAGTTGTTTTCAGCACAGCTTGTACCCTGCCAGTTCATGCTGCCCATATTCAACTCATTCACCTTTATATAGTACCAAATTTTGTCCTGGTTAGATGCTTAAGTCTTTTGTCCCATCATTAAACATTTCTCCCACAGCTCTGAGAACCAGACAGTCCTTGTCATTTCAGGTTTGTTGTTGGGTTTTTTTTCTTGCCTCTAAAATGCACAGAATAAGATCTACACTGGCTTTAAATTGAACACTCATTTGTTTCAAAAGCATATTCCCCATTAAATTAAAAGCAGTTAGTACAGATAAGGCAGCTAGTGCTCACTTTAAAAACAAGAAATCACAAACTTGAAAGGTATCTCCTGATCCTCTGAAGTGAAGAAAAATGTCTTGTACTCTCCCATAGAGAAGCTGGAGTCAGTGTGGAGACACACAACCCTCCAAGCAAGCAAGCTCCCTGGTGAGACAGCACTCTTGGATGACGATCAAGACAGCTAAGCTCATGTAAGTAGGGTACAAGTGCCCACATAACACACCTTCTCTGTGGTTAGTCTGTTTTCACTTGATGAGGAGAGATACAGGCACAACCAATACTTGCTGTTACAGCAACAGGCAGGCCAGGTTCTCTATTCAGCATTTTGGTTTAACAGTGTAACACGCAAACCACAACTGTGGTGTTTAAATTGTTTAATATGCAGTGGGATTTCCTCCCTGTACAGGCTGTGGGGCCTGCAAAACTGATTATTGCTATCTGAGAATTCTCAGGAGTAAAACTGGGAGCTTGAGATTTTTATGTACAAATTACAGAGTCAGTGAGTAGCTTTGATGAGCTGCATTTTTCTAGCATCTTACTTCTGAAATTTGTCACTAGCATGACAGGGAACCCACCTCCAGTCTCTAACAGGGTTTAGAAAGATCCTTCCATTATCCAGAACTTCATATGAATGCTTTACGTATATCTCTGTCATTAAAATAGCCAAATTCTCTTGAGAACAAGAAGAATATGTGCCATCAGTGGAACCATAACCATTTCCACGACACAAAAATAATCACAACAAACTGTTTCTACTTTGAGAATATACAATTTTGAGAAAAGCCATTTTTAACTGAAACATTCCCCAAGATGGAGCTATCCAGAAGTAAAGAAAAATGTTCCTTGGCACTTAAGTACTTAAGGTAGCAGGCGCTGAAGCCTCCAGTCATCCACACCCTTGAACTCTAGCTGGCATTTGTCAGCATAGGTATCGTCTGATAGAACTAACATCACCTGATTTCCAACTTCATTATAACAAGACAATCTGTAGGAACAGACGTATTTCTTGCCCAATGCCCTCAGTCAGCTGTTTTTACCACTGAGGTAAAAGTTATGCAGGAAGGAAAACATTGAACAGATGGATATGTTTACTTGGGAGTTAAACTGTGTGCAGAAGCACCACTTACAATATTTCTGGGAAGCAATGCAGTCAGGAAAGGATAAAAGCATATTATAATTAAAAATTGCATCAGTCAGCTCAATCAAATTAGTTTTTCAGGCTGTGATTGGAAAAACAGCTTTTTTCCAATTTCTATATTTCATAGTTAATAAAATTAAGTTGTATAAAAACACATTTTCTCACTTAAAATTTTGGAAACCCTTTCTTTTTAGTAAACATTTGTTCAGATTACACAAAAAATTGGAAAACCACAGTGGATGCAGAATTCTTTTGGAAATACATTTGGCACATAAGTTATTGCAGATTCTCAAATTAAAAATGTGTATGTTTTAAAAAAGAATGTCTCCAGTTGTATGATTCTTAGTACCTAACATAAAAGACAGATCCTTTCTGAGATTTTCTTCTTCAGCACAGAGTTGAAGGTCTGAACAGGACCTAAGTTTAAAGATTTCCCACTTGAAAAGGGCTGGGTCACACAGGTTGTGTCCAAAGTGCACAGCTAACTTAACAGTCAGCCCCTGCAGAAAATCACACAGTATTGGTTCATAGAGAAGGGCTATAATTAGCTGAAAATTAAACCCCAGCTCATAACCCTGTTGTTTAAATGGGAATGAAACAATTGCCATCTGAAAATGCCTATTAACCCACTGTTATTAGCCCTAAGGCTGGTCCAGAAATTAACCATGTTGCAAAACTCTTGGCATGCTTTATGCTCATATGAATAAAAACAAGTAATAACCAAGGAAGATAAATAATAGCTCTGCAACTGTAATGAAGTTTTCAGGAGAAAGTGTTGAAGCAGAAAACTGCAAAGGCCTTGCTAAGATCCCTGTAGTTCCTTAAAACTGGCTAAATAGGCTCCCTCCTCTCTTCCAGGCATGTCCTTTGTTCAGTGAACCCTGGCACTGGCAATCCCCAGCTTGCGAAAGTCCTGTCACAGATAGGCCTTTACCAAAAGAAAACAAACCCTCTTTGAAACACCTGATGCAAAATTAACAAATAGCAATTCTTCTCTTTGTTGGGAACACACTTTGATTACACACTGTGCTAACTTTATGACTTCATAAACTGGAGAACTAAGCCAGTATAATTGGTAACACATGATCTAATCTCAACTGTCATTTTGGTTTGATTATAGTATTGTTCATTTTAAGTTTGCAGTAGTTGAGCCTATGTGATGTGCTTCTGTGACGTTAATATTTACCTTTCTCATTTAAAATAATAAAAGAAGAGAGAGCACACAGAACTAGATTAGGCCTCCATATTTAATAGCCCTTTGCAGGTCTCTCATCTAACACGTGTTAGGACTTTTAAAACCAGAAGGTTTTATTAGAGTAGGTCACACTAATGACATCAAAGGATAGGTGAGCATATTTTACAGAAGAACAAGAATAGAAGAGTTTCTCTAGATTAGTCTAGCAATTTGAAGGATGATACAGATGCAGCTTTTCTTCATAGCTGTTACAAATGTTAAAGAGTAAAGTCCTAGAGAAGAAAAGAGCCCAAGAAAGCTGGTCAATATTCAAGCATCACCTCCTCCAAGCCCAGGAGCAATGCATCCCAACAAAGAAGAAGGCAGACAAATGCCAGGAGGCCTGCATGGATGAACAAGGAGCTCCTGGACATGCTGGGATGCAAAAAAGAAAGTCCACAGAGCCTGGAAGCAAGGACAGGAAGCCTGAGAGTAGAAAGAAGTTATCAGAGCAGCCAGGGATCAGATTAGGAAAGCTAAAGCCCAGATAGAAGTAAACCCAGCCAGGGACATCAAAGGTAACAAGAAAAGCTACAGTGACAAAACAAAGACTAGGGAAAATGTGGGCCCTCTCCAGAAGCAAACAGGAGACCTGGTAACACAATGCAGGACGTAGAGAAGGCTGAGGTACTCAATTGCTTTTTTGCTTCAGTCTTCATTGGCAAGTGCTCTGGCCACACCAGCCAAGTTGCAGAAGGCAAAGGCAGGGACTAGGAGAAGGAAAATCAGCACAGTGTAGGAGAAGAGCAGGTTTGACACCATCTTAAAAACCTTATAAGAAGGTAAGACCTAGACACCTGCAAAAATGGGAGTGCTCAACAACCCAGTTCCAAATTTTTACATTTTTGGGGTTTCTGAAGAAGAATTTCTCTTTAGCACTGTATCTTTTCCTCTATTGATTGTGTCTGTGTTGTACATCCTGTAATCAGATTTGCCATTTTTACAGCTGTAAATTTCCATGGAAATACCAGAGAAATTGCCATGCTTTTTAATTAACTTGAATTAAAAATTTTAGTCTTGCTCTGTGACCGAAAAAGATTTTAAACTATTTATTTTCCCAGAAAGTGGATCAAAGATGTCATGAAAGAAAGGGAGTGTTTCCTAAGTGGTTCGAGTACATAGCAACATGATGTAATTCACAAGTGCAATTTACAAACATTCCTCTCATTCTGAAGCTTGGCAGGAACTGCACTTCACTGGCAATTGGTAAGAAATGTGCAACTTGTATGAATGGAAGAAGTTTCTTTAAGAAGAGGCAGTATTTAGAGTAACGAGGGTGTAAGATTAAGTGACGTGACTCATGATAAGTCTTAAAAGTAAGACATCTTTACATGTTTTCAGTATAGAAGGATGACCACAAGTAACAGATGTGCTCATTGTTTCTGGCCAAAGAGCACAGGCACAGAACAGCCATGAGGCATGACAGAAAATGGAACATGGTGATTCCAGGCAATCTGCTGTCCAGTCTTCCAACTATCAGCTTTTTAACATAAAACTAGAGTCTGAAATATTTGACATAGACTCTTCTTTCATACTCACCGATACTTAACAGATTGGTAACATCCTCTGATGGCTTTTCCTTCACTTTTTGTCCCTAAGTTGCAGTGCTTAGCCATGAAAACTTTGTTTTCTGCTCCATCAGGAATGCTGGTAGTGCAGTTTCCTGGAAGATACTTAAAAACAACTCTTGTTAATGCGAACAGAAAATGCCCAGTACCATGATAAATAGGGCTGCCTTAATATTAGACAATTGTGGGAATTAATTTTGGCCTTCACTAATGATACTCTAAAATGGTTTCTGTGCAGTCATACTTAATCCAAGCTATGGCCTCTTAGATCTGTGCCAGTACAGGAGTGAGGAGTGTGTGCCAGACTTCCCAGACCTACCTCCTCAAGACACAGCCATAGAAATGGAGACTTCATGGAAGCCTCGACTGTTGCCCTTTTGGGTCAGCTCTCCATGATCTCAGGCTGTTTCACAAAAGACTAATAATCCTCCCTCAGGATTCCGAGAAAACCACCAAGTTGTGAGGGAGAGCTGTGAAACACTGTGTCGGCTGGATAAAATAAGAGACATAAGTAGCAGGCAGAGGCAAAATTGTTGAGATGGTGTCACCGTTTGACTCAGGTCCGACAACAATGCTCTCCATCCCCTCCCCCCCCCACCCCAGGTAGGGAAGGAGAGAGAGAAAAAGAGAGAGACTTGGTTGGATTGAAAACTAAACTACACAGCTTTTATTAAAACACTAATGAATGATACAAGAAAATATATACAATTATATACAGATATATTCAGGTATGGGCAAAAGCCTCTCGCCTCCCCCCACCCCAGCAACTCCCACAGCACTTCCCTGAACTGGGAAGAGTCCCGAGGAATCCCGGAGCTGCTGCTGGAGAAAGCAAAGAGTTATGGGGGTCAGGAGATCTCGAGTCTAAGGGTCGACAGTGATGGATGAACAGAGTCCTCCCTGGACGCCGGCCATGGACGAAGAGAAGGGGAGAAGAAGAAGGAAGGAAGTTGTCTTCTGTGATCTCTGACCTTCCTTTGAGCTTACGTAGATATATGGAATGGAATATCTTTGGCCAATTTTGCTGTCCATCTAACTCAGCCTCCTACGGGGGGGGGTCACAGATCTCCCCATAGTGTCTGAGCTGACAGAGTGCAGGTGCGACCTTGAAGCCTCAGTAGTTAGAAAAACATTCCACTGTCTTATCAGCCTAGCAGAACACACTGTTGCTAGTTAAAAGAAAGCTTAGTGAAGGAAAAAAAAAATCAGTAAAAAGAAAAATTGGCTTCATCCTGGCTCAAACCAGGACAGATGGGGAAGGCCACTTCCTTGAAAAGCCCTAAGGAAAAATGGACTCAAGGATGGCAACTCAGAAACTCTGAGGGTGAGCCTGTCCCAGGGAACAGTGGAGGTCCATGGTCATCCCCCTCTCACTGCCAGCTCTTCTTAAGCCTGGGAACTTGTTAGTCCCACCTGTCAACCATGTGCATAAAGCAACAAATAATTGCTTTGTACCTTGAAGGTGTGTACATCCTGCTTGCAGCAGCTCTTTGTACGTGCTCAGAGCTGCCAAAGCCAATGACAGAGAAGGAAGAAATCACCTCCAGTAGGCCAAAAACACCAGCATGATAAAATGTCTTTCTCTGAATGACAGTTCATACTCTGCATACAAGCAGGGAAAAGCTGTTGGTGCTTGGTTACAGACAGGTTGCTGATAGACACAAAAAGGAAAAATCTGGTCACATGTAGCAAGTGCTGCAGGGAAAGGGAAACAAAACAAAACAAACATCTGATCACCATTCACATCTGTTTCTGAGTACCAAGTTTTATTGCCTACCAGTTGATTACGGCCACTGTCAGGAAGACACCACATCCTCATAGCTGGCAGCACAGGATGTGGAAGCACAGCCCAGGAATCCTACTGGTGCTCAGCAGTCACAAGGTTAGACTGGGAGCTCCTGTTCTGAAGTATGATACAACCTTTTAAAGGGTAACACTCTTATTTGCTTGCTTTATCTGCAAGGCTCCTTAATTTACTAGTGTGGCTAAGGAAAGTTTCTCACTTTTATCTACAGATCAAAAGGAAGTAGAAATGGATCTTCTGTGTCAGATACAATCTGAATCTGTGCCTAAACCAACATAAACTAACTCTATAATCTCTCAGTAAATTAGTTTTACATTTTTGTGGCATGAGGAAATGCCAATAAGCTTAGCAGCAGGAAGCTGAAAATAAGGCACCAGCAAAATGATATCATTTGTTTATTATAGTAGGGGGTAAAATTAAAGAAATACAAGCAGCTGTAATGTAATAATTTTTCCTTTACTTTCTTCAATAATTCTGACTTGAGAAATTCTTAAACGAACACAAATGACATGCAGGCATGTACTGCTGACAAGCAGGGCTTATCAGATGATCTCTGACTCTGTGACTTTACCCAGGCTGCCTCCTCTCACTCACTCCCAGTACTTTGACCAGCCATTTCCTACTCCAGATATTCTTCAGAAATAACTTGGGAAACTTCTGCTTCAGAAAAGATCTGAATGCTTCCTGCTATGGTAGCAATCATGTTTATACTTATTATTATTTTGAAATAGCTTGTTTTAAATTTTCTTGGATTTCAGAAAACATGCCTAAAAAAATACTTCTATTGACTTGGGATAGTTTATCCTGAAAACCAATAAACTGGTTTTTCTCTTGAGAAACTGGTGCTATTGTTTGTTTCCTTACCTTGACCAGTGCAACTACAACCTCTGCCTGATCTCCACTGCTTTGCCTCTTTTCCGAGTCTGACTCTCTTCCCTGCTCCCCTTCTCTTGTTTTGTCTTCTCAGTGCCCCAGTTTTTTAGCTGTTTTC
>NW_009952711.1:2063686-2067180 GCF_000747805.2 Chaetura pelagica | reverse complement strand
GCTGACTCCTTGGCCAGCAGGGCTGGTCCCCCCCAGCCATCTTACCAGTCTCATTATCCACTCCTGCAGAGCACTGCCATGTCCTGCCAGCTCCCTCCTCTCCCCCCTTGGCCTTCACTCCTTCTCAAATATCCATTAAGTTCTAGCAGGAGGACCAATGGAAATATAAAAATAAATAAATAAAAATAGACAAGCATTGTGCTGGGGCCAGAGCAGCTTTGATGGGGAAAGTCTGAGTCCAGTTGCATGCATGGGCTGAATCAGGCTTAACTACTCTTTAGAGTTCAGGCACAGAAAGCTTGACCAGAAACAAGAAAAAATAATCTTGTCAAGCATGCACAAAACAGGTAAGACATACCAGATTTCAATAACTTAGATGCTCTGCATGGAGCATGTGGAAATTACAGTTCATCAAAGCTTTCTAGTTTGCATGAGAACATCAAGAGGTCTACCCCTGCTACGAGAGCCATACTAATGCCATGTTTTAATCATTTTCCCAGGCCTTTGGAGACAAGAATTACAAACAAAGCTCTCACTCTAACCTTGATCCTTAGAGTAGGCTGTGCCTTCTGATCAATATTTCTCACTAATATGCAGCCTGAGGTTAACGTTCAGGCTAGAAAGCATGAGGCCAAACACAATTTGACAAAGTTACAAATGACCAAAATCCAACTCTGGTGACAAGAAGTGTCAAGCAACCCGAACAACCAGCATTATGAGCTACACAGTTGTAAACAGCTTTCTAATGTTTCTGGTGTCTGTGTGTTACCTGTACTGCTCAGGAGCCAATAAAAGTTATAAAAAGAATCTGTTTTCGTGGGTTATTTTTACACAGCTGTTTTGAGCATTGTAAGTTCACTTGGTAAAAGGACATTAAATCAGCTTCACAAATATTTAATCAAGCTGCAGCACGACTTAACTTTTTCTCTTTCTGTAGAGAGCTAATGGCTGTCCCTGGTGGTTGCTGTAGTTACCCCTTACTGAAAAAGCATCCAAGCTGTTCCTCCCTTTGGGTCTAAGACTTCCTTCCTGGAGCTCCATGTCACTTACAATGCTAACTATAGCTGTTTAGGCAGTAAATCTACCCTAATCCGGATATTTCACTGACTTTCTGAAAGGGTGGGTTTGGTTTTTTGGAGGTGTTTGTGTTGGTTTTTTGTTTAGCTTTCTAACCTAATATTTTCTAGAATGCTAGAACAACAACTCTGTGAAGTTCTGATTTATTATAGTGTATTCACTGGAATTAAAGCTCAAAGACTTAATGGGAGATAGAGTTGTCCCTTTTATTCTTGTGTAAATTCTGTTCATGCAAGTCCAAAACAGATCAGAAGAAACTGAAGTACTGCATATTATTCCTGAAACAACTTTCCTAAGGCTTTCCCAGAAATGCTGTGGTTTATTTTTAATTCCAGCAATGACCACTCAAAGAGGGATGATTGTTACATTTTAGATATCAAGTTTCTCCTCTTGTTCAGACTTTATTAAGTTGTTGCATATGTCAGTCTGGATATTTGCATTAGTGTGACTGAAAATAAGCTCTCTTCTCCACAGACAGTGGCATTTCAGCATGGAGGCAGTGTTTCACTGCTGTGCAGGGCCAGCCCTGTAACACTGAAGATGTGCCAGACTTGGAAATAAAAGGGACCTTGTTCTGCTTCAACCTCAGCCTTGTCCAGCATCATGCAGTGACACTTGGAGTTCTTCCAAGAGTGTGTGTCACAGGCCCTGCTAAATCAGACACCAAAATAGCAAAGCTACTACGCAGCTTTATGCTGTAACATAGCTACTCCTGAGCATGCATGTTTGGAAAGTTACTACTGAATAATGAAAGGACACTTGAAAACATCTCTATCCAAAGTCATGTGAAATGCAAGTTGTGATGGCTTTTCTCACTGCTAAATTTAAGTGAAGAATGTAATAGAAGTAGCAGAAGATGAAATTTTCTTCAGGAAAGTACCAAGGAAAGAGGAAAAGGTAAGCAGTATCTAATAGACATGACACGCTTGTAAAGCTGTTTTAAACAACTGCCCTGCTTCACTAAGCCTAACCATACCTGTTCTTCTGTATCACTCCAGAAGCTACAATCAACAACTCCTAAAAAGGTTCCAAGGGACTGGAGAAACTCTCTGCTGAAAAGCAGCCATGAGACTCCAGCTTTAGGGCCAACATGTTACCTGCTGCAGAACTTTATCTGGAAATTAAATACTGATTAGGTAATAGGGGAAAAGTGATAAAAATAGGTACAAAAATTCCTTCCATATCAGGAATAGCATAGACCTCCCAAGGCTGCAAAACACATCAGATGATAGAATAGACTTATAAAATCACAGGTGACAGGAAGACAGTGAATAGGGAACAGTCTTTCAGTGGTTCTTCAATGCAAAACCTGCAGCAATGAAGGTAATAGCAAGTTCAAAGAAGGGGAGAGGCTTTTTCACTTGACACACAGCTAAGGTGTGAAACATTTTGCTACAAGAATAGTGTTTACCATTCCAAGTTCTCTACAACAAATTCCTTAAGAAGGAACCTCTCAGGCACTGTTAAATGCAACAAAATGAACTGCAGGTCAGGAAGCCCCAAAGCAGAGCCTCACCTCTGTAGTCTGCGTTGTGTCACCTGAGCTGCTCTCACCCTCCTTTGCCAGTCACTATTGCAATGGCCTGCATCACCACAACACTGCACCAGAGGAGCTTTGAGTTTCACCAGGTATTTGACCATTCCTGTTTTCCAGCACAGCAGCCTTGCCTGCAGGCTCATCACCTGAGAACAGCATTTGTGGGCCATGGGGCTGCTTCACTGGGCAGTATGGTGAGCAGAGCAAAGCACCAGCACACATCTGGGCTCCCTGTGTGGTGAAAGTCAGCTTGCCTGTGCTTTGAGTCCACCACACTTCTAGAAAAAGCCAAGCTTCACCCTACTGCTATGTTTATTTATAGTAATTTGCTCAAACATGGACTTTCACCATTACAACATAACAGCATGAATATGCAAATAGTAAAGCCCAGTCAAAGTATATTAGCAAGATGCCAGGTACCTTATCTCTCCTCTTCAGTTACATCGTGACTTATCACAGTTGACATTTCAGTAAGGCTAGAGTAGCAGATCTGAATCTGAACATTCATAAGGAGAAGATGCAGTTCACCAGCTTTGATGTCAATAGAATGTCAGACTCTCTCCACTTCGTTCAGACTGAACTTAATTGCAGGAACTGCATTACTAGTCAACATAAGCCATCTGTTTAAACATGTGTGTTTTGAAAAGAACTGCCATGTACAATAAACATGCTCAACTGTAATGACTCACATATCTGTTTATGTGAAATGAGGATTTGGCAATTTCCCCCACAAAAACATTAAATTACAGGTTAAAAGCATTTTATAGCAAATCCATTTGTTTATGTGACAGGTCCAATAGTCCAACAGTTTTGAAGCAGTCTGGGAGTATGTCAGCTGCAGAACTGCTGAAACAAACTGTTTTTCCACCCTTCCCTCAAG
>NW_009952711.1:2044903-2063463 GCF_000747805.2 Chaetura pelagica | reverse complement strand
TGCTGAACCAAACTGTTTTGCCCTCCTTCCCTCAAGATCTTGTTTGGTAAGTCAAAGCTACACCAAGAAACCCACACAGTTAATGGCATAAAGTGGCACACAGTTACTGTTGCGGTGTTCTTCAATACATTTGATTCCAATGCATAAAGAGACAGGATACTGCAGTCCAGGTGTGGTGCAGTGGTTAATTCCAAAACATTCTAAGCAAGCCTGGTGGTGCTGACAGCCTGGCCAGGTGATGTCTGTAAGGCTGTGGGCTCATGAAAGACATAAGCATTCATCCTGATTACACATCACACTGATCTTAAGTTCCCAGACTTGCACTGGGGGGAAAGCTGTGACCCTCTCCTTTGTAGGCCAAAGCTGCTTCAAGAACCTAACACAACTCTTGAGCAATTATGTACCAATGTGGAAAAAGTCACACATGTGCTGCCTTCCCAAAAAAGGCTTTCATTCCTTTCTTCTTCCTTTACCATTAATATGCACTTCCAAGATTGAAAAATATGTCTTTAGCTGCCACTTGTGATATCATTTCTGTGTAAGCTTTGTTACATTAATCATGGCAATGCACTTGTGCTTGAACTTCTTCACCAGCAGCATAAATTATGCGTCTGCTTCATATGCACTGAGCAAGGATGCAGAGCCTGGCTGTATGTATGCTTCCTACTCACACGTACAGAGTAGAAATCTGTTGCATTTATCAGTCATTAATATGCAAAAGATTTATGGATGCCAGCATAGAGAGGCTCAGAAACTGGGAAGGGTGTTGGGAAGAGGAAAAAAACCAAACAGTTGAGTGAAAGTGCATAATGGATCAACAACTCCATCACATTTACTCACCTGCAAAGTTAGCTTGACATCAGTATGGCCTTACCTTTTTTTTGTATGGGAGATATAATGCCAAACATTTGTCTTGTGCAGACTGCTTGTTGCAATGAGGTGCAAAGTTTTATTAAATTAGGAGGTAAATAATTGTGGTTTAAGATGTACTTTAATATTGCCAGTTTCCTTATGAAATGTTTTCTGCTGCATATACCTGAGCAAGCCTTACTCAGTCAGTGCATTTTGTTAATATTTCTGTGACTCTGACAGTGGACAGTAGTGTAGAACAAACCTGTAGGACTAGAGTTTTCTATGAAGTACTGAATCTCTCTCCTTTCTATTTGCATCTTTTTATCCCTCCTTGTTTTGTAATTTATAGGAATAATCGTAGCACAAAGCTGTGTCAGTTGAACCACATTTATGGAGCTAACAAATCCCCTAGCACTTAGTACTGCTCAGTGTGTGAGAGCACCACTAAGGAGCCAAGCTGCAGCTCATTGCCAGCTCTTTCCAAAGCAGACAGTTGTTATCCACATTTTCAAAATCAGTGACCAGGGCAATGTGAGGCACCTACGTGACAATTCAGTAGCTTTGCAGAGCCAAAATACTCATTAAGTGTGAATTAAACTGGGGTTGATCCTGAGCTTCCCTTGTGATGTAACCACTAGAAAACCATATTTTCTTCATTAGCTGTTTTATAAAACTGTTCCCAAGTATTTTACTCAGAGATACTTCATGTTTTGTTCAAGGCCTAAGTCTCCCTTCAACAGTCCTAGATTTCTGTTGCTGCTACTATTATACCTACATTTTCTTGGGACACCTATAGCACATACTCTACTTTCTCTTTTTCTTAGGTCTCACAACCTGAACAACATGATAGATGAAAATACCATAGTTTTCAGGTTACTCAGCCAGATTTATCCACTTCAGTCTACAGAGACAGATGCCAGCTTTAGATTACTCATTTTCTGCATGTAGCCCATGTATGAGGCATCCAGCTCCCTCACATACCAAAATAGGGATGAAGAAGAGGGCACACAGAGGCAGATGGAAAAGGCTTCCTCCCTCACAGGAAGAAGGGACTGATGGAAGGGGGTCAACTTCCTCTCCTGTCACACATAACAATGTAGTTCTTACTGCCACTACCACTAAATCAGTTCTGCCTTTAGAAAAAAGAAGTTACTTATGTGGCAGCTATAGGCCTGGTGTATTTAAGAACATGTTAACAAAGTTTTTCTCTTCAATGTATCTTGGGCAAAAACTTATCTCCAGACTTCACTGTATTACATGTAAAATATAATATGTTTATCTAGTAAACTACTTTGCAATGAGGATTTAGAGTCACTCTTCAGAAAAACATTAAAAACTCCTACCTTCAATTTTCAACTGCTGCCCCTCTGGGCTATACATTTGGAATTACATTGAAGAAAGAAACCAAATTTAGGAAAGTACAGAAGAAATTGAACCAAAAAACGAAAAACCAGCAAAGATTTTTCTGTTCTTGCATCTGACAGATGAGAACCTAATTACAGAACCCTCAAATGACTAACAAAATATACTGAACTATTTTCACAAGTTCTAGGTACAGAAAAGCTGAAACCAAGAGATGACTTTTTCTAAGGTGCTTCTTAAGACCTTGTTGCAAATTAAATTCAATAACCAGGATCATGAACAAGGACTACAAGGAAAACTATTTCATCTCCACTCTAACAGAATAAAGAAAATAAGGACTTTTTTTTTTAAATTATGTTTATCCCTCTCAACCTTTCCTAAGGCTGTCAGTTCTTGTCACTTAATATTAAAAAAAACCTCCAGCTTATCTCACTCTTTATATGTGTCAGCATTTTTATATCCATTCTTGCTTTGAAACTGATTACACTATTTGGACACAAATGGTTTTAAAGTGCAGGTGAGACATGGGTTAATTTTTTTATAAATTCCACTTTTCCTGAGGTATGTTTTAATGACACAGTGCAAGTCTTTTAATCCTTAGACCCCTTAGTCCTGCAGCATATGCTGTCACAAATCTTGTTAATTTAAGTGTAATGAGCAGAGAAACAGACCATGGCTGGATCCCATGCTGTGCACTGGTAATTTATCCAAGAGACAAGCCTTCAGGCTTGCCCAGTTATTTTTGTCAATATACTTTAGGCAGGGGAGATGCCAGACTTGGAGATGCTGGGGTCAAAAAGTCTGCCAGGAAAGAGTCCATCTCTTTTATCTTTACAACTAAACACAAAACAGGCTGCATTTCATCAATGATGAATGGTCAAGTACTGGATCTAGTTAAGGGTCAAGGCTAGCTGAAGGCACAGGCAAAGGAGACATGTGCCTGTGACAGTAGCAGGCTGCCAGCTCTGGCAGCAAGTGGCTCAGGAAGGGGGAGGGAAAAATCCAAACAACCTTTGTGTGCTGTAGCCTTCCTAGGGAGGACTGGAGAGCTCAGGAAGGGTTACATTAGCACTGAGGCAATCACCTACACCAGCCAGCCCTATTATTTTGTTCAGGGTCTGTGTGTAACAGTTTACAAGTCCAGAAATATTATATAAAATAATAGCTTGAAGCAGTCTACATGAGTATTACTTTTCCAGTTTCTGTGCACATCAGTCCTGCCATTAATAAAGGGAATCACGTTTTTACTTTTGAGGCTCTCTCTGATGTAAGAAGTATGATGTTTCTAGGAAAACAGCTATAGTAACTAGGCTATATTAGTATGTACCAACAGTGCCCTTGTCCCATAGCTGGAGATTTAAATAAAGCAGCTATTACCTGAATTGATACTCAAACTTTCAGTTTTACTCCAACTGCTCAGGTATCACCAGTCCATTCTTTGGATTCAATTGCCTACTGGAGCGGTGATGTCAGTGCTAAGCTATGCCACTTCCAAGGCATGACACCTGTTTCATATCACAATTGGAAATAACCCAGTTTTAGTAGTTCAAATGGAAAAATACGTTATCTAGAACTTGGTAGCTCTGGAACAAAAAATATATTGCCAAAGGTAAATAAAGCCCTTGCAAAAAGGCAGGAAGCCTTAGGAGAGAGCAGAGAGATTGAGATGTGGAGAAAGGTAAAGGAAAATAGTCAGCTCTGTCCTTACCAGTGAAAGATTTTTGGCAGAGAACACATCAGGGAGAAGAATTTACTGTGTACAAAGAAAGGAGATGGAAAAAGACTGATTTCCAAGAAAGAGTAGTCAGAAAAAGTAGGGTAGTGATGTACAAAAAGCATGAGACTAAGTCTTAGGGAGATTTACCATTAAAACACTGACAGCTGATAAAAAAGCAAGGTATCAGCTAATAATACATTAGGTGAGACGGCACTGCAACACAGCTGTCATTACAGAATTTACCCTTGAAGTACCTACCAGTTTGTCAACAGTGTTTTCAGTTTATTATAAGTAATTTAATTTAGTAGCCATTGCTTGTAGGCCTGCCTGCTAATCCTTCTATAGCAACTCCCATTACATCCTAAAGGGCAGCAACAATCACAGTTTGGAGCCACTCGGTGTCCCTAAAAGAGCACTGGGGTGGCTGCCATGAGAGGGCTTCTCCCAGTGTCAGCATGCACAGCTCCCAGCCCAGCATAGGGGGTGTTCACTGGAAGGGCACCTTTCTCCCTGTAGCTATCAAATCACAGAACTGATGGCACTAAATGGTTACTTAACCTGTAAGCAAGACACACTCTAAACATGGTGTACTCTGAGGTTTGTGTTAGGAGCAATATTGTGTTACACAGAATTATTCTGCTTGTGTCATAATTTTTATTTTTAATTGAAGATACGTTTTTATGGCTTCAGTTCCTACAGTAGTGAAAAATTATAAATGCACCAGCAAGCTAGTAGACACTGCAAGGAAAGGAACAAGAGCCCCTTCACCTCAAAGCATGAGCAACAAACAATGAACCATTTAAACAGTTGCATTAAGTCAGAATACTTTCTCATGAATTAAAGTTATGCATAACTCATGCCTGTGAGCTCTTCAGCACAGCAAATATACCAAGAACTGCAGGAACAACTAGTGTTGTAACTATGGTAAAGGTCCCAGAACACTGGCCTCGACTTTAGACTGCAAAGATGTAATGTTCCAACACTCAAGTCAGCCTTAAAAATGTAGATATTGTAGGCTGTTCAGATAGGTGCTCCAAACCCAGCAAGTTTGTCAGTAACTCCAGTAAAAATGACTTAACAATTAAGGATCCGAGCAGAGAAACTTTCACATATTTTAATAGCCTGCAGAAGACATTACTCCATAACATCATCTTGATCTGCTGATACACCATCTGGATTTAGTACACAGTCAGCTGAAGGAATGATTTAAAGTTCAGTGGGTGATTTCAAAAGGGTAGGGTTCTACAGAGGCAACACTTTGAGGCTTAAGTACTTGATTGATTTCCTACTACATTTTTTTTTTTTGCATTAGAGAAGGAGCCTTTGCTAAGAAATGCAAAGCACTTCATGCTGTTTGTAGATAGCAGTGCCTCTATCAGCACCCTCAGGTGAAGCTCTCACCTTGAATAAATTTTATTGTCTAAGGGATGCAAGTATAAAGGAGTTTTAATCAAGTCTTAGAGGGGGTTTTTTGTGTATAGACCATCGGTTATGAGATCTGCAACTGTTTTTTCAAGCAGATGGTGCAACTTAAACCCCCCTGCAGCAATCCCAATGCAGCTGTACTTAACAAGAGAATATTCTTTTCCTAAAAACTTAATTTCAACAAGAAGTTCTTGTCCTCATTCACTGTAGTTGTGTTAGAAATCTTTCTCTCTCTGCAGCATTATTGGCAGCACAACTTTTATCCCAAGGTGCTGTCAAAAGAAACACTTTGCCTAGAACAGCCAAAGATAACATGAAAGGGACAGGTAGAACTGAGAAGGGAGCTGTACCCTTATTCTCAAGCTTTTTGCTGGGGCCTCCTCCAACACCGATTTACTGACCAATGACAGCACTTACCTACCCAATTCAAAGATGGCCTGAATCACTTCAGACTTGGTTCTCTTTCTCTAGGCAGTAGTTGAGTTATGAATGTCTGCAGGCTTTAGAACCAGAGCCAAAAAACCCCACATGTAAGTGTCTTCAAGAGACACTTCACTAGGTTATTATAAGCAATGCAGATGTTATTTTCTCAAATTACTCGCTTTGATTGCAGTTGCCTGTTTTCCAGCTAGACCTCTTTGCTCTGTACCCCTTACAGGCAAAGGAAGCAGCAGTCTGTGCAGTCTGGGCTTCCTTGCTCCTGCATCAGGGTGAGCTGTTGCTTTTTGACAATTCTGTGGCTTCTCTGTCATCTACAGAAAGACCTCTCTGGAGCAGTTCCCTCCTGGAACTACAGACAGTTTGGGCTTCCCTAGCTGAGCTCCAAGTTTAGACACAGACAGGACAATCCACCCTCTGTTACAATTCTTCTGGGAAACCTCAAATGAGAGCAAAGTGTAGGTTTTGGACTATTTCTTTCTATAATTTCCTGCACTGTTTCCTTTCTAATACTCATTTGCAATTCAAGAGGGAATGCAAAAGATAGCAATATCTGATTTAGCAGATTGCAAGAAAATTAATTCATAACAAAGTTGTATTCAAATTCTGCACCCAACCCTTATTCTATAGGCAAATAGCTGTTTTTTCCCCACAGGAAACTGATGCTGTCTTGCAGTGTTTGGCATCACACACACCACTAAACATTTACACCTATCAAAAGTTCAGAGCTTGAAGCAACTTACATCCCACCACACCTCATACCAGCACTACAGATGCACTGAGTCTTTCAGTGACGTTTATTTTTATTATCTATTTCAGCTGATCACTGGAAACACCTGCCCTCACAGCTTTGAGTCTTTTAACTCTCTGCAATCCACAGCCCAAATAGCTCAAGACGTTTGCTGGCTTATCCATATAGAAAACAACAAACATCAGCAATGACTGTTAGTGTTTAGTATGCCAGTCTGATTCATCTCTGAGCTGTACTCCATTTGTACTGCATAGGCTTTCCAGATCCCCAGACTTGGAATATGCCAGATTTCAGTATGAAATGAGACCATTAGTTGCCTTGCACTCCTCTGATGGGCCACAATTGACTAATTTTGATTTCAGATGTAAACATCAAGTTCTGCATTACAGGCCAACTTTGAAAGGGGAGGCTTTCATATTGCAATATTTCTTACAAGTAAACGTGTAAGGTTTTCAGCTCTTCAGGTTTTAAGTCTTGCTTACTTTTCCAACACTTGCATTTTACACTGATGACATTACATCTTGCATGGGTATTAGAAGTTTTAACTTGGCACTTTCAACTTTCTTCTGAGATTCCCTTTGCTTGTAATGTAAGCAGGATCAGACCACAGATATTTGTAGTACTTTAAGAGAGCCAAGATGGGCAAGACATCCTATATTGCACTTCTGCTATTAGCAACACACAAGCAAAACAAATTGAACAAAGTCATTGCCTGTATTTGGAGGGTAAAACTGAATAAAAGGAACAAGGGAACTGTAATTTGAGGAAGCAAACGTGGAGCCAGACTCGTCAGTACTATCAGAAGAGACATGAGCAAACTGAAATATACAGGAAATTCCATTTGAGGATAAAGTGACAAAAGAGGAGGAAGAGAAGAAAATCCCCACAACTTTTTTACTCTGGGGCTCGTCAAGCAATAAGACAGATCTGCCCAGAGAATCATAGAATCCTAGGGGTTGGAAGGGACCTCAAAAGATCATCTAGTCTAACCCCCCCTGCCAGAGCAGGTTCACCTAGAGTACATCACACAGGAATGCATCCAGGTGGGTTTTGAATGTCTCCAATGAAGGAGACTCCACAACCTCCCTGGGCAGCCTGTTCCAGTGCTCTGTCACTCTCACAGTAAAAAAAGTTTTTTGGATATTCACCTTGAACCTCCTATGCTCCAATTTGCACCCATTACCCCTTGTCAAGAAGTTGTGGACTCATCATCCTTTGGATACTCAAAATTTTACTGCACATGGTCCTGAGCAACCTGCTATAACTGACCCTGCTTTGAGCAAGGGGTTGAACTAGGTGATCTCTGTGTCCCTGCCAACCTCAGCTGTTCTGTGGTACTGAAGTTGATAGAAAGCCACAAGCCAATGCCATGACAAGGACTGCATTTCTTTAGGGGGAAAAAAAAAAATAAAAATCTTATCAAGCAAAAGTGAACCATGACTGGTATCCAGTCTTCAAATAGTATTTCTTTAGAACACAAACACTGAGTGGAAATATAAATAAGTGGAGCAGGTCAGGTCCATGTTGATACCCCTAGTTCTGCCTTTTCAGTTTCTACTTTATCAGTTTTTCTTCCAGTAGCTCCCCTGAGCATATGCTGCATTTTGACCTTTAAAAAGGTCACACAAAGTAAATACCCCTTTTTTTCCCTTCATATTCCTGCAATTCTCAAGTGTTCTGCCTGTTGGCCCTTCAACATTAAAGCCTCATCTCCTGTGCCCATGTAGTACCTCACAAGGGCAACAAATTATTCCTGCCAGCTAGACATGTTTGTTGTCCTGTAACTTCCATCCAGTCCCATTCCTCAGGGCAACCTTAAACTCATTAATTCCTAGTAAAGTATCTTTAAAGGAGATGGCTAAAGGAAGCCATATGCCTTTTTAGAACAATGCAGAAATATTCCAGATGCTTCATATACTTCTTCACTTACTAGATGTGCCTGTTCCTTTTCAATAGAAATATTTGGGACAAGTCTTGGGAAACTCACTATTGAATTAAATTTGTGCTTAAGTTTCATGCAGACTTGGATAGTGTCCAATACTCCCAGTGGGTTAGAAATAGCTCTCAGTTTTAACAACTTTTTTCATACTAGTGGGTGAAGTACATACCTCAGCAGTTGGGTTAATAAGCAACAAAGGAACTTTTCTGAACAGAACTCAAAAGTTTTATCTTAAAAATAAAAACCCAAACTGATTTCTCAGATGCTTTGCATTCTCTGTCAGATCACAGGGATAATCACCCTGAGATTTTTCTGTAGCCAGTCAGGAGGAAGATAAGCTATTGCCACACAACTCTTTCATAAGTGAAAGAAGACTGGTTACCTCTGGGAAAGAAACTTGGTAATTAGGAAGCACAATTTGAGTTCTGGTACATATACACCCCTTTCTCAGTAATCCCATTGCATGGAGCTTCTCATAGTTTAATGCTGCTTCCTAACCATGTTTCTAACTTTAACCAGGCTTTCCCCTGTACTGTTAAAGAAAATTAGTTTCAAAAAGTCTCTTACACAATTCACACTTGCCCAGGAAGTCACATCATTTCACAGATACAAACAGGACAAACACAACCACTGGATCAACTTGCAGTATGCCAGAGGCCTGTAAACATTACCTTGCAGCTAGCTTATATTCTGTTTAACCTGGTTTTGATAATAAGCTCAGTCAGGTCCTGTGTTTGGGAAAGCTGAGGGGGACACCTTCAGAGCCTCTCTGAAAGGGACACTCCCTGCTGGAGATGGCATTCACTTCTACCAGCCCTGTGCCCCAAGAGCAAACAAGGGGCTAAAGTCCCAAGGACCACTCACTTGTGACACTGAATGAAGCAAATTTGCACTGTTGAACTACTCATGCAAAAGCACCTCTCCTTACAAAGCAATAAGCCAAGAGTCCCTCTGGCACTGACCAAGGCTTATCCCCATGGATTTGAGGGGCAGAATGTCTGGCCAGGGATGTTGCTGTTCATGCTTTGTCTCTCCCTGCCCCACTCTCCACAGAGGAGGAACTCAAAGCCCATTTAGCTGTTTCAAGACCTGAGACAGTGAATATGAAGCACAGAGGTGGACTAACTAAGTTTAGATCACTCTGAAAAGCCTCAATTATTTAAGACAACTTTTCTTACCCATTTAAAATTTTCTGTGAAAGCTTGACTCTCCTCCTTCCCCCACAGACCAACTGATTCAAGACTGCACAGCCAAATTACTCTCTTGGGTCAGCTTTGACAGCCGCTAATTAAGGGTGTGAAATTCAGCATTTACCCCAGTCACTTTTTCGTCATCGGTGACATTGCTTTTGCCAACAGTCAGCATGAGCTATTTACCTTGAACAAGCTTTGCTAGGTCATTTCTCCACACCTACCCCACCACCACCCAGCAAGACTTCAACTCCAGAGTTTTGTCTCAGCTTCAGCCCAGCAGTCCCCACAGGCTGGGCAGCAGGTCTTGCTGAGCCTGTTTTTAACACCAACACTTTCTCACACTGTTAAAGTACAATCAGGAGCAGCACTAGGGCCTCCAGCTCAGCTATAGCTCTGGCATCCAGCACTGCAAAGCCAGATGTGCCCAGTGCCCAACTCCTTCTGCAAAACTAAATGGTTGGGATCTCAGCAGAAAGCAATTCTGGCAGGTACAGCTCTGCTATGGACACAGGACTGCCAGAAGGGGTCAAGTAACACATGCTCACAACCAGAGTATCTTGTAGAATTCCAGTTACACAAATGAAGTTTTCTGAGGATTCTCTGATTTCACCAGATTATTTAGGTTGGCTCTGGCATTTTAAGGCACCATCTGTTACTGCTGTTGTATTTACTGGTATGGTAAGTTCAGATTTATTGTTCACTAAAACTAGCTAATGGTTACTATAGCAAGGTTTGCAAAAAAAAAAAACAACAAACACCAAGCCAACCCCAAAACCCAAACACAAAAACCAGGGCAAAGGTTTAAGTTAAATTATTTCAGCTTCTACAACTGTGCACTTCCATATTGGGATGATAGAAAGAACCATGAGAATTCATGCAGTACCACTACCTCATCTCATTCTTTACCTCTGCATGTGGGAGAACGGGCACCTTTTATATAAGCCTCTTACCAGAGTGCTTTTTTCAATGTCTTTCTTGCCTATTATGTCAAGACAAGCAAGAGCTCTTCCTTACAGGCAACTGAGGAACATGGTGAAACACAGCCATGTGAAATCCAGAGCATGTAGGGAAGCAAGCACTGGAAAACTCATCTTGTGTGATCTGTACTTCACAGCAAACAGGGCTGTGACTTGCTTCCCTGCAAGTGTCTCTTCAACGCAGCAGTGTAATGAAGACCCAACACTTTGGCTGGCCCTATTCTTAAAAAATAGCAACTGTGAGGTTTTTCCAGCCAGCTTTCTCTGTCACCCTGTGCTCCTTCAAATGCTTCCTGATTTTGCTCTAAGGAGATCTGATAAATGCAAGTAAAAAAATAATGATGATTGAAGAGAAAAAGCAGAAAGCTGGTAAATCTTGTTCACTGCTTTCCTGTCCAGTACATGCACTGCTTGACAAGGTCAGGTTCTCACTGTACCACTCAGGGTAGCTAACTCTGCAGCATTAGAACATTTATAGCCAGAAACAGAAAAATAATAGCAGAAGGAGTAGCAAAATCAGAAGATAGAGCTCTCGGTCACCTGTGGTGGTATCTAGGCAAAAGAGCCTGTTCATTCTTTTCACTCCTGTTGGTTGGATCCTTCCTCTCACCTCTGGGACTGTGCTCAATTCCCAGTACCTCACCCCACTTGCTATATGGCAACAGCAACCTGGGCTGTAGCCATTTATCTTCCTGACAGGAGCAAAGAAACTACTGGAAGCTCATTTCCTCTCATAGCGACTTCCTAAATGCAAAGAACTAGCAGCATAAAACATATGACTTGCTTAGCAATCCTGGCAGAGGCACAAGGGGCCAAGAAGGCAGCAGATCTTTTTCCCCACTCTCTAGGCAGCACAATGCTGTACACACACCAGGCTGAGGTCTGGTTTCGGGTATCTGCAACTCTGTCTCTTTCTGGCATCTGTTTTATATCAACCACCTTGACATCAAGTAGGTTAGTTCTACACTCTGCAATATTAAATTTCATTTTACTTCTGCTAGGAGGCCAGATTGTTCAGCATAATTTTAGTCTTTTCTTCTAAGGTACTATTGATAATGATATTAGAGTACATTTTAATGACAGTCATCAGCATTAAGTCTGAAATGCCATCTCACTTTAAGATGCAGATTAACCTTACATGCATTTTTTGTTTGGAGGACATACTAATGGAAAACAGCATCTAATGATGCCATTCATTTTCTGAGTGCAAGGCTACTGTTTGTTTTAATCAAACATCCTGTTGCTAAGAGCTATCAATAGGTATGACTCATTACCTTTCCTACCTTGGCCAAATAGCATGCCCAACAATTCAGCCACCTATGCAGGCTAGACGATCCCTAACTTAGATGCAGGACAACTGCCATCTCTGAAGCAGGCAGCAGATGCTGGAGGGCATGGGGACAATCCAGCAAACATATGGCCTCTGACATGCTCTCCCCAGTGGCCCTGCAGAGAGGTCCTTACCCTGAGCAATCTAAGTTACACTGATTTCTCCAGGACAACTTGCCCAGCCTAGGAGATGCAGCCTGGCATCCCAAAGATAGGCTTTTTACAGATGTACATGTTCATCTAGCTGTTCTTCCCTCAATCATCTGAGGAAACTAAAACTTGCCTACAGCAATTAATACTCAGACTTAGAACAAGAAGAATTTTTGCCCATTAGGCCTCATCATGTGTTTAGTCACTCTGGCTGACCTACAATCCAAGCTGCAGGAAAAGAAGTACCGGCTTCCTGAAGAGCCCCCTCAGAGGATGCACGTGGAGGCAGCGTAGGGGCTGTTTTCAGCAGGGCCTCTCCAGAGCCAGCCAGAGAAATGGAAGCAGCTTAGAACAAGTGGTGCAATAAATGGAATTTGATACTGCAGGCACTGTGCTGCCTAATCCCCAGTCTACACGTCTGTCCTGTTAGGCTTTTTAGGTCATAGATATTTGTTTCCCTTGTCATTATTTCTGAACCTTACCTGAAAAGCAGCACAGTTATAGGAATTGTGTTTTACCCTGCCATACTTAAGTACATTGCACCACAAACTGATTTGAGTATAACCTGTATGGATTTCTGGGGAAAAAAAAAACAACAAAAAAACCCCAACAAAACAAAACCATAAGACTCACTTTACAGTAACATTTGTCCAGAATTGAAATGGCATGCTTAAAATACCTGGGTTTGAAAAAGCCAGCACAAGTGGTACTTCCAGTGTAGCTGCAACAAGTAATATTTGCTTAGCAAAAGGTGAGTCCAGAATCTTGGCAGCAGGACCTTTTGTCCTCAAACAATTGCATTTTTAAAAACTAAAATTAAATGGTGATCTTCCAACCAATGAACAGCTCTGAATGCAGCTGATCAGACTACCCTAAAACAGGAGTTTTGTTCAAAAGTGTGATTTATGCTACCCTATTTTAATGATATTGTAGAAATTCCTAAAACTTGTAGAGAAAGTATTTCTTAACTCTGAGTATCTGCTAATACCAGAAGGTGGATTTCCTTCTTGCTGTTGATTCTCATATAAGCACTGAGGCATCATGAGCTTTTCCAGGCATCCAGTTGCCACCTTGTTTGCTAATGCAGGTGTTTTACGTAATAGCCCCACTAAGGCTGACGCTTTTGGAAAGCAGCTGCAGTGCAAGCAGCAGAGCTCATCATTTACAGCTTAGCTCACCTCTAAGAGCACAAGAAAACAAGTCCTATGCCCTCTAATATTCAAGCAAATTGAAATGTTTGAATCGTATTACAGCTTTGCATTGCTAATAAGAACAAAGCCTGATAAGCAACACCCTCAAAAGTCAAAAGGAATCAAATACCTCAGATGTAAAAAGACACACCAAAACTCTTTCTCATCTAGTGTCCTTAGTCTGACTAACATGGCTGAACATGTACTTAATTCACAGTTCTTATATTATAGAAGAAAATTATGAAGAAATCCTGAAGTTAGGTTATTTACCAGAGAAACAAAGGCCAAGTCCAGCTGTCCTTCCCAGGCTTGAATTCTGCCTTTGAATCAGGCCTTTAAGTCTGCTGCTGCTTTCTACTGAAGGAACAAGGCACTCCCTAGCACATAGACCTAGCACCAAACTTCTGTAGAGACTTTCTCAGAAACAAGTAATTGTTGAAGAAGCCTTAAAAACAGCTCAGCCTTCACCTCTTCAAATACCTGACTAAAACAGCCCAGCTGGAAACTTAATTTCCTAGCACCGGAAGGGACAACTTACCCAAGGACTTAACTCCTTCCTTGCCTGATGAAGGACGTGACTTTACAAGCACTTCTCTTTTATGTTAATAACTACACTATACCCATTAGCCTGCAGAAGAGAAGACTCAGGGAAGATATCATTGATATGTATGAGTATCTGATGGGAGAGAGTAAAGAGGGTGGAGCCAGGCTCTTCTCAGGGATATCCAGTGACAGGACATGAGTGCAAACTGAACTACAGGAAATTCCACTTATACAGGAAGAAAAGCTTTTTGACTGTTAGGCTGGTAAAACACTGGAGTACAGTTTCCAATAAGTTTCTAGGGTCTTTGTGCTTGGAGACACTCTAAACCAAACACACATGGTCAGGCCCCTTCCCACCTCAACCATTTGGTCACCCTGTGTCCCTGCAGTACAGCACTGGCACAACACTTATCACAGGGAGGTAGGTACCCACTGTAGCGTACGTGATCCTGCAACACATATAACTGTTCTCTTCTGGGCTGTGTCAAAAGAAGCTTTGTCCAGGGAAGTTGTAGCTGGATGGGGCTTTGAGCCACCTGGTCTAGTGGGAGGTGTTCCACGCAGGGGGTTTGGAACTGGATGATCTTTAAGGTTCCTTCCAACCAAAACCATTCTATGATTCTATGATTTTGTATTATCTCAGCCTCTTTCTCCATGTAGGTATACCCGTGAAGAGATCTTAAGCCCCAGGAACTGAAAATGTGATAGTAGATGAGCCTGAGGAAACCTCTGCTTCCTTTGCAATACCCCATAAAATAACCCATTAAATAGGCTTATGTTTTTGCAGCATTATTGACTCCTCCTCTGGAAGACACATCTCTTAATTTAACTTCTTCACACTTCCTTCAGGATTTCCCTTATAGTCAGTTTTCCCAGGTTCAAGGATAAAAGGGTCAGTGCATCACCTCTAGCTGTGCAGTGTGGTAGTACATTTAGTTATTTCCTTTAGCACTAAGGGATTATTATTCCATTTGATTTTAATCAGCTTCTGGGAATATATCCAGCCATTCTCCTGTGCAAGTTGTCTTTTGTACGAGGAATCTGTTTTTAGAAGTATCTCACATGAGCTGGATCAAGGATTAGCAGTGGGCATTTCTGAGCACTTGTGGTGCTTTTTCTGCTATCAGAAGGGGGAAAAAGAAAAAAAAAAAAAGCAAACCTTTCTGGGGTACTTATTTCTAAAACAGAATCAAATTACTCAGTAGCCAAGCAACACCAGAAACTCTCATGAACAGTCTCATGATTTGCAGGCAGTTATACTCTTGCCAGAACAGGTCCAATTCCATTTGATTTTAATCAGCTTCTGGGAATATATCCAGCCATTCTCCTGTGCAAGTTGTCTTTTGTACGAGGAATCTGTTTTTAGAAGTATCTCACATGAGCTGGATCAAGGATTAGCAGTGGGCATTTCTGAGCACTTGTGGTGCTTTTTCTGCTATCAGAAGGGGGAAAAAGAAAAAAAAAAAAAAAAGCAAACCTTTCTGGGGTACTTATTTCTAAAACAGAATCAAATTACTCAGTAGCCAAGCAACACCAGAAACTCTCATGAACAGTCTCATGATTTGCAGGCAGTTATACTCTTGCCAGAACAGGTCCAGGGGAGGATCTGCTGGAAATCTTTTTAAAAAATCTTTTAAGCTGCAGGTTTGGCACAAGCAAGGCCCTGTTTCTACAGCCTCACAGAGAACACAGAAGAAAACCTTCCTTTTCTGTGCCCCACGCCTGTGTGGATTGCTTCTCCATTAAGGCTTATCTACCTTCACATAATGAAGCCTGCAACTTAATCAAGGGAGGCAGTAACAGGCCTGGGCAGAGTTTCTGCCTCTTCCGAGTTGCACAGCTGCTGTTTCCATGAGTTTATCTGTTTTAACTGCCCCTAGTCCACCCCAGCAGAAAAAAATATTTTGGGGGAAAGGTGGCTTCAAGCATGCAGGAACTCTGCACCTATGTGTTTCTCATGGTGTTAAAGCAAGTGCCTCAGCCACTCACTTTTTGCTGGTACAGGACAGAGAAAAGATTACCCTAATTTTATCATAATGACTTGAACAAGGTATGTGGCAAGTCATTAGCTGAAGCAGAAATTAAAAACCCATAGACCCCAAACTATTCTTTGCCCTTGCCGTATTGATATCTTACCCTATCTGCCTCAGTTTGAGAAAGGATGTGATAGCTGAATTGACGAAGCTTATAGCTCCAGGATACATTCCTGACCAAAACACAATTACCTTGGCAACTTCATCCTGACAGCTGTGCAACCAACCATGGAAAGGAAAAATAAATTAAGATGCTAACTGTGCTACAGCAATCACCTGCTCTGTAGTGCCTCCAGCAAGGAGCCACCTCACTGTTCAGTGTTGATACCATATGTTTGTGGAGACAAAGAGAGCCCTGCCTGCAGTGGCTTTGAGCTTCTGCTCAGAAGCTGATGTTGTTATCCTCAACACAAGTTTATAGCTGCTTTGGCAGTCCAAATCCTCAAGCCCCATTTCGGAAGAAGGGCTGATAAGCAAGCTATATACATACATATATGTATCTCCCCTCCCCCCAACCCACGACACCTTTAAACATTCATTTCTTTTCATATGTATGCTGTCAAAATGGTCTCTTTAACTGAGGTAGTACTTGGGAGATGCAGCAGAGTTCAGTGCCTACCCTGTGCACGTGCAGTGTACCTGTTTAAGGACCAGAGTGAAAAACAATCCTTCCACACCCTGAAAGCCATAAACAAGTACAGCTTGGACTTGGTAACTGCCTAATACTTTGTCCTAAAGGCAAATCAGTCTTTCTGCCCACTTCTCCTACTCTAAGGGCAGAAGGTCTCCTCCACAGCCGTTTTAACTTCATAGCAAATACATTGTAGAGTTTGAAAGGTTAAGCAGCAAAATAAGGCACAACAGCATGAGAGTAATACCAAGCAACACAATGCTTTAAAAGATTATTTTAAAAAAGTCAACCCCAAACTTTATTTAGTATAAAACTTTCAGAAGACAAAACGAGTCTGTTTGAATGCTTGAAGTATTACACTGACAACATACTCATCAGAGACAACTCCCGTTCTCCTAAGGTGTAATCTCGTTTCATACTGCACCCTTTATTCATTGCCTTCATCCTTACAGACAGACTGTAAAGCTCTTCCTCTGCAATGCCATCAAAAAAGAAGTCCTCATTGAAGATGGGATTTCTGCTTCTCTTTATAACAGTGCTTCTCTGCTTCTGTGTTTTCCCTGGCACCAGGGAGAAGGTGATACAACAGTTTATGGTTTTGGGCTCTACAGAGTCATCATATAACCCCTCTGCACTGATCAGGCGGATCCGCAGCCTTTCATTTTCGGAGCAGTATTCAGCAAACAGCCTCAGCACGCCTCCCTTGTCCATGAGCACAGTGCTCTCTCCCACTAGTCTCTCCCGGCTGCAGGTCAGGTCCAGGGGAAAGATGGGAGAACAGGACATGCTAAAGCGCTGTGTGGCAAGCAGCCCCTCTGAGGCTCTCCTGATGGCTCTGGGGCTGTTATCAGTGGAGCTGCTCTCCTCTGTGGAGAGAGAATTGTTCCTGGCCATGCTGGATTTTTTCTTGGCTTTCAGGGCTCGGCAGAGTAATCCCTCCTGACTTTGTGTTTTGACCAGGGGGCAGGATCTGGGAGGTGATCTGCTGAGAAGGGGAGAACTGAAAGGAGAGGAATCACTGGAGGAGGCAGTATCACTGTCACAGGCACCTTGCCTGTGCAGAGAGGGATTCTTGGGAGGCAGCCGCACAGAAGCAAAACTGATAGCAATGGGGTTAGACATATTCCCTTTGCCACTGAATGTATTAGCTCTGGATCGAGACAACATGAGGCTAGGCAGAGCACCACGTGGGTCACCATGGAAGATGGACTCCTTTCTCCTGGTGTGGGGACTCTCTAGCAAAGTGCAGAAGCCATAAGAAGTGGGGGCTCTGGGAAAGTGAGGCAGGGAAAGCGCTGCTTGGGACTGTGGGTCCGAGTTGGTGTTTTCTTCTTCCAGAGCTGAGATCTCTTCAGCACTTTCCACCTGAATGAGATGTGGTAATGAAGAGCTGGGGCTGCAGTCAGAGGAATTAGGATTTTCATCTTTTGAATTGTGGTCCTGGTGGGAGCCAGTGCCCTTAATAGGGCCAGAGTTGGTCAGCCTGGGGGGAATGCAGAATTCAGGGATTCTGTCAGGGGTGAGCACATTAGGAAAAGCAGCAGCCCCCAGTCGGGCTTTGTCAGGCAGGTTTTGGCCAGGTGGCAGTCCCAGGAAGGAGGAGCTAGGGAGTCTTCCATTTTCATGTGATGCTCTAATCTTTTCCAAGAACCACATCACTGTAGCAGGGCAGGAAATCCTCAAAGAGGAAAAACTTGGAAGTACAAATTTACCTGCAAACACACAGAGATGCAGAAGTACATTAACATCCTTCTTATACACACTGCAACCGAGCAAGGCACACAAGATGCTATTCAATGCACAACTAGCACAAGCCCAGCCAATTCACAGGTTCAAAACAGCCTGTTGTCCAGCGCACTATCTTCAGCGAAGTAAAGATCAATTTTGCCGCAAGAGCAGAACTAAATCACTGAAGAAATAGAAAAGTCTCGAGTTCCTAACAGGATAAAACGCCCCTCTCTGATAAGCCCCACGGCGACGCTCCGGTAGCGGGGCACGTACCTTGTCAAGCACAAGCCGCTCGCTCCCTC
>NW_009952711.1:2042553-2044868 GCF_000747805.2 Chaetura pelagica | reverse complement strand
GGGAGCGAGAAAAGAGGGGGGTGGGCGCCCGCCGCCCGCGCCTCCCGCCCCTGCTCCCAGGCGAAGAGGGGAGGAGGAAGGGGGGCAGATACCGAGGCTGCCCTTGGCGCTGAGCCCCGGGGAAAACCAGCCTTTCCTGGGACCGCGCTCTGCGCTGGCCGCCCCCGGTGCGGCGGGACGGGGCTGCTCCCCGGGGCGCTAAGGCCACCCGTACAGCAGGCAGCCCTTCGTCCTTCCTCCGCTTCCAGTTTGTTTGTGATTAGTAGCTATTTACAGAGGCGTTCCGGTGTTTCCAGATTAACTAACAAACCCAGGACAAAAGCAGAATTGTCTCGGTGCTTCGTTTCTGCTGGAGATCCTGGAAGGTTTCCAGCCTGGCAGCAGTAGGAAGTGGGAATTAGGGGTTTTCAAGGTCTTTTGAAAAGAACTTGGCTGCTTTTCTGCATCTGAATGTTGTCGTCTCCTCCCTTTGTTATCCACAAAGAACAGGAGACAACTGAGCCCTGACCCAGTGTCCTATCATTGATACTGAGCAGCAGAAATAGGAATGCAGATGTAATGAGGAGAAAGGCAAGGCCAAAAAAAGCTTCAGCAAGTCACCTTGAAATTGAGTATGTCCAAAGCACAGGCATGTGAGACACAAAACAGGCACTGCCCAGAACCAGGTGTGACCCAGGAACTTTCTCACCACATTTCTGCACTGCAGCAGAACCTGAACAGACCTCTGCAAACTGTAATTATTCCACAAGCTGCAAACAGGAATCTTAACTGCAGAGCCAGGAAGGCCTGCCAAAGACATTGGCTAAATCCTCAGCTGAAGCTGCATGTCTGTGACACAGCAATAGTAGACAATTTTCTGCCTTTCCTCTTCCCACTGAAGAGCTAAAGTTCATGTTTATTGACTGCTTGACATAGACAAGATGTGCTCAGAGAAAACAAATCAAGTGGGTTACAGGGGCAGGGAACGTTTTGAACCTGCTGAAAGATTTAACTGGGAACACACAAGTCCTGCATCTGGGCCTTGCCTCTCTCCTGATTGTTTTACACACTTAAGCTTCACTTTCATAACAAACCTCTAGCAATTCAAATCAGACAAAACTCTTTCCATGATATTTAGTAAAAAATGTTCAGAGCACCCCAAATGTCCTAGTAACATGTCAGTTTAGTCAAATGGATTTACTTGCTGTGGGTGAGGTTCAAACACTCTCCAATCTAATTTAGATATGGTTCAAGAGTAGAGTTGGCTTTTCCTCCATTAACGAGACTTTGCAGCAGCAGACTAAGAGAACCTATTAGAGGCACTGGAATCTTCTCCTTTGGGAAGCAGAGTATGTCACATAGCTGTTATCTATTCAGACCAGGCCATACAGTACTATACATAATACATCATATACCACATAGCTTCCAAAGAGTTATGAGCTTCATTGCAACATACACACTTTTGCATGTAGTACCAAAGATTTTACTCTAAAAATTGGTTAAAATTTAAGAAAAATGACATATTTGGTGGGGACCTTATTACCTCTAGTAACAGTTCCCAGAAGTAGCTCAGATACAGCAATTAACCTTGGTTATACTAAGTCCACAGCCAGCATCAGGCAGCAGTGATTTGAAGTAGCTATGCTGTTTTAGGTACTCGGTTTCCATTTAGTCCCTTTAGGCTTTCTCTGCAGTTACTGAAGAGAGGTTTTTGCCAGAGGGTGATTCAGAGTCTCCTGATCTTGGTTGTTGCTCTGCCTCCGGTGACTGCAAAGAGAGCACAGGTGCCTGACGGGTGGGTATACATCCTCTTCTTCCCCTTCCTAATAGAGCCTGCACTTCAGAGCCATTTAACAGCTTGCTGATGTGCTGGGAGTTCAGCAACACTTAAGTACTTGTTCATCCCCCGTGGAAACAGGCACTCAAATGTATGATTAGCTGTTGAGCTTCCTGTGTTCAAAGCGGTTTCTCTTTCCTTGATTAGCTTCAGAGTATAATTAAAACACCCTGCCAACAAGGTTTCCTGTTGCTATTGAAAAATCTGTCTGCAATAAACTACTTTTAAACCGGAAGGGATCTAATTTGTAGCAAAGTTTTATTACAATTCCTGCCAAATAACAGGTGAAAACCTGGGATCTGGCCAGGGGCTGGGAAAGCTGTGGCAACAGGAAATCTCCCACTCGAGTAACACAGGTCGAAATCTGCATTTTTCCTTCACGCGTTGCTCTGATCTTCTCTCTCCGGTGCCGTTTTGATTTCACTTGGCATAAACACCCTGCTGGGGAAACATCCGACCGTCCCCGCTCCGTGTGCCCGGGGCCGAGCGGCGGGGCCCG
>NW_009952711.1:2029575-2042467 GCF_000747805.2 Chaetura pelagica | reverse complement strand
GCCCGGGCCGGGGGGGGGGGGCCGGGGCCCCCCCTGCCGGTCGCCCGCCCAGGTCGTGGCTCTGCGGGGACGGAAGAGGCTTGGTGAGGGTAACAAATTGGTATCGGCCGAAATACGGGTGAAAAAGAGCCTGCCAGATCCCTGGAAAGCTTTCCGCTCATGTTTAACCGAGCCGATTGAATTCCGTGTTTAGTTAACAAATTATTTCCTTCTCCTGCAACCAAGAGCAATGTTCTGGTTATTGATAAAAATGTGGTCGTTGTGGAGGCTCCTTAGTGTGGGGATGTTGCACACACACAGAACATGACAGTGCATTTCTGGAAATGGAAGAGAACATCATTATCCTGTACAACTGCAACCCATGTCCAGGGTGGCTGTTACAGTAAAAGGAATCTCTACCTGGAATAATCACCCACATTCAGAAGTTTTCTGGGTCTTCATCGCTTGCACTGACTAGTTCAAGGTTCTGGAAGTGCAAAGGGAAGCCTTTCACTCAGGTCAGTGGTTTACAGGAGTTAGAGGCAGGAGGTCCTCAGCAGCTGTGTGTGGATGCTGTGAACCCTTCTTGTGCAGCCAAGATGAGTGGGAAGATAAACAAGAAAAACTTCTGGCAGTGCAGTGAAAGGGGGAGGTGTGGGAAACAGGCACAGATGAGACAGCACTTAGCAGCCTGCCATCATTAAAGCAACGGAAATGTCTTAATGCATTATACCACCTAAAATATGCATTATTTCCACAGGCTTCGGTGGGAATAAGTAATCCTGTTCCATTTCATTTCCTAAAGAAAGCAGCAGCAATTCAGGAGTAGTTTCTTGTAAAACCCCTCAATCAACAATAGAGAGGCAGCTAGATTTTTCTTTTAGAGATTGCTATCACCAGCAAATTTACAGCACATTGATTCATTCATGTCAGTTTCATGAAGGTCAAATGGATTAGCAGCCCATTCACCACTTCTAGCCTAAATCAAGTCATTCTGTACTTCTTACATAGTAATACAAAGTAGTCACAGAAGTCCAACAAATTTAATCTGAAAACTCTTATCTTACATTGTATCATAGAGTAGCTTATATTTTACCTCATCAGCAAAAGCAAAATTCTGCATAAATGCCTTTCCATGTTTACAGTGGAAATAGACCCAATCCTAAGCAGTATCTACCTCATCTATTTCAAACCTGAAAACATTATTTTGTCTCCATGACATTACATTTCTTTCCCTGCATGCTTTCCACATCTAGTATTTTAATCAGTTAAAGAAATATTTTCCCCTGCAACAATTTGGTGCCCAGGAATGGATGAGCTGCTTCACTGTTGTCTCTATCCCTCATTTGGACATGAAGGTTGAATCTAACTTCGACTAACAGCAATTCCCATGCTCAGTTGTGTAAAGGAACCCTCTAAGTAGACAATATGTATAAAGCTGGGAGAAAAGAGATAATAGCTCTAATGAAAAGGGTAATTAAGTCTTTCTTGCATTTTCTGTGTTCAAGCAACCTACCAGTAGTGACCAACACCCTTTCTGAAACTGCTAATTTCCTTTAAAGCTTAAATGGCATTATATGGGAAACATTTTAATCCATTATCTCAAAGACAAATAAGAACTTGTCTATAAATACTCACTAATAAATAATTTATAAATACATTTCTGATTAGCCTCATTCCTTATTTCCTACTCCATTAGCTTGTTTGATTACATTGCTGCTAGTGTGAGATTTAGTACTGGTTTTACCTTGAATTATAAAAATACTCAACCCCTCCCCCTACTTCACTTCATCATTCTGAACATCCATCAGACATGATTTCCCCAGATTTGATTCTACTTGTGAAGCATAAGACCAAATATTATGTTTTATTGTTGAAGATCTTCTATAACCATCACTAACAAAAGTGCATTACTGGCATAGATCAAATTCTACAATAAAAAAGGAGGTTGTCACAAAGAAAAGCAGATCACTGGCTTTGATTGGATTGACTGAATACCTGAAAGTGACTTCACTGGGTGGTAAGACTGGTTCTTGCTTCTCATTGCCCTTCCCCTTGAAAAAGATTGGAAAGTTTTGATTTGTATGAACACCAGAGATTTAAGTCCTTACAATCAATAAAGTCCAGAAAAGAGGGTGACTTTTGAGGGATTTGTAACACTATAGGAAAGAACAAAACTGGAGAAGTATTTTAAATGTTGTCAGGATTATGAAATACATCACACAACAGGTAATTAATTATCTGCCTTTCCCATGCTTGGAGTGAAATCAGTTCCACTGCTGAGTTACCTGGAAAAGGAAGGTTGTGCAGAGAGATAACCAGGATAAAATCAAGCAGCAGAGCAGAGTGGTTTTTCTAGCACCATCAGAGGATTTAACAGACACTTGATTAGTCTGGGCAGCTTAGGTAAGCTGATGAAAGGATCCTAAAGAAAGCTGGAACTGGCTTGAGAAGAGAAGAAAATAGAAGACAGGGAGTTTATTTAATTGAAAGAAATACAATGGGCAGAATTACTCTACTTGTTCTGCTTGCTTCTGAAAAAAAGGGGGACTGAGTTCTGTTGCACCACTCCAACTTGGAAGAGCAAAATGTGACTCTCAGTCAAGACCTGGCAAATTGCTGCCCTATCAGTGACATTCTGTGATTAAATAACAAACTTCAAAAGGGAAAAGGACTGAGAGACTCCTGGTGTCCTTGTATCTGAGACCACCGTTCAGAGGGTGACAGAAAAGTGTCCTCAAAAAAAAGATCCTATGAGTCAGCAAGTGGATAATTAACTACTACTACCACTACCAGGTGTTATGTGCTCCTAGGATTTATCAGCTTGTTATCTTCATTGAAGACATAAGGCTAAAACTGTGTTAAACACAAGATGCTACAGCACGTAACACACAAATAGCAATACTGAGTTTCCTCTCTTAACTGCCCTGCCGTGCTGCAATAGTCATGCCAAGACCTGCAACAAGGTGATTTGAATTTCCAAGATCCACACCACAAAATACTTACTGGCAGGTCTTATTAAACAACTAGTTCTTAATAAACACCTCCCCCAACACACACACAAGAGACTCCTTCCCCAGCAAGTGCAGATCAGAAACAACCTTAAACTGAAAAGAGAAAGCATTTATGTTGTAACACCCCTGAAATACATGTTCTCAGGGCTCCCCATCTGGCTGCAGCATGCCCCACAAGTACAGTGCAGCCTAAACACAACAGGTGACATTGCTGTACTGAAGCAGCAACCTGTCTCTGCTACCGAGGCTCACAAGAATGATCTAGGCAGCAAGCCAAGGACATTTCAAAAATTATAATTCCCCTTGTCAAAACACGCTACAGCTTGATTCAGAGTGTTTAACAGTTTTAAAACAGGTGCATTGGCAGACATCAGTTCCCTGTACTTCCTACTCTGTCAGCTACAAATGCTGAGGTGTTACCAAGGCAGATGCCTGCAGGCCACACTGTCACACTGGGGCTGGCTGAGAGAGCCCATAGGTGTAACACAGCTCCAAGGAGCCCTGTGTGGAGCTTCTCCCTGTGTTCCTCCCTCAGCTTCAGCCCTATTCCCAGGCAAATACAACAACAGGAGGTGAGAAGGAGCCAAGCTCCAGTTTTAGGTGGACAGTTCTGCTGCTGACTTACTCCTCTCCAAATCAGATACAGCCAATCTCTAGTTCATACCAGCTTTCACCTAGCCTTTGTCTTAGAATCTGACTTGGAAATATTCCTGCTTTGCAGCAAACTAAGCCAGCCAGCCAGTCCTTGCAGATTAAATACTAAAAAGCAAACTCATGAATAACAAACGAGTATCCTCTGGGTAGTAAAATTTAGTTGAATATTTCTTCTATGTCAAGGTCCCACACTGCTGGGATTGGCCTCAATATCTTCATGGGTAGGATATGCAATCATGAGTTACATCTTCAAGTGGAAAACATCTCAGAGTAGTGTCACTAATCAGTAGGACCTACTTAAGAAACAGATGTTGCTTTTGGTACCCTAAAGTACAACACTTGAAGAAAGCTTTCAGCTGGATTCTTCCTCCTCAGACTCTGTCCTCAGCATTTCTGCTTACAGAAGCAGGACAGTTCTTTCTAAAAATTACTTTATTAATCTCTTTCTAAAATTTCATTTTAGAAAGACCCAGCATTTCAGCAGCTCAGCTCTAGTTTTCTGTCCAAATTGCTGTGTTTCTGCAGAAATCTTTTCTGAAATGAGGATGTGTTCTACATTTTTACATTCCATTTAAAAACCAAGGCCTGCTATGGCCATAACTCTGCAAAGCTTCAAACAGCTGATGTGTGATTACATCTCTTATAATTCCTTATGCCCTAAAAATATTTGGAGATCAAAAGTCATTTGGAATAACAGTGATGCTGAAAAAATCCATCAATGAAAATGACATCAGTAAGAACAATCTGATTCCAGAAGCCAATGCAAAGAGCCCTGTATACTTCAAGCAACTTTGAGAAAAGGCTCAGGATTTTGTGGAGGTGCTGGGTTTGGCCTTGAGGAATTGACAGAAAAGATGAAAACATTCACAGTTACCAGAAGGTAATTGAGGGTAATTGATGGTCTGAAATGTCATTTAAAAGAAAAATAGAAGGTAAGTCACAGGATACTGTAATTAGACCCAGGATAAAGCAGCAGCTTTGGGAGATTTTGTGGATTGCCCCCAGCATTACATATCTGGCATGAATGTTTAGCAGGCAGAGAGGCATAGCAAGCTAGGTTAAAAGTGCTTGGACACCAAACACTGATTTACAGCACCAAGCAGGAAGAGTGTGAGAACGGCAAGGATTTTCTTTGACCCAATTCCCTTCAAGTCAGGGAATCCGTAGGCATGAAAAAACAAACACTACTACTCCCAAACACTAAGAGTTTAAACATATAGGCACATATTACTATATAAAGTAAAAGAATTTGCAGTTCTTGCTGTCATACACACATTCCCACTGGGAAAAGTAGAATTGGGCTCTTGTGACCATAACAGATCCTCACATGGCAAGGAGGTTTGCTGAAGTGGGGAGGAGAACATGAAACCCTTTATTATTTAGCTATCTCATCCTCTTCCATCCCTTTAGGTGAGCTTTAAGTAAGAACCCAGGCTCAGCCCCCCTCCTGTCCCCTCCCAGGGCCAGCAGCCTCCCACAGGAGCTATGGGACACACAGCACCCCTGTGCTGGGAACTTCCTCACCCCAAATGCTTAGTGAAAACAGCCTGCAATTTACTTGCTGCACATTTCACTCGAGGCTTTACACTGCCATGGCAGAACCTAATACTGCATCTGTTGGGACACCTGTGGGGTTTTTTGCTGCCCATATATGTGAAGTAAAAAATTCTTTCTTTTTTTCTAACACTTACAAATACCTTTTGCCACCTAATTTGTCTCAATTAAAATAGCAAATACAATGGAAATTCTGGAAAGTTGTGCTTCTAGAATCAGTCTTATAAAGAGCTACATGGACAGGTCATCAAGAAGGAAGACATATCAAGGAATACCTTTTCCAGGCCATAGTCATGGGAAGCACAGCTCTTCTATCATGATCAGCAGCATCATTCTCAGAGCCGAGTGTAAAACCGGCCAGGTTGATCCAGCAGGTTCTCTATTTTTCTCCCACCTGAAACAAGGATGAAAAACTTCTGGGCACCAGTCTTGTTCTATCCCTCTTCCATTTATATGTAGATGATCAGTCATGTAAATAGAGGGAAGGCAAGGTCGAGCCCCTCCAAGTCTCTTAGGGGCTAAAAACATCTGAAAGCTGCTATTTCACTTAAAGAAATTCCCATCTCTGGCAAACATGGCTTTTTATTTCTGTGCCAGAGTAGTGTCTGCCTCATCAGCACTCCTCAGACAGTAGGGCCAGGATCAAAAAGCTATCAGATTGTTCCTGCTGTTTTTAATTAACCAGAACTCATCAACAAATTGAAGGCCAGAAAATGGCACGGATACCTGTTGCTCTGACATCTGATATTCCCTGTATTGAGCTACATCACAGCACCACCACCACTCTGTGTGCTGTTTGTTCTTATTTGCTGTTTACTGTGATCAGCTGAAGTTGGGAAGAACAACTCATCTTAAGTAATTAAAATATACTCAACTATTAACTACTCAGCAACTTTCCTAAAGCCATGAAATTGTATCATTCAACAGCCAGGCAGACAGGCCAGAGGAGGTTCACAGCCCCCAAACACTTAATTCACATGGTCCATTCAAAGATCAGCTGCTTCAGGCAGGTTAAAAGTCATTAACAACTGCCCCACTTCACCTCTCAGCAAGTTATACTCGTCTAAGAATATAATTAAATCTCTTCTGCTTCCTGATAGATCTGAGGCAAAGCCCCTTGGAAGCTGTAGAGAGCTGTAGTGTCTCTGGGCTTGAGTCCATATTCTAAAGGAAGCCTACAAAGTAGAAGTCTACAAACCTGTAATTCTTTCTGAAGTATTTCCCTGGTATCAGCAAGCTATTTCTACAGTTAGAGTGACAAGTCTTTCAGGGAGGGATTCAGTGGTACATGATGTTATTTGGACTATGTAGAAGCACATTTCACCTAGTGAAAAGAGGCAAAAAGGCATTTGTACCATTATATTGAATGCTTTGATTTTAAACATGTTTGAAAACTGAAACTCTGGAAAATCATTTCATAAATCAGTTAAATTTAGCAGCACTTTATGTCCTCCAGGCAAAAAATCCTTTATGGTTTATCTATACAGTAAGATACCAGTAAAAGAAATAATTAAATGAGTGTTGCTATCAGCAAGTGACTAGCATGGAAGATAGATTGGATCACTGGAAATGCAAACTAATTATACCTTTAGGGGTGTCAGTAAAAAGCTCAGCATTAAAATAAATTACCATCAGACCCTGGAGACAGAGCAGCTGGGAGTCGGTTGGTGCTCCCTCCTCTCAGTCATGCTGGCTTTGCCTCTGTGTAATCCTGCTGACTACAGACTTTCACTGCCCAAGTGGGAAGAATCACATGCCAAAGAGATGCCATGCTAGCTTTGAGCAAACTGAGCTGTTCTGAATCCAGAGTTTGACATTAATATTTCTATCCATCCTGAACATATTTTTCACTGGGACATACTGCTCCACATGAAAAAATACAGTGCTGTATTAAAGTTTTATGAGGGAATTGCTGGTATATTCTTGTACAATTCTTTTGTTTCTTTTGAATACACATCTTGCTTAAAATATATAATGTAAAGAACAGTAACAATTTCCTTTTTCAGTGCCCCCAAAGCAGATTTCATGTCTTGCATTTTTTAGTAGATTTTTTTCAATACTAATCCTTTTATAGAGAGCAGCTCCCATGCCACCCTTTTACTTCTCCAGCAATACTGGTGCTAGTCAAGAATAGAAATCCATTTATCATAGTTCTCATTCCCATTTCTATGCAACTGAAACACCATAAAATATTAGCCAAAGCAAGATCTAGCAGACTTGGAGCATTGCATCTCAAAATCTCATTAACACATCTAGTAGATAGCATTGTCTCACTGCTATTTGTTTCATCTTTTATCCTCTTGTAAGTTACACATGACTCCAGAATTCCATTCTCCTCCTCCCCTAGAAGTCAAGTGCCCATCAGGTTTCTGCCATCTCCAAATCCACCTCATCTTAATGTATCAAATGTGTTTTCTAAACCCATTCTTGCAGATGTTTGAAGCAGAAGCAGCAAACTCAAGATAAGGCTTTGACCATGTGTGACTGATCTAGAGATCGCTCTCCTGTTACCAGCAACTGGTATCTGTTAGTATTGGAGTTTCTCTCTGAAGCCCAGACTATTCATACAAGGCAAGTCTGCAGATAATGCCATTTTTGGACAAGGAATGCAGGGCTGGAAGGGGCCTCCTCATTCTTTAACTACAATCCCTCTCAAATGCAAATATTATCCAATTCCCCATCATTTTATCCTGCTGCATCATGAAAGCAAGTCAGGCTTCAGCTCTGCTTCTCACAAAGGAAAGCTGTTCTAGATCCCAACTACTGTTGTGAGCTTTCCAGGATGAAGTTACTCACAGCCAGTCCAGGCTTATATGTCCCTATGCTGACATTCTCCTGAACCTCACACAATTCTTCTCCTTCTTCCTTTCCACAAGGGTTCATCCACTTGATGCTCTACAAAAGACAGTTATTTCAGCTTTTCTGCAGATAAACGTCAGTCTTAGCGTGCTCTCAAAGAATACACCTATCTTGCCCTATGACAGGAGATCTCACTAGTGATTTCTATAAAAGCAGGAGTATTCCTTGTATCTGAGAGAAATAGATCTCCCAATACAGGTGTTTTTCAGGACTGTTCATGGCTATCTTACAACTGTTACACCTTAGCCACTCCTCCCAAATGGCTCACATTTTGGTGCACAGGGGTTTGTTCTTGCTCCTAATTGCAAGCCCATTCATTCTGCAGCTCTGAATTTCTTCTGGTTTTACTTTAGACCTTAAGGATAACAATTCTTTTTTCTTTGTCTTAAAAGAGCAAAATTTCTCCACCCTCATCCAAATCCTCCCACACTGTTTCAAGAAAAGGTTTTACATTAGAGAGGCAGAATGCTTAAAGTTTAGTCATCAACAGAAACCCAAATAAATGGTTTTCTGGACAGAGGCTGGAGAAAACTGTGTGAAAGAACTCCATTCACACAGTTGAACTTAATTGCCACCAGAGTGTTGCAAAAGAAAAGGTGTATTCCCATCACTGACCCTCCACAGGGTGGGTGTGAGCAGAGCTGGGGAAGTGTACTGTATGTGAAAGGAACCCCAAAGCACACATGCCACTGCTGTGCATGACTCTGCACTGGGAGCTGAATAGCACCTGGCAAAATCATCAGGTTTACTTGTACTGAGGCTTATACTTGGACATGCCATCATTTCACCAGTATTCTTGGCATCTGTAGCCATTTTCTCTAGATAGTGACTAATCAAGGGGAGTACATTTGAAAAAAATCATTACTCACTGCTCCTCATTACACTCATTAGCCTTCCCTATAAATATACCTATTTTGTGGACCAAAACCTTTTTCTCTCACTTTCCCATTCTCTTGGCTCCCTTTCTTTGCCGAAATCATGATCAAACTCCTCACTATTTGCTAACTGGCAAGCTGCTAGATTGCAATTAGGCATACATACATGGTACCACCTGCTACATGTTTGTTTCTTTTTGGCTCTAAAACAGCTGCTGGTTTCAATTTTTGCAAATTTAGAGAGAAAGAGAGGAGGGATTTTTTTTTTTTTGCAGAAGCTTTAATTCTGAGTAACAGGACATGTAACAAACTCAGAAGAAAATTTAAGACTGTAGATGTTTTTTGTCAGTGAAAGAATAGACATTTAATAAGTTTACTTGGGTCCCCAAAATGGTAAAGGCCCACAACCACTTGTTTGTCCCGAGGATTGTGGGGTTTTTTAACCTTCTGAGTTTAACAATATGCACAAAGCCGAACTACTGGAGGTTTTATAAACAAATAAATAGGGTATGAAATTATAAAGCAACCGATGCATCAAAAACCTACCAAAAGGTGAGACAGAAAAACCTCATTAGTCTCTTGGACACAAATTAAAGTTGAGGTAGACAAAGATAAAAAAAGCATAATTTCTGTGTTATTCTGTTCACTGATCCAGAAGTCAGTCCTTGAATTTGTTTACAGGGCATAATTGTATCAAAGCATTGATACATGTAAACCCAATTTTAATACCTTTTGTGAAGTCAGCTGTAAAAATGCAGCTAATGATCACAACTTCCTGCAGATTGACCCACAGCACTGAGTGACCTGTGGGAAATGAATCCTGCTCTCACACAAGCCCAGAGCTGGCCATGCTCACTGAAGTGTGGCTCTTCCCTCTTGGGGACACACACTGAGACAGATACACAGACAGGCTTGTATGAACTAGGCTCTAATAGCAGAATCTAGCCTGCACCACAGTATTAAGAACTCAAATTCAAAAGCTGTTTCCTGTTGACATAACACCAACTAGAAATTATAAACAAAAACCATCTTACTTCTGGTACCAATTTGGTTTTATCTGAGGATTTTTTTTTCCCCTCAAACATTCTACGTTGAAAAAGCAAAACTGGTGAAAAGCACAGCTACCCTGCTACAAGGGCTGTACTTCAGCACTGGGTAGGAGAATACTTACTATTCCCTCTGAATTACTGGGCATGAACAGTGTCTAAGCATACAATAAACATCTGCAAATCCTGTCCAAGTGCCAGACAGGGATTCTGAGTTGTGAGACTGGTTGCCCCGTGACCAAGATTTCTGAAGTAGTATAAATTTCCTTGCAAAACTATGAAGTAGTAACTGCCTCCACAGCCACTGATGCATAGAAAATCTGATTCCATGCTCACCCTTCCCTTTTTCCCCTTGTCTAATCCCTCTGCTATTTCAAGCTGCACCCAGTTCATAGTTGTTTTCCCAGCACTGCCTGCTGTTGCACATCTCCAGTCACACAGGACTGGAGAGCACCTTGTGATGAGCTGGACTGTCCATGTGCTCCAGTGCTGGACCTCTTCTCTGCAGTGAGACAGCCTGGCTGGCACCAGGGGTAAGGTTTTGACACCTGAGTGGTCTCTAAGCTGATTGAGATTTCTGCTCTGCTTCACAAAAACTTCAGCCATAAATCTCCATCAAAAGTGCTTACAGTTCTTTTCAAAAAGGCAAAGCACAAAGAAACAGTGTGTAGTGACAGATGCAGGTATATTTAGGCACTCACTGATGTGGGCAGACACTTAATAGAGGCTGTGTAAATTACATTTTTAAACAACATCTAAGTTACATAGGTGGAATGTATAGGCAGTTACATGTCTTCCTGAATTCAATCCCTTAACTATTCACCTCTCACTAATACCTGTAACAAAGCCTACACTAATTACAGTCACACACCATGTCCCAGCTACATCTAGTCAAAAAGCCAGCTATCTCCAACTTCCTCTCCACTTCTAGACACCTCACCCAACCTCCTCCATCTCTGATAATTGTAATGAAACCATAAGAACACACTGAAAAGACAAAGTATTCCACAGAAGCTAGAGCCAACTCCAGCCATTGACCAGCAAGTCTGGAAAGAGAAAATACTCAGCACCTAGGCCTTGGCCTCCTTGGTATATGAGCAGCACAACCTTTGAGACCACATAATTCAGGTGTTCACATGCATGGACTCCAGTGACTTGAAAATGAAAGGGACAATCCCTGTCAAAGCCTTTTGCTTTACCACTGCAGAGACAAGTGTTAGAGGGCTGACTTCTGGATCAGTGAACAGAATAACACAGAAATTATACTTTTTTTATCTTTGTCTCCCTCAATTTTAATTTGTGTTCAAGAGAGCAATGAGGTTTTTCTGTCTCACCTTTTGCTAGGTTTTTGATGCATTGATTGCTTTTATCCTTAAATTCCAGTGAGAAAACCAGTTACTGATAAGGAACATCACAGCTGAGCTAAAATTAAACTTCAGGGCAAAATGAAAAATCATTCTATTGATCAAGACTATTGATTAATTTTCATAATTTCAGTTTTCCTTGATTCTAACAGTGCAATAAGATGTCACCCTGAAATATTCAGTTACCTTATTCAAGTACAAAATCACTGCTGCATTTTCATTTGGCCTTCATTTCCCCTTTTTTCTCTGGAAGCAGCTTTTTTTTTTTTTCCATCTGGGTTGAGTTTGAAATCTGACTTAGGCCTTTTCAATATTCTATTTTTCCTTTCTTGGATAACAGTTCCCACCGGAGGCCTGATGTGCATCCTGCCTCTGCAGGGTGGGGAATGAAACGGTAAACCATTAAGATAGCTTTACTGGGGGCACCCACTTACCTTACAAACAGGAAAGCAATAGTGATCCTTGCTTGTTTCATGGGCAGGCTGCATCCTGGGCTGACCCCTTGCTGCATGTCATTCTTAATTCTCTGACACTCATTGAAATATTCAATTGAGACCTGTGTGCATGCCAGCATTATTTCAACACTTTGGAATGATTTTCTCAGCAGTGCCCAACATGAGGGCACTATGGTCAGGCAAAATCCTGGTTGCCCCTATTAGCTCACAACAGACTGCAGTCTCAGCTTTGGAGAGCTTTCAGCTGAGCAAATGGAAATCTGCCTTACCAAAGCACAATACATAAGCAGGGAAAACAGATGAATATCAAGTGTAAGATGATTTCTTATTGTAAGTCTTAACACAAAAGGACTGCTCCAGCTTACAGCTAGTAAGCTCAATTCCATGAAGAGTCTGGGTTCTAGAAGAAGATATGGCCATATCAGCTTAATCCTGCAGTTCCTCAGATAAGCCTGCAGATAAATACCAACTTCTATTTTCCATTTCTGGCAAATCCTCCAAGGCCACTGTCTGTCTCACAAAAAGGAGTTGTAACCATTGCAAACATGCAACAGATGTTGCTCAGCAATGTCCAATCCACAGGATCTCTGATGTCCCTCTTACCATCTCCCAGGCAAAGGGGCAGATGTCCCTTTTGCTGCATGGTTAGGGCAAGACCTGTGGCTGCCCATAGGGCACAGACTGCTCCACCCTGTAGTTGCAAAGCTGCACTGCACAGCCCTCCCCTCCTGCTCCCTTCCCTCTTGAAGTGTGTCAAATCTGCCTGTGCAATTGAACTGCACAAGGCTACACTATGCTAGCAAGGCTGTGGAAGGTAACTACAGCTTCAAAATATTTCTAAAATGGATTTCAGGCTCCTAAAGCTGTAAATGAAGTACAGCTGCAAATGTTCTCCCCACACCAGTTATTCATGGGCTGCAGTAGACAACAATCAAAGTTTCCTTCAAGCAGGTAACGAGGTCACATTTTTACTGACTCACAACCTTCAACAGGGAACTTCAGGCCCATCTCTCTTTTTTCCTTTCCCATTACTCCCTACCCAGAAACATGCACTGGTAGACAAGAAACTGAAGTTATGTTTCCTAGGGAAAG
>NW_009952711.1:2029177-2029494 GCF_000747805.2 Chaetura pelagica | reverse complement strand
GGAAAGATTTGAGATACCTTCAAAACTTGCATGCCAGCCTCTGAGGGCAAGGGCTGGCACTGGAAAGGACTCTACAGAGCCTGGTCTGTTGCTACAAGAGAAACTTCTTCTCCCCTAGCTGGTTAAGCAATATTTAACTATTTCCATTTTATTAGTATAAAGTAACACTAAAATTCAAGCAAAACTGCTAGGGCAAATTCATATTAGGATAAAATTGAATTAAATACTTAAGGGGTAGAAAACATTTCTGGGCAAGCTGTGTTTCTAATTTGTATCGTATCTCTAGTTTGGCAGTGTTACATAACATTGCAGGAATG
>NW_009952711.1:2028153-2029159 GCF_000747805.2 Chaetura pelagica | reverse complement strand
GGTTACATTTAATAGTATCATCTAGTACCTCTGGCTGTAACGCTGCAGCTGCCTGGCTCCATAAAACAGTCAGGGCTGCCTCAGCAGCAGATTGTGTCACAGGAGTGGCAGCTCCCAGCTCTCAAAAAAATACCTGATAAAACAGAACAATTAATCCTGTGACACAGCTATTGCTGCAGCACCATGCCAGCCATTTTTAGGATTCCCTAAGCACTTGCAGAGAGAGTGAGTTGATGTCTGGCAGGCCAGGAGGCAGATACTGTCATGTCTTACAGCCTTAACTCAGCAACACCTTTAACTGCCTGCTCAGCTGCAAAACAGGGCTCTGCCTCATTACTTCACAGTGTACCTTCTCCTTGTCCAGCAAGGATGCCACTGTGCATAAGCAAGCTGCAGTAAAGCCTAATTCTGCCCCACAGACTTTGTCAGAAGTTGTGCCATCAACAGGTACAAGATCAACCAGTACAGGATAGATTTAGCACAAATAGATTAGCAGGGCTTATGCTGATTTTCAAAACTGCAACAAGGGTCTATCAGCCTTTTTAAGTGACAGGCTCCTTGCTCCTTGAACTTTTTTCTCCTCCAGGAAAAAGGATGCCACTATAGACCCAAATAGTTTTATTTTTGCAACTACTGCATTCACAACTCTAAGCTATGATGCTAGCTGCTGAATCTGGGCACAGAAAAAGAATCCATTACACACAGTACCGAGTGGTATGAAGAGGCAATGCAACTAAATCACAAGCAGAAAGGGGACCTAAAGGTGCCAGTAGTTACTGAAACTCTGGAAGATATAAATTTCAGAAAGTGTTTTGGGATTTTTTTGTGTTTTGGTTTGGCTTTTTGAGCATTGTAACATGTAGCTCAAATGACTACACATTTTATCTAAAGGCATTAACCCCAGACACTGAATGCTGTGCTATATGTTGTGGCACTTCAGAGTCTTTCCTCAAAGAACAGTAGTGATGGAGGACTCATATTTGCCCCTGGCATGTCAACATTCCTG
>NW_009952711.1:2017969-2027998 GCF_000747805.2 Chaetura pelagica | reverse complement strand
GCTAAATCCATCAACATTCATGTTATATAGAGGTGACTGCTCCTAAAATTGGGCAAATAAGCCTATGTCATGCTTTAGATATTTGGAGGAATCTGCAGTCTGGACTCCTACAGACATTTAGATCTCTGGCCAGTGCAGTGGCCACAGAAGAGATGACGCTTCTGGGCAAGGGAAGAGGATTCCATCTCAAAGTCTGGAGGACAGAAATGGTTGGATTTGTGCCACTGGAGAAACTTATTCAGTGGACTCAGCAACAATTGGCAACATTATTACAGTTCTTTCTTGATAGATTTCTGGTAAAGTAAAGCAACACTTAAGAGATGATTATTCAGACTGTCTTTACTCCTTGCTCCCTCCACCAATTCCCAGTTGGCAGCTTCTAGATCCCTTCAAAGCCTCACAATAACACAAGAGCTCTCTCTGCAACTTTAACATCAGGAATAACTGTTTCTTCACTTCAACACTTCTTCTGTCTTCAGTCCTTCTCAGAGTCTACAGCCTATTTCTGCTGCTTGAACAGCCAAGTCTTTACTCAATTGTTCTGCTAATCTTTTCTGTTTCATTTAACATAGGTCATCTATCTGCATATATCTATGAATGTCTGCCACCATTCAGAAAATAGTTATATCTGAAGGAATTTGTTTTGTTGTTGCTTTTTGTTTGTTTTTTTTTAAATGTTCTGCTTGATTTATGTAGAGTGGCTAATGAGTAATTGTACACATTGTTTGGAAGGCATAGAGAATCCAAGCCAACCACCAGAGCTGGCTCAAGGCATCTTATCAGCATAATCAAACTAAATTGTGCTACCCTGAAGATGAAGTGCCTAGGTTACACTCAGAGCTGCCGCCTTCTGCCACAGAAAAGTGAGCCAGAAAAGTCTCACATGCACCATTCCCCCCACAAAAGTAGCTGCTGCTTCTTACACTCTCATCCCCTCGCCTAGCAGCAGAAGTTGCCAGTTAGGTTTTCAGGGCTCTGCCAGAGCCCATTCTGCCATCCCTATCTCTGCCTCCCGTGCCCAGATCTAGCTCTGCCAAGCCCCAAGAGATTAGCCTTGGTCAAAAGAAAAGAGAAATAACCTCAACTCTGCCTATGCTTTCTACCCATGTCTATACTTACATCTCACTGGAAACAATTGGTATATCAACTACCTTGCCTGCAAGGTTTCCACCTTACCTGGATTTTAACTCTTAATGAAATCTACAACATTATCTTAAAAAACACTTCTCTGCCATAATTGCCGAGACCACTAATACCAATTGCTATTCTCTGGTAAATTAATTAGGTAGCTATGTACACTTGTTCACACAGCCACTCTGTTCAAAAGGAAATGTATTTGTTCCGTGCTTCATTTAAATATGAAACTCTTTTGAGGATAAGTAAAAAATACAAGCAGTATAGCCAGGTAAGTACAATACAGGTATCAGATGGTGTGTGAGGGCTTAAGTGTGCATCAAGCTGTTATAGGATATATGACCCAGTTGAGACTTAGCTCATTCTTCATGATTAAGAAAGTTTTACTGTACTTTAAAAATCCCAAAACACACTCCCTGAACTCAAGGCTGGAGTGATGCCAGAGACCTTGTACTGCTTCCCTGCTCTAGGACACCTTTCTTTCTTAGCAACTGACCACAAAACGCACAATAATTCTGATTTTGTACAATATAGTCCAGTAAGACAAGTATCAGGGATTATCCACATGAAGGTGTAGAGCTGTGGCTTTTGCTCTGTGCTCTCATTCCCCCTTCCTGCAAGGGAGGGCATTTAACATAATGAAGACTTACCTGTTCTGGAAGGAATGTAAGTCTGCAACCAAACAGTGAATATTGCCCTTGAGCTGATGAGCACAACCAAAGAACAAACCATCCAGAACTCATGTCTGCAGAAAGAAATCCACAGGTCAGTTTTCCAGAGGTAGGACAAGCTGTCTCAGGTCCAGCCTTGCAAAGTGCTGGGTCAGCTCTGGAAAGGAAGGAGTGGCTTGGCAAAAACAGTAAAGCTGGTGAGGGAGTAAGGGAAAACTGCCAAATTGTCAAGACCTGATTACAACTACTAGATTTAATGGACTCTTCCCTTGCGATATCTTTAAAAATCTTTAAAATGGAAGCGATTAGCGAATGTTTAGCCCCGTTCCAAGGCATGGAGTTACAGCCCCTGCATCAGCTGCCCCAGCGCACCCCACCTCATTTGCATGACACAAGCAGCAAAAAAGAGGTGGAAATGGTCCCTTTCAGGGACTCAAGTCCCGAGAAGGGGGTTAAAGTGCAGCGCAGGGTCGGCAGTGAGGCTTCATATAGAAACAAAAGGGACGTGGTTGAAACAGAGGATGGGAGAAGGAGCAATTCCAGCCATCCTTTATTTCCCACCACCCAGCAAGAGGTAGGGACACTGAGTGTCCGAAAAAAGCAGAAAGTACAAAGTCGTCTCACAGCTAAGCATAAAACTAAAGAGTCGGGACTGCTATGCTTGTCTCTTCCAGACCCCAGGCATGCAAAAAGTAGCACAGTTCTCAATAAAAACTGCTGCTATAATTTTAAAATGGCTGTTAAATAATTATCAACATAAAATATAAACAAGAGCCCACAACAATCAAGAGATTTACTGGTAAAGTCACAGAAAAGACAACTTTTGAATAAGCCTAAGAGAGGGATACATAGGAAACAAAATTAAGTATGCACTGATTTATTTAAAAAATTATTCCATGTAATTTATATTTTATAGTAATTATGTGCTGTCAGGGATTTCATATGTGTGATTTTTTCATTTTACTGAGACAAGATCTAATTTTCTATTCCCATGGGTGAAAAGCTGATTAGGTATGAATTTGATAATCAGAAATGATTAATTACTCTGTTGGGAACATTAGGCTTATAAACCTGGTTGGGTATGCACAAACAAGACGTGCTCTGATTAGAGGAGGAAGGAGAAATAACTGCACTAGCACAAATATCTATATAATTTCTCTGCAAAGAAAAAGATAACAAAATCTAGACATAAAAAAGTTAAATAGAGGCCATCCCAATACACATAAGTAACATAGACACAGGTAGTGATTGCTTGCTCAGCACTGGTAGACAAGAACTCCACTTGCACATTTACCCTTAAGATCAATTATGTAAAAGCTTTGCATAGTGATACTCTCCCATTTTATGTCAGGAGTGGCTCTTTTCTTCACACAGTCCCAGTACAAGCTGACCTGCCCCATCAGGTTTTTATAATACAACATTCTTCCTCCATTTAGTTAGAGTTGAATAAACTGACTTAACACATTATCATAAAAGGTAGACTACAAAGAACCCACTGCCCTGTTTATGATAAATCCTTTTGTCCCCCTAGGTTACTGATTGTCTAGTTCTATGCAACTGCTGTGTTTATGGAGAAAAATTACATCTACATATTTGGCTATATTTCACAGCTCCTCAGCCTGGACAAAGCACTGGCACCAGCAATGAGGAATAACTTCACTTATCTGCCACCCTCCTTTTTCTTAGTTGAGTATTTGTCAGCAATTCAGTCAGATACTGTTGAGCAAACACTAGCATATTTCTACCACACCATAACCTATGTTTGTGTGTAGGTATACTGCTTATCAAAAATAAAAAGTTAACTTACCCACTTCTCTTGTTTGAGGAGGCCTCAGGATTTGGTTCACATACTAAATAAACAACAAGACACACGACAGGAATCCAAAGATCTAAAAAGAAATCCAGCCAGATTCTCACAGGGTATGGAAAGAGCTATTTTAAATGGCCAGCAACCTGGTACAGCAGAAGGGAGCACTCAGCAGGGCTTCCCTCTTGCTGTGGAAAAAGCCAGAGGACCAGCCTTTGCAGAACACGCAAGCTCACCTGCCCATGCTCACAGCTCCACATTCAAGTTAAATTAGTTTTCAGCACCCACATGAATTGCTGTGCTCCGAGTAAGGTACAAGGAGAAAGAAACAGAAATGGGGAAGGGAGAACTGGAGTGCAGAACAAACACAGGCAGCTTCCCATCAGCCACAGAACTGATGCCTGTGTCCCTGTGCTCTGTCCTACCATCTGCCTTACGCAAGAGGTAACCATCCTAAGACACAGCTCTATATCTGGTAATTTCATTCCTTTACTCTCCACTGAAGATCAATAACAGCAGTAGTGCTGGCTGCCTGCAGAAGCCTGGGGCCATACCACAGAAATCCCTGCATGGCTGTAAAGAGAGCACAGCAAATGAAGGGGACAGCACAAAGCTTATCTAGCACTTCAGCTTGACAGACCCAAAGTAGTGCTCAAGTAGCATGTGGCCTACATCTGATACTATGGGATGTTTTTTCCCTGAGTGAAGTTAGAAAATTAATATTGATTTTGAGGAGTTACTGATTGTACATGTGAAGTTTACCCTGTGGGCCCAGATGTTAGTGCTTTATTAAGCACACACACATTAGAAGAGACTCACAGGAAAGAATAGTGTGACTGCCGCCAGTTTTCCTTTGGCAAACCTCCAGCAGGAAATAATCCTGTGTCAGCTCTAGCTCTCTCCTTTGGTACCACACAGACTCAGACAATGAATCTGTTGGATTCATTTAAATATGTCTAAGTGTGTGTTTCATTGTTTTAACACATCAAAGACTTTTACTGTTATAAATCACAACAATCAGTAACTTTGAACAATAAAGCCACATGATAAAAATGAGGTGCAGCTGTTGCCAGTCATTGAAGAAGATTGTAAAAGAGAAAGGAAACAAGATTATGTGCAATATAGTGCATGTTATCTATTTTCTTGAAGGGAAGGTGCTAACTAAACTGATTTTAGAGGTGAAGACTTTTCTGCAGCACTGAACCACCATAGTTAAAGAAGCACAGTAAAAATTACTCTTCATTCCAGCAAAAAACTTAATATATTGTAACATCTGGGGAGCCAGGGAAACAGCAACATATTTCCTAAAATACCTGGCATTGCTCCAGTGCATTATCAGCACCCTTAAAATACAGGCTATTGAAAAAGCACCGTTGTTGCTGCATGATTTGAATTTCAGTCAAAGCAAAAAGTTCAACATAATTCCACACAAGTCACATCTGATTTGGATCACTCTTTAGTACCTAAGCAGCTTAGAAGACAAATTTCTATTTTCAAATCTGTAATATAATATTTCCATCTGTACTTTGTGCAGTAAACTTTGTTCTGTCTTTGGTTGCAGAGAAGAAAAAAACATCAAGAACCAAACTTGTAAAGTTAAATGCTAATTTAGTAGGTGCTTTTAAAAACAACCAGGAAAAGTGTGTATATTTATACTCAGGAGTATCTGGAACCCAAAAACTGTATTACTTACTGTTCATATTGAGAATAATTACTTAGCTAGATGCACATAGGTTTGTGGACAACAGCCCCCATGTTTACTTGCCAATTCTTCCTACTGCAGGTTCAAAAACATGGAAGTGTTCATCAAACCACAGTGTAGCTCTGCTGCAAACACTAATGTTAAACTGTTTGCCAGAAGCCACAGGAGGTTTGTAATCAAAAGGCAACTTGATGTCCCTTCCAAGTGGCAGCATTACAGAAGACACTGCTGTTTGGAAGTTGTTTTTTTTCTAATGGTAAAAATATCATGCCTAGGGGCAGGCAGGCTGATCAACCAGGGGATCAATTTATGACCCTCCCACTCTAGGTACTACATGGGGTACAACCAAGAGGGATGCTACTCTGTTCTTCATCTCCTGACCTCCCACATTGCCAAGTCTGTGTCCTATTAACTTTGCTGGGACTAACACTTTCAGGAGGGGATTGGATCTGAACTACAATCCTATCCCTTGATTCCCTTTGAGCTCTTGGAACTGCTGTTCTCTTTATGATTAGGCAGCAAAGCATCTTTGTTTTCTGCAGTCATGGTCTTGAGGACTCCTTACTAAAAATATTAACTCCATAAACTCATTCTCTTGTTTAGAAGTGGTTGGTGGATTTTCTGTAGAAATAACAACCACCACACAAGAAAAATACAATCGCAAAGAGAAATTACTAGTTACTGCAATATCACTAAGGAGCTACAAAAGCAGCATAAAAGATCAGCTGATCCTGCATTGACAAACAGTTAGTGCCTTGTCTTGCATCATGACTAAAATGAGCAGAGCTGGGAAAAATTAGTAAGGTCATGACAAGATTGCTACAACTCTAAAACTGCATGACCTTCAATACTGTAAGCCTACTAATAGAAGATAAAAGACAGATGATCTCTTCAACTACTTTATTTCTCTATTAAGAGTAGCAGTCTAAAGACTTTCTTCCTAATAAATGAATTTCTGGAAGTTACTGTGCAAATCTGAAGAGTAAGCTTCAGCAATGTAATACATTCCTCTTTAGAGTAACTTAATTCCTTACAAAAGTGGATCTCTATGTGTTAAGTAGGACCAGTGAGAAGCTTAGAGGACGGTCCGGTTTTTACAAGAATGAAAAAGCCAACACAAAAGGAAAAGACAGTTCTTGTAGCACAGTAGTCTTCTTGTAAATAAGAAGGATAGATGTGCTCTAAATGAAAAACACAAGAGCACAGTTGACACAAGGCAAGTCTGGAAAATTATTACTTGGTTTACCACTTGGTTACCACACTTCCCCCTCACATACCTAGGATCTTCACTTACTATGTTTAACACAAGATGTGGCACATACTGTCTTACACCTGCTGCTGGATACCTCACATCTACAAGCGTAGATAAATAATGGAAAAACCTGGTATTGCTTACAGCATAGTTAAGTAGCAAGCTCTTCAGGGCAAGGAATAAGCTTTTATTCCATGTTCACTGAAAATGTAGCAAAATTACATCTCCTTCTACAGTGATAACACAAACCACAGCAAAATTATTAGGACAATAAGGAAAACACAAGTATTCTAAGTTTGAGAAATTAGTTTGTACCTATATCTACCAGGGAGCAGAAAGGGCTGGCTGCTTCCTACAGTATAGGAAGTTGGGAGCTACATATAATGGCTACAGTACCTACCGAGACCACCCTACAATACCCAAGAAAAAGTAATAATACAAGTACTGGGAGAGCAGACAGGTTGAACTAAGAACTCACATGATTAGAAAGGTTCACATCAGCAAAGCAGACCCAGAGAACAGCCAAGAGATAAACCCACAGTCCAGGATAATAGCAAGCAAGGTCAGGCACAATCTAGTGGTCCCTATAGCAGAACCATACAGAATGTAGGTTCAGAAGCAGAACACAGATTCAGTCTGGAATTAAAAACTAAGATTAATACAACACAAACACACACAGGCCTACAACCCAACTCACCAAAAACCTACAGTTCTGGGGCTGAGCTTTTATGGAGTTCCTGGGCCAAGGGGCAAAGGGGGTGGATCGAGCCTCCAGGTGAGGTTGGTCAGGGGAATTAAGGGCTATTAGTGCCCTGAGAACGATTAGGACATTACTATCTGCTAATGCTAATGTAATAATAAGAGTGCTAACTTTTGCCTAACTTTACTCATCAAAGATAAGTTTGACTCATTATAAATGCCACTTTTGTAACTATGTGTCTTAAATTTATCTTTCACAGCCTTCTAATGTGGCTATTAAAGTAGTCTGGTCACACACACAGTACCTAATTTGCATGCTTGGGTATGATTTATGCTGTATTTTAATGACCCTGTTTTGAGACAGTGATTCAAAATGTATTTAGCATGACAGATGAGAAAACTGTTTATAGCATACTTCGTTGAACGCCCCTGCACACACACTTGACTAAGTTCTAGTTCATCCAATGCATCAGTAAATATGCCAGTATTGCTGTCATCCATGGGCTACTTTAAGCACAAGAATCTGAAAATAATTTCAATACAGAGATTAACAGAGGGCTATGAGCAAGTAAGACAGCATTCATGGATAGTTCATGGAGATGTTTCATGCTTGTTTTGGGAGATTATTTAACATCTGCCTCCTAAGCTGAAAAAAAACCCCAAAGAAATGTTCCAAATCTTATTCTCCCACCTGGTGAAACATTAGAGAACAACCCTGATGTTCAGACTCCAGTTCCATTTTACTTTGTAGAAGCACCTAAGGTTGTTGTAGATCTTGCACTGACAAAGCTCACTTACCCTTAAAACTCTGGGGTTTAGTAATTAGGAGAGGGAAAGATAAAGTGTAAGAACATCTGGGATGAAAGGAAAATGTAAGCTCAGAAGTTAAATCAGATGCCCAATAGAAAGTCTTTATTTTCAAATGTTCTCCCTGAACACAAAGAAAGCCTAAAATGGTTATGTTATTTCTAAAAAGAAAATGTTATTTTTCCACCCAATCACAACAAATCATAAACATTACTTGTCATAGGTGGTATCTGCAGCTGGAGTCTCATTCAGTCCCAGGAGGTTATTACACCATGCAGATACTAGTAGCTCAAACTCCACAGTTATGGCTGGTAAAATCAGTCTAACAATGCTCCAGGAAACCAGTGGCAGAAGAGAAATGAAAGGCTAAAATGTCTGCAGAAATACTGAAGTTTTGGATTATGTGAATACATTGATGTAAGCACTTTTTGGTTCATCTGTACTGTGACTATTTTTTTTTTCCAAGGGAAATGGAGCCAATCTGCAAATTTTCCTGAGTTGAAATAATACAGAGGAACCAGGCAGTTACACTTCTGCTCTCTATATCCACTGTACTGCAGAAAAAAATGGCTGTTTCTCAGTACTGAAAGAACAAAAGCTGGATCCTCAAATGACAGATTGACAGGATATCTCATTTATTATTGTAACAGTATTATAATGGATTATTACTGTAAAGCCAAGGTGTGTGCTCAGAACCCTTTGTATTTGGCACAATGCAAAAAAATAAGAAAATAACCTGGTTTGTGCCCCAAAGCAAGACACTAGCTGAGTACAAAAGGAGACAGTAAATATGTCCAGACATACTGGGAGAAGCAAGACACAGAAATTAGTCTGGCACTCCATTTTGTACTTTGGGATTTGAGGGTATTTTTGCTGACATGATGGAAAGATTTCAAAGGAGCTGTTTGGAGGGCAATGCAGTACAGATTTAAATGGCTTTCCTGTGAACTTGAGAGGAAACAGGAGAACACAGAAATGACAAGAGACTGCAACTGTGGCCTTGTGTGAGAGAGCACGTGGCTTAGGAAAAGATTTAATAGTGAAGCTCATAAGGCATCATTTTATATCTTGTAAGAGGGGAGTTTAATTTATATGCCAAACAGGGAAAACAGCATTGTTGGAAACTTGTTGTTATGGAGAGCAAAAGGATGGTACAGTATTTTAGTTGGCAGGGCAGGTACTTTCTTTGCTGGAGCTGGCACAGCTCAGAGTGACTGTTAGGGATATCAACACTGTGGTACTTCTAATTAAGTGTTGCTGTGTAAAGATAACCTGGTTATGGTTTGTAACTAGACTGTTTCAACCACCATGAGGTATGTTGACTCAGATGTAAGTATGTTGGACTGTGCCATAGTGCAACAGGACCTCAGCTCAGCATCCTAAGGTTAAATTCTTGGGACAAAACTCTGGAGGGCAACACCAGCTGTAGAGTGATGCAGCTCTTTAATTTGCTTACAGGTGTAGATATTTAGTAATGAGAGCCATTCAGATCAATCAGATTATTTTGATTTTTAATTCTCAGTTTGACTGATAAGAGGCCCCAGAACACATGAAACTAATTAACATAAGGGACTGAAGTCTGCCCAACAGTTTATTTTCTTGCACTGCTATCAATTTATGGGTATTGAAACCATTTACACAGCTGCTGACGTACACGCTGTGTGAAAAAAACATACCAAGTTTGCTGCTACCGCACTTATTTCTTGTTGGTGTCAGTCGTAGATGCTTCAGGCAACAAAACCCCGGGGCAGTTCGGGTCGGTCCTGCGGGCTGCCCCGCGGGGCTGCGTGACTCGGAACCCCTCTCTTCCCACAGCGCTTGCTTTGAAGCCCCCGGTGGAGGAGCGGGAGGTGCGTGGGGCGGGCCCCGGGGGCAGCGCGGCGGTGCCCAGGTGCCGGGCAGGGCCCGCAGCTGTGCCCGGGGGGGGTGTTTGTTTACCTGCCTTTACCTGCGGCCG
>NW_009952711.1:1919690-2017033 GCF_000747805.2 Chaetura pelagica | reverse complement strand
GTCCCGGCGGGGACTCGGCTGCCGGGCAGGTTTGCCCCCGGGAAGGGGGGAGCAGTCCCGGCTCATCTTCCTTTCGTCAGGAGCCGGAACGGGATGGAGGGAAACTGCACCTCCTTTGGGATTCCTCGCCGTGCCCTGTAGGGTTGGTGTGGGTGGGAGGTATAGGGCGGGCTCCTCCCGGCCCCGCGCAGCCTGTCAGCGGGAGCTTCGCGTGGTCGGGCCGGGGGCAGGTGTGCCTGAGAGACGGAGCTCTTCGCTGTTGGGCGCTGCTGGCCACCGCGATGGAGGAAAAAAAAACGCCTTTTCGAAACACGTCGCGAAGCGACGACCTCCCAAGGACGATCGTGCTGCGTGTGTATACGCGTGTATCTCTATCCATTTAATTGTGTGTATGTCCGTCTCTTCCCACCAGATCCGTGGGACATCTCGTGTTGGCAGCGGGTCGTAGGCCGGTCCCGTAAGGCCACGCCGGAGGGGAGGGAAGGTGGGAGGGCGGCGGCCGCCCCTGCGCTGCGCAGGCGGGTGGGCGGCTTAACCGCGCTGTTTCGCGGCCTCCCAGACGCCCGGGCCGGCCTGGGAGCGGGCCAGCCGCTCTGGGCTACCTGCCCCGGTGCAGCGGGGCTTCGTGCCAAGGCAAAAAACTTCCTTTGGGTGTGAGGTGGCGGTGTGTGCCTGCAGAGGGCATGTCCGTGCTGTGGGCTGGGGTCCCCCTGCGTGTCCTTGCACTGCTCTTCCATCCGTGCCACCATGGCTGTGGGGTGCAAGGCACAGTCTTGCCTTCGAGTGACTAGAGGGGCGCGACACAGTGCCACTGCGTGGGAATACCTGTCTGGGAACCTGGGTCTCTGCTGTCTTTGTGCTCACCTTCTGTAGCGCTTTTGTTCTGCTGATCGGCTGCTTCAGTTTATTTGGGCTCTACTTTTTTTGTGTTAAAATGCTGCTGCAGTGTCTGGTTAGAAAGATCGTGGGAATGTTAATTAATTAGAAAAACTTGTCAGATTAAACAATTACCCACTTCCCTCCAGATCTTTTAAGTAGTTGGTTTTTTTCAGTCCTGTATTTTAGAGCCAAATTTGAACCATATTAAGTTTCAAACCAGTTTGAAAGTTGTTATTTAAAGGCATCAGGAATTCTACATTGTCAAGAGAGCTCAATAGCTATGGAAGAATGTCCATATGATTAAAAACCAAACAAGCAACACATGTCTGAGATTGTTCTTACTTATGTAAAACATCACTTACTCATATGTGTATGGCAATGTGTTGCAAGAATGAGTGCAAGCTGCCAGTGCTAGTTATAAATACCTGACTAATTGTAGTATATGGGAAGCTTTCATATCTGTTTGAGATAGTGGTCAGCCGTTCTTCCAACAATATGGCTGTTAGCTAATTTGATTATGAATTAAGTTGGCTGAACTACTTTTTCCTGCTTTAATTTTCAAAGTGATTTATTGAAATGGAAGTTCACCACATATCTATGGGGGGAAAAATCTATTTCCTCTGGGAAGTGCATTTCATGTAAGTTTGGTAGTTTATTCTTTAACTCACTGGTTACTGCAGAACTAAAGAGTTAAATGGAATTTTCATCTGCTTTATCTGTTGGATAAATTATTCAGCTTAAATAAGATTATACTATTTGTTTCTGGTTACAAATCTGAGTCTCTAGGTTAACTGAGATAAGCTTGGCCAGTATTTAAGTTTTGAATCTCAGTATAAAACTTGATAAATACTATAGAGCTTGATGTAGGATAGATACCCATCTTGCCATTCAAATTATAGCAGTTTACCCAGAATAATTGTCCTGTGTGTTCTTAGAGTAACATCTGTTGCATGGTATCATGCAATGGAATGTAGTACAGTCTATTTAAGGTGATTTGATATGTTGCCATTGCACTGTAGTAGTGCTTGAAAGGGTGAGAGGATTTTTTGGGGTATGTGTGGTGAGTAGACTGGTCAGGAGTACACGATACTGAGCAAGATGAACTTACATTTGAACTGCAAAGGATTAAGTAATTTTACTCTGAGCTTGGTTTGTTGTACAGTTTTACTCAGGCTTCTTTCATCATTTGCCAGCTAATCTAGTAACTGATTTCTACTTTCATTAGGAAATGCATCTATAGTTATAAATATAACTGATTAGTGCAAAGCACCAGTACCATAGATTCAAGTATCTTATTTTGTAGACAGAGGAATGGGCTTGAAAGAACTATGCCTGTGGCATAGCTTGAGCTGCGTAATCTTCATAGTTACTTAAAATTTGTGCTGTAAAAACCTTCACTTAATTGTTATTGTTTCTGCAAGGATTTGACTCTGCACAGCAAGGGTTTTCTGAAGCATTAATATTTGGATTGTGTTACTTCCTATGCTTATCTGTATATCTATTAAACCTGTGCAAATGCAAGTTCTAGGCAGCTTCCAAAAGTGCCATTACGGAATTAGGTTTCACAGCTAGAAAGTAGTACAGACATGTACCTCCGGTCTTTCTGGTGACATTCACATGTCTGATCGCTGTTGGGATATCAGTGTTGTATGTTCCTGAAATGTGAGCAATACCATTTGCTGAAGCATCATTCTGATCCATAATTTTAGCACTGAAATACTGAAAACACCATTTGAAGCAATTCTCAGCTCCTAGTCATATCTGCACCTCAGAGATTTCAACAGACTGCCAAATGTGTACACTTGGAAATATGCAGTTTCTTGCTGAAAAATTCTTATCCAAATGCTGCTTTTGCACCAGGCCATAATTAGGAAAGAAGTGTGAATGTGTTTAGAGATCACTCTATCCAGCTTTCAAGAGTTCTTTTTTCTTTGCTCTTGGATCTTGGAAAGGTTTGGCAAGTCTGCTTGTTCATGTTTCTGCAGACAATAGAATGCTAATGCAAATTGAGAACAGCAAACAAAATGGTTGGATGTTATTGCAAATGGGGGGATGCTGTCTTAGTAGACAGTATTTTGCATATTAGGTTTTGTTTACTTCTGGATTTTAGTGTGTTAGTTGAGACAAATACTACTGGCATATAGCTGCAAGTTGTAGTTTAAGGTGGGTCTTGTCTGTTGGTACCTGAAGAGGAATACATGTTTTCGTTTCTGGTGTTTTCTGTGTCAAACTTTACAGTGAGTGTGACAGAGCACTAGAATAGCCTGCCCAGGGAGGTTGTGGAGTCTCCATCTCTGAAGGTATTCAAAACCTGCCTGGATACAGTACTGTGTAAAGTGCTCTAGATTATCCTACTTCAGTGGGAAAGTTGGACTGGATGATCTCTAGAGGTCACTTGCAACTCCAGCAATTCTTTGTTTCTGTGATTCTGTGTTCTGTTTGACCAGATGGCTATGAGTATAAATTAAATTGAACTGAAGAACTTTTGAATGCAAGGGAGAGGCAAGTGATAAAGCAGAAAGTTGTTTTCAGAGTAGCCTGTCTCACAGGTTCTGGAGGTTATGTTAAGCAGGATAATCTAGGCTTTGCAACTCTGTGGATGAGATTGCTTTGATTATGGACATTGTGTTGTGTCTTAAACTCTTTTATGCCTTTTTTTATTGTTATGATTAACCAGTCCATTCCTTTTCAAAAAGAGTGCCCGATTGCCCTGCAGGTGGGCCAAACTAACTAGATGTGTGCTAGGCTGATCCACAGGGTGCTGAAATCCTGGGTCTGATCAAGGTTTACAGAGTTGTGGCCTTCAGTCTCTGTGTGCAGTAAAGCCATGCCTTTTGAGTGAGACTAATGTGTTTGGGGATGAGAAGGTGGAGAGGAGGCTGTGGTTAGTTGTGATGCCAGATTTGTAACTGTGAACACTGAATTTTCCAAGTTTATGTCCCTGCTAATGCTGCAGAAAGCCCATTTCACAGTAGTGTCGGGGAACCATTTCCCTGGCCATGTTGTGTGCACACATGCTTATCTTGGAAATGAGTTTGAATTATCCTGCTTACTTGAAGCAATTTGTGATAACATTTTGATATTTTCCACTTCCAGTTGCAAGCTGGGATTCCATCCCCAGAGATCCACCCCCTCAGTTCTCAGAGCTCCCGTTCCTTTTTACCCAAGCATCTTCATAAAGCTGAAAAACACACTGATTGACTTCACAAGGTGAGGGTGACCATACAGCAATAAGACTTGTCCTAAAATATCTTTACAGTACTACACTGCTGACTTGTTACTTGTAGTTCCGTTACTTGGCAGCAACTAGTTGATTTTCTGCCAGGATGGGTCAGGCTGGCACTTGAAACTGCCTTCCTTGCATTCTCAGTAGGTAGCTCATCTTTCAGTGTTTGGGCATCAGGAAGAAAGTGTGAACTGAAGTGAACTGTAAATGAACCTTGTGTCTTTTTATCTGGCAACTTATGTAAGCTTGAGTTTTCTCATTTCTATGAAAAAATCACCTGTAACCTAGGAATAAGCAGGAGGCTCTCATTATTCTAAACCACAGCAAATAACAATTGAGGTGATAAAGAATCGGTGGTACTACATGAGCTGTTTAGTTTTTCAACTTGAATAACAATTTACATCTGTCAACTGTGGTAAAGAGATTTGTTACTATAGTATATCAAAGTGTTTAGTGATTTGCTGAAGAGTTTGGCTTAGTGGTGCAGGAACCTCTTAAACAATAGGATTGTCTTCAGATTAGAAAGGCCTTTAGAGTTGTACAGTGCTTTTCTTATTCTTTATATTTTGATATAATCTCATATTTTCTGGGAGTTGATGCCTGTAATGTGGTCAATTACCTTTTGTTTCGGCTGCCTCAACTTCTGCAGTAGTTTGTTTACAGTTGTATATACTAGTGGGAAAGTTGGTATTTTTCTGGAATGTGAGATTTAAATTTCAGGTAGAGATGACATAAATATGTGAATATAAAACAGTTTCAAAAACTTTCTGATAGTAAAAATCAGGCTTGAATTTGTCCAGGTGGAAACATTAACTATCCTTAGTGGCTTTTATGGCAAGTACTTTTTACTTTAGTTCATTTTATGTGTGTCAAATACTGTGTAGGAGAGACAACAAGGTGGCACTTGGCAGAGAGAATGGAAGTGACGAAGACAGGTTATGAATATCTGACAGGAATGATAATCCCTGTTGAAGAAAAGAGCTATGGTAAACTAATGAGAGGAATTGTGACAGGAATGTGGTAGTGCTGTAGGACTGAAGCACATAATGCTTAGACAAAAAATACTGAAATACTAGAACACAGTCAAAGTTTAGCAATGGGGCTACAAATGAATATAAGATTAAATGAGATCAGGAAGCCAAACTTAATACTATATTTTCCTGTAGCCTTTGAGTTTTGTAATTGTTCCTTGTATTTTTCCCATTTTTTACTACAAGTTGTTCTCAGATTAATTTTTGTTGCAGTACAAGGAAATGTGTCCTGTTGGCAAGAATGTATTTGAACTATATGGAGAAAGAATCAAGTAGGAGCAGCTACTGCACAGCATTTTCAAGCAGAAGGAACCAGTGGCCCATCTCCTGAGTTAGGGTATCAGTAAAGGCACTGTTATTGAGGGGTACAACCTCACTGGAAAAAAGCAAAGGCTGTGAGAAACGAGATCACTCTGTTGTGATGTTTAAGGTGTGATGTTTGGAAGTCTTATGTGCAACAGCTGAGGATGTACTTTGTACGCTTATGGATCCAACTTTGCTGCAATAGCTTGCCTATGAATTATGCAGGGAAATGATTTCACATGTGGTTTTATCTATAAGCTTTACTCCAAAATTTTTATTTATTTTTTTTTCTTCCAGTTAGAGCAGCCACTCCATCAGTGATTATGCTTGCACAGTTTTTCCATAAAACATTGTTCCCATTAAATAAATTATTTACCATTGAGAATATGTTGAGTCTGTTCTGGTACATCTTTTCTGTAGTGACTCAGAAAAAAGTAGTTCCCAGTGTATTACATCATTGAAACAATATAGCATATACTGTAAACTGAGACATTAGAAATATCTGTACTTGCAGCCAACAGTATAGCAAACCTCCCACACTGCATAATTTATTTTAATACTTGTTCCTTTAAATCTTCAGCTGTTTGCTATGTGTCTTCTAGTGGTATTTGTTGACGAAGGAATGCTATATTGTTTTCCATGTATTATTTCAGCAATTTACTTCAGGAGCAAGACCAAGTACTTCCCCAATGGTATGTGGCTTTGTCTCTTTGAATTTTAAGAAAGAAACCTTAAAAGAGGCTTCTGAAGATTTAAAGCTCAGTGATTTTTATTTTTTTTGGTCTTTTGTCAATGACTACATAGGTTACCGCATGACTTGAAGCCAGTGCTCAAGAAATTTTGGAGGTTTGTGCCCCTGTTCTGGATGTTTTGTTTTTAAAAGTCTTGCTAATTGTGATGGCTTCATACTATCATTAACTACTTTCTCAAGGCACAATGTACACTTAGGGCAAGTTTCATTGTTAGTGATAGCAGATGTAAATCCGTATTTCAAATAGTCACCTTCATAATTATTTTTTTTGCAAACTTTTGTCAGATCCTATTAGATTGCTGATTTTACCTCATAATGTGTCTGACAAGGAGCTTGTACTGAGGGTAGGAGATGAGCTGATGCACGTGGATTTTGAAGTGAAAGCAAAAATCTATCATGACATCTGTGTATCTGACATAACACTTAAGAGTCTTTAGGGGCAAATGCAACTTGAGCTAGATTGCAACTGTAGGGGGCCCTTAAACATTTGTGCATTTCCCTGGTTGGAATTCCTTGTCTTCACTTGGCTCACATTCCTGTACTTTATTTTAAAAGTATTTAATAACGTGACCCACGTGTGTTGTGACAGCATGCAAAATTTTATGAGCATGCTTTTCTGAGTTATGGCTTTAGGTCATATCAGTTAAACTTTCAGAAATAAGCATTCCTAAATCAAGGGTTTTTTCCTTGGTTGGGTTTTTTTTTCTGTCTGGAACTTCTAAGAAGGGACAGCATTTTTCATCCAGTTTGTTTACCAGACAACAAAAGGTAATTTTCATCCTGCCTGAGGATCTTCCCATAAAGATGAGCTGCAAGTACATGCTAAACATTTGCTATCAGGCACCAGTAATGTCTTGGTACCCACCCAGTAAGTGTATCTCTCCATGTACAGCTCAGCTTTCTGTAGCTGTCACGTGAGTTGTAGGGAATGAAGAACAACTTTAGCCCCTGAAGAAGATGCCAAAACAAGGTGGGATTGTAGATAATAGCCCTTTGAGTAAAAAGGGAGGATAAAGCAGGGAGTTGAAAATTACTGAAAATTGTTTACAAGACATTTCTTAAAACCAAAGGAAAAAATATAGAATGAAGACAGAAAATAAAAGAACAAAAATAAAAATGAGAAAATAATATATTTTTTAAAATGTAGTTACAGATTTGTAAGGACTGAAGATTTTCAGTAGCGTGGTATTGACTAATTGGTTGGGGTTTTTTTTCTGGATTGTAGAGTAATTCAAAATTTCTTGCTTAAAATGTACCTTTCATCAATTAAGCCAAAATAGCATTACTAACTGTGAAAGTCTTTGCACTACCTTGATTGGGTATAGAAAGCAGCCATCTCTTCACAGAAAAAGACTTTCTAGAACATTTGTGAGTATTTGGTACCAAAGCTTATTTCTGATGTGCTTAATTTATTTTTTTTTCTTCTGAAGTTAAGTCATTCTGTAGGAGGAGTCTCCAATTTAGTGTTCTTTTCTTTGGGAGTTTTTTCTTTACATTTATTCTATGGGACCTCACTCTCCCATGTCACATGACAAGTGAATCAGGATGCTGGAGACTTGTGCAACTGAAATTCTGTAATGGGCCTCTAGGTCAGTTATTTTCTTTCCTCCTGGTCAGTCTATAGATGTTTGAAATACTTGTGCCTCTTGGGAATTTGCCATTTGAAATTTAAGCAATTCATACTTCCAAGTAGCTTAAAATTAGAAAAGCTTTCTTCTTGTAATATTCAGGGAATATTCAACTAAGCAATAAGAAAATGCATCTTTATAATTAATAAGCGATGAAAACCTAGTATTAGTATCATCAAGCATGCCTAAGGAGTATGACTGTCTTGTTAGTAGCTATTGGAACGCAGTCTTTTGAGTGCGTTGCTTGATAATCTTGTATTTTGATCAGTTGTGAGTGTGTCAGTGACCATTAGCGAGTGAAACAACTGCACAAAGAGGACAGCAAAGAAGACAGAGGCTAGCCTTTGCTTCTCTCTAGTGTTTATTGTTGTTCAAAGTTATGGAATGCTTGCGGAATTTTTTTCTGCAGAATGCAGCTGGTGCAAAATGGGGCCATGTTGAAATATTTGCAGAAAAAAAAAATAATGAAAATTATGAGTTGGAGAATGTAAACAGGTAGATCTGGGTTATTGTTAGGCATGTTCTTGTTGGGAATGGGTGTCCTGGGAGCAATGAAATGAAAGGTGTGCAGTATCATGGTGCAAGTCCCATAGTAGAGAAATTCAAAGGGTTTGTAACAAGGAGTTGAGCAAAAAAACTTGAGTGTCCTGTGGAAGATGGAAGTCCTGCCTAATAGTTAACTAAAGAGTGGATTTAGAGCAGAACATAAATGACTGAAAATGTGCATTTACAGCACTATTTTGTTTTCACCAAAAGCTTGTTTGCTTATTTAAGAAGTGAAAGGAGAGATCAAAGACGCCATCAACAAGCATTGACCTCAGAGTTAAGTTTGGGTTCAGGAGGCATAGATGGCTTCAGAATGTAGTGAAGCTGGCTTGGTGTGTAGAAGTTACAATGCTTGTTGCTATATATTTGGATATACCTATTTTGAAAGTCATCTTTGGCACACAGAAAATCTTCCCATCTCTTTTGCAGTGGAAGACACAAATCAGTATCATCTTCTAAAGCTACCTGTCAAGATCCTGTGTGTAAAGAGGATAAAGGCAGCAGGGTTTTGATAATAATAGCTGCTTTGTCAAAAAAGACTTGTCTTTTATGAAAAGCTTTAAATCATTCAATACACAGGCGATAGTGGCTGCTATCTCCACTAGGGGATAAAATTCAAGTGTCCTTAAGGTTCTCTAACCTACTTGTTTACTGCAAATGAATGATATGGTGCTGTATTTTTTTAGTGGAATGAATAAATAACTATAGCACTTGAAACAAGTTAGAAGAGTCTTATTTTTTGAGCTGGAAGATATAAACTGATGTGCTAAACTGTTCTGAGATTCTCTGGAAAAGTCTGCAGGGCGCTAAAGCTTGCAAGCATAATAAATCATAATTGCAGTTTGTTTATACTGGTAGCTAGTGATTTATACATGTCATCTATCTGGACTTCTGCAAGGCCTTTAACATGGTCCTCCACAACATCCTTCTCACTAAATTGGAGATAAATGGTTTTGATGGGTAGACTGTTCAGCAGATAAGGAACTAGCTAGGTGGTCACATCCAGAGGGTAGTGGTCAGCGGCTCTAATTCCAGATGGAAAACAGTGACAAGTGGTGTCTCCCGGGTCAATGCTGGGCCCAGTGTTGTTTAATATGTTCATTAATGATATTGACGGTGGCATTGAGAGCACCCTTAGTAAGTTTGCTGATGAAACCAAGCTGGGTGGTGCAGTCAATATACCAGAGGGATGGGATGCCGTCCAGAGGGATCTGGACCAGCTAGAGAAGTAGGCCAAGGTGAACCTCATGAGGTTCAACAAGGCCTTGTGGAGGGTCCTGCACCTGGGTCGAGGTAACCCAAGATACGAATACAGGCTGCTCTTGAGAGCAGCCATGTGGAAAAGGATCTGGGGGTACTAGTGGATCAATAGCTGGACATGAGCCACCAATGTGCAGTTGCAGCCCAGAAGCCCAACTGCATCCTGGGCTGTAACAAAAGTGGGGCCAGCAGATCAAGAGAGGTGAGTCTGCCCCTCTGCTCTGCCCTGGTGAGGCCTCACTTAGAATACTGTGGTGAGCTCTGGTGCCCCAGCACAAGAAAAATATGGGCCTGTTGGAATATGTCCAGAGAAGAGCCACGGAAATGATCTGAGGGCTGGAGCACTTCTCTTACGAGGACAGGCTGAGGGAGTTGGGGTTGTTCAGCCTCAAGAAGAGAAGGCTCCAGGGGGACCTCATAGTGGCCTTCCAATACCTGAAGGGGGCCTACAGGAAAGCTGGGGAGAGTCTTTTTACAGGGGCTTGCAGTGAGAGAACAAGGAGCAATGGTTTTAAGCTGAAAGAAGAGAGATTTAGGTTAAGAGATCAGGTGTAAATTCTTCAGTGTAAGGGTGGTGAGATAATGGAGCAGGCTGCCCAGAGATGTTGTGGGGGCTCCATCCCTGGAGGTGTTCAAAGGCAGGCTGAATGGAGCTCTGAGCAGCCTGTTCTAGTGGAAGGTGTCCCTGCCCATGCAGGGGGGTTGGAACTCGATGGTCTTTAAGGTCCCTTCCAACTAAAAAAATTCTGTGATTCTGCTCTTGGCTTGTTTTTGGGCAAGTCTTGCAGTAGTTGTCTCCTGTGCCTGAATAAAGGAGCAGTGTTACCTGAGAATTTGGGAGAGAAGAATATATTGGCTAAATGCTTACCAGGAAGTGAAGAAAAGCAACTTCCCAGTAATTGAGCTTTGAAATCCTTGAATCAGAAAAACATGTTGTTTTCCCACATGTGCTCTCTTTCCATGCATGCTCTGTTGTGCTGCTTTAGTGCTTGCTGTTTAATGATTTCAAATACACAGGAAGTTCTGTTTAGTCCTACATCAAGTATAGGCAGGGAGAGGTTTGCACACTACTGGAGCTCTACCTAGTGTCTGATAATGTTGACATCTCACATGGTACTGAGTGGTTCTATCTTCTGACTTAGCATTTCAAATTATTGTGTGAGATACCTATCCAGTAGCTTTGACTGCCCCTAGTATTTTTTTAAGGTATTCTTAACAGTTAAGTAAGCTGGAAATGCAAAATAGATTTATTTCCTAGGTATCCGTGGTGACTATGGAATCCTGAAAACTAAGGAAAATATATTTTACTTCTAGGGCTCTAGGTTACATCCATGCCCTATGGGTTTAGGCTTACAGCTTAGAGAAGTGCTTCTTCAGGCAATATAGAAAACTCTACATACAACACAAAACAATAAAGCACAGTTTTATAATTATGAGAGGAACTATGGTTGTTTTCAAGTAAAGAAAGGTCTTCTGTTTTTTGAGGAGGCTTATAGAGATAAATTATGTATCATACATCACTCCAATAGCATTCTCAGTAGTAGTTTTGGTTGCCTCCACAGTGTCAAAAAATGATCTTACTGTATGACAGTTACTGCATTTGTAGACAATGTAAGTTATTAAGCTTGTAAAGTTGTGCTTTCTGTTGCGTATACTTGATATCTTCTAATCTACCGAAGACAAATTTTCAGTTATACACAGAGGCAGGAGTCAAAGCATTTGAAGCACGATGGGAATCAGGGTACATGACTGTAATGGTTCTGAGGGAATATGTGTAAAATATGCATGTATATGATGTGTTGAAGCATGTATATGGTGTGTTGAATCTGTCTTAAATGGGCACCAATGCACCCTGTGGCCTTGGCAGTTGACTTCTTGAGATATTTCAACCCACACTTCAAAGTAAATCCACCTGATTAGTGTTCATGATCAGAAAAAACAACTGTATATTCCTTTATTTTGAAGAATGGAAATAATCTAAGTTTTTTTATTAGACTTTTTAAGGATAAGTAAAAAGACTCAGGAGTACATGGTCTTGATTTTGAGAGCTTTAACGTGGTTATTTTAAGTCAGAGACAAGGACTGGTCATGGTGCTTAAGCTGCTGCAGTGTCTAGACATGAACTGAAATCTGGAACTATTTTTTCAGTATTCTCTTGTATAGAATAATGATGTATCGTACCCTGTATCAATGAATTACTGGTATTTGTTTTTGGTTTCTGTTTTCTCTCTTAGAGAAAAGTGGGTTTGATAGTTTAAGGCCAATTTCTGCTGTCATTTGATACTTCATTCTCTTCACACAGCATGTAGCCAGTCTGTGGACTCTGGCACTTTTGGGGATCAGAGCTGGGTTGCTGTATGGGCAGGATTGTGGTTATGCATGGTACAATAGAAGTCCTCAACTTCAGCCACACACAGTACAATTTAAGTTGAGAGCCTGGAGGGAACATTTTATGCCTTGCATTGCATATGTAGGGTTCACTGATAAGTTTTTTACTCTCCTAAGCATTACAGGCATGTAATTGCTTTGTCAAAGGTGAAGGCAGAGATCTTGATGTGCAAGTAACTATGTGTGTCACAGCAAATTGAGTTCCTGAGCCCAAAGTCAGGCTTGGCTTTGAAAATTTAATTTTAAATACTGACTTTGCAGGCATATTTTGACATATGGCTTCAGTTTGAAGCTTTAGTAAACTTGCATCCCTCTATTCCCTTTTTCACATTCCGTTCTCCAGTAAATTTTTGTATTCTCTCTGAGCCTGATAGAAATAACAAGTTTGAATTGTTGTATTGCAATGATGCTTGAGAAATTTGAAGAGTATATTTTGTGCATCGGTGTTAATAATGTCCAAGTTTGAATTTGCAAAAGTATCCACTTTTCCAGGAAAACTAATGTATTAAAATTGTTGCATTTAAAAAAAAAAAAAAGATCAACAACATTTTCAGGTTCCAGAGGAGGCCTGTTGGAGGTCTGCATGATTGATAGTTAGCAGGATAAAAATAAGCTATTGTATTTACTACTGTGTTTCAGGATTAGAACATGTGATACATGCCCTTCTATTATAGACTTGGATATCCAAGGTACTGGCATAGAAATCTGAAAGCTGCTTCTGAAAACACTTGTTTCATTTTTTTTTAACAGTGCTGAACGGTGACAAATTCAGTTATTTTTGATAATGGAAGTGCACATTTTGTCATTGATGAGGGAATTACCATTTCTTACAGTGAATATTAAAAATCAAACCTCATTTTTGAACTATGCTACATACATTGTATGTATAGTGACATTTTGTCTTGAGATAGTCAGCAATTCAAGAAAGGTTAAGAAGTGTTTGATCCATTTTTCTTAGGGCTATATTTCTCTTTTTGTACTCAAAGTGACGTAACTGACCTCATCTTGGAGTGACATGTAACTTACAGTTCATTCCAGCTTCCTGAGTGTTAATGCTTCTCTGAAGAACTCTTAAGGATGTTTTTTTCTTCTGGCTTGCTCTCTAGTTGTGCAATGTTTAGGATTTTATATGTTGCAAGTTTGGTTAAAGTTAAGATCAACTGTTAAGTTTGTGTTTTTAAGTTTCTTGCATGTTTCTAATGGCAAAACAGATAAAATAGTAAGATCTCATTAAGCTTTATTTACACCTGCAATGCCATCAGCCAGTTTTTGTTGCATTGTGATATGCATACTTAAGGTAGAAGTGGATCAATTCTGAGTCACCTTCTATTATTATTTATACAAAAACAAGCTTCTTGGATTTTGTTTGTTGGAATTTGATTCTTAAATATGCCTTCCTTCCCCAAGTTTTTGGGCATTTTTTTCCCCCAGACTGCTGCTGTGGTAAGCACTACTGCAATACTTAGTAGCTACATATTGGAGTGCAGCCTGTGACAATAAAGAGGTCATTTCTTGGAAGATGAGTGTCTGCCTGAATAGCAAGCACTCATTGTTGTATACATTGCTATAATTAGTATCCTATGTTTCTGTTTTGGAAAGAGCCAGTCCTATTAGAACTAAGACTTTGGAAAAATGTGTCCTTTTAAATGGGTTTGGATTGCAATTTGGCCTCTGCAAGGAGCAGTTTGTTCTTTTGAAGGATTGTGTGGGGAGCGGCTCGCGACAGATTGACAAAATGACAGTACCATTTTGTGATAACTACTTATCAGAAGGCATGAAGCTTTCTGTGTCAACTTTGAGAAACAGAACTCTCATCATTGTTCTGTATTAAACACTACAGAAAACATGGTTCCAAAGCCTGCTTCCTGCTTCAGGTAATCAAAGAGGATGCAGAACTTTCAGCTGTTTATTGTGGTTATGAAGAATTTGTGACCCTTCCAACAGTGCAACAAACTGTTTTACAGTATCTTTTATACAGAAATATCTACAAACCAGCTTCCTGATGTGATTAGCTGCACTGTTGATCACCATTCAGTTTTCCCAGAAATTAGTAGCATAAATGAACTGTAGTACAATACCTACCTACTTGATATCGATGGGGCCAAAAAATATTTGAGCAGTAGGATTTAGTTGACTTCCAACATGCCAGGTAAATTGATTCCTCTGAATCTTAAACATTCTTTTCTTCCTGATTTTACATTTAAATTAGTGTGACAGTGTTAAGAAAGATTCTGCCTGACAGTGGGACAAAAGTCTTGATTAGCTGTGAGCTTTGATATTTTGTTGTGAGGAAACAAGTATTGATGTATTTCATCTTACACGCTGTTTCTGAGTTGAACTAGAAGCTGGAGATGCCCTTTGAAAGAAATTGGTTCCAAAGTTTGAGCCAAACCAAATTTTCAAATGAGCTGAACCAATTCAAAATCTACTTTACTATAGCTGAAAACTACTATTTTCCTTAGCTAGTCCTCATTTCATTGTCAGATGTTTTCAAGTTCAATGCCTTTCACAGTAAAAGTTAAAACACAGAACACAATGTTGACAGTGTTGACTCCTTCCTATAGTAGAGATGGTCAAAATGTCTTGCTGGATTACAAAGCATTCCAGTCACTGCCTTAGAATGTTGGTTTTGAAATACTTGAACCTTGCATTTCTTTTTTCTTCCCCAGCAGAAAAAGTTGATTTGAAAACTGTTAAATTGGAAGTGACCTTACTTGCCTTCATTTATAAATAGCAGTAAGAAGGAAGGGGAATCCCCTACTGCCAAGCTCCCATTCACGGCTTTCTATTTTGGTTCAAACCATGTCTTACAATGCATTTTGATTTTTAGTCCTCAATGTTCTGCAACAGACTTGATTGTATTGCAAAAGGTATGTACTTGGGATACTTGTACTGTAGTTGTTATGGAATCTAAACTCTTGAAATAAATAGTAAAATAACTTAGTAATGTTTTGGTGTGTGTTCTTTCTTTAAGACAATATATTTAAACTTCATTTAAAACAATTGTTATATGAAGCATACCTTTATTAAATAAGGTAATTAAATATTAGTGCTAGCTGTTCTCAACCATTTAATCACTTCTATTGTGTGGTTTACTAACTGATCAACGGTCTTTACTAAAATACATCTTTGACCAAATGTAGTTTGCTACTGGCATTCAGCTTACACTTCACTTTTGAGTCATACTGTTTATATCTCAAACTTTGCAATGTAAAGAATCAAAAGTATATGGTGGTGTGTAATGGGAAGGAAGAAGCTGCCCTTGGCAAAAGTTACCTCAAAAGTGGAGGCTGACATTTTCTGCCTTGCATACACTTGGATTCCTACCTGCCATGGGTAAGGTGTGAACCACTGTGAGGAAGGCATCTGTGATAGGAGTGCAGTGAGAACAGAGGTTACTTAGACTTACCTGTCTTGAGAGGAGAGGGGAGCAACGTGAGAAAGTGACCTACTATGTGAGGTGAATGGAGCTGTTAGATGAGAAATCTAAAGTACTGAGAAGGGATTTCTGGGGGACATGTTACCTAAATGATGAGCGTGGATTATGGTGGGAGATGTCAGATCAAATTTTATACCTACTGATAAAGCTACAGAAACAGCAGAATGATCTCTTTGGAAATGTTTGATATTTTTGGTCAGAACCATTGATGGACCAGGTCCCAGTATCAAGCAGTCTTAGCATTAGTCCAGGGTTTTGATGCACAGGTCACTGGTGGAAGGTGAGATCCAAAGCCTGTTACATGTGAGTTGTCACTTCATGTTTAAATCCTTGGACTTTGGGCAAAATGCAGACAAATAGGGTGAATGTGATATAAATTTGTCTTGTAGTTATGAAACTCTTGGGTTTACAAAGATGGCTTTTGGATTTAAACTGAGATGAAATATTAAACATGGGGTATTTTTTTGTTGAAATAGCAGTCTTTATTTTCAAAACGTATTAGAGAAATTTGAATCACCCACATAGCCCTCAACCAAAAAATTGTCAGACACTCCAAATTCTCTTTCAAGGTCAAATTCTCCTGACTTTGGTCTGTTACTATGAGCAGCTTGTGTTTACGTAGATGTTTCTGATTAAGCCAGAACTATTATTTTAACTTCCCAACTCTTACTTGCTGAAGGAAACTCATCTCTTGTCTTTTCAGTCTTTTCCTAAGTCCATTCTTTGTTTTTCCCCATGAGATCTTAGCTCTTTGTCTTTCCAAGAAAGGCTTATGGATTTTAAAGGTAGATGAAGAGGAAAGCGTTTAGCCTGTGCTAGCTAAATGCAAGAACCCAGATGTGTTTCTTGGTTGAAAAAGAGCAAGTGTCTTAAGAGACAAAAAGACAGTGAGCAGGGAGCCTGGGGGTTTCACAGCTGTCTGTCTTTTGAGCCATAAAATTACAGCATAGGTTAGCTGAAGTTGAACAGCAGAGCACCTGGTCCTGCTTCATACAGCTATAATTCCACTGGCTACATTTTCCCACCTTCAGAGTGGTTTTTGAAAACACAGAGCTAAGCTTAAGATAAGCTGTAATTCAAAACAGTGAAACTAGAGAAGTGCTGCAGGTGGTATTGGGTCAGTATGGTGGGATAGTTTTTTGCAGTGCTGAGTGCGAGTATTAATTAAGGAAATGAACTGCTGTGTTGGTCACCCTGTTGCTCTTCTCCCATCTCTGTTGGTCTCTGTCCTACTTTCAGCTTATTTCTACTGATCTTTTCTTTAAAGAAAGGAGAATAACAGATGTGAGTGTAAAATGGCTTGATAAGGAAGCCCTGTACCCATATGTTTTGTGTGAGGAAAATAAAAGAAGGTCAAAAGTAATTATCTCCTTTGGTGAACTATGTTCAAATGTGACACTTCTGTAAAAACTGAGACTGGTTCTCCAGACTATGTATTTAGGAGTTTGACTTGCAACTGTCTAGTACATTGAGCTGGTGTTAGTGCATCAGATCACTTCTTGTCACTTGGAGTACTGCAGTGAGATGCCTTTCATACCATCATGATTACAGATTTGTAGTATAATCTTTTTCAGTTAAACTTTTTGCAGAACAATAAATGCCTTAAGGAACTATTAGTGGGAATTTTTAACTGGTTAGAGGAAGGAAGACAAATGTTTTAATCTTATGGTGTAATTGAAATAAGACTAAAAAAAAACAGGAGACAATGCAACCTATTAGGTATTCATGCTTTTTTGATTCTTTGTAGTGCATTTGAAGTTACTGGTCTCAACATGTGTGTTAACAATTATAGAGTCATAGAATGGGTTGGGTTGGAAAGGCTTTTTAAAGATCATTTAGTCTAACCCTTTTACCGTGGGGAGAGACATGATTTGCTCAAAGCCTCATCCAACTTACAAAGCTGAGGCATCCACAACTTCTCTGGATAGGTTCTTGTGGTGTCTTACCACCTTAATCATAACAAATTTCTTCCTTATATCCAATCTAGTTTAAAATGTTTGCCCCTTGTCTGGTTACTACAGGCCTTGGTGAAAGTTTGTCTTTGTCTTTCTTATAAGCCTCCTTTGAGTGCTGAAAGCTTTGCTAACATCTCCACAGAGCCTTTTCTAGGCTGAAAAAGCCTCTCAGCCTTTCTTGGGAGGTATGTTGTGCCTGTCTTAAAATTTTTGTGGCCACCCTCTGGACCACCTCTAACAAGACTTTATCTGTCTTGTATTGGAGTCCCCAGAACGGGACACAGTACTCCAAGTGGTGTCTCATGAGAACAGAGTAAATGGTAAGAATTGCCTCCCTTGACCTGCTGGCCATGCTGCTTTCTATGCTGCCCAGGACACAATTGGCTTTCTGGGCTGCAAGGCAGTCTGATAGTGCAGCAGACCAAAAGTATGTTACATGCTGCTAGTACAGGTATTTGTGGTATACCCAGTACTCAGCTTTGACAGCTCCTTGACAAACGCGTATATTGTGAATGTGAAGTCACTAATAGTTGAAGATCTTTATGATACTGCATTCCAGATTGCTTGCTTGTCAAATGTGTGGGGTATGCCTTCTTTCTGTGTTTCAGACTTGTAAACAAAGTCTCTATTTATTCCAAATGAATGGTGGCTAAGTAAAGCAGGCTGCAATATCTGTGGCCTTTATTAAGAGTAAATGCTTAAATGAGAACTGGGAGGAGGACAAAGCCAGCTATCATTCCAGAGCAATGTAGCTTCCAAAAATTACTGGTTTTGTTGTGAGCCAAGTTGTTTGTTTCTTTGTGTTTGTGAAAGCCTATGCTATTTAACTGTACTATGTACAATGAACTTATGTTTACAAGGAGCTTTGACTACTGTGGAGTCTGGGAAACTGGAAGATACATTCATATGTTTGCAGGAAACTCGCATATTAAATATTTCTTAGCTATAAGAAAGCCTCTTGATAAGACATGATAAATCAAATTTTTAGTCAAATTTGAGTTAGATGGGAAATTTGAGTTGCTTGAATGCTGGGAACACATGTTGTGTTAATTATTTTCAGGACAGGATGAAGAAGCTTTTGCTACCCTACATTTTAGATAGTTGCTTTTGCTGCTAAGACAGAAGGATCATCTCCTCTCATTCCTACAGCTGAGAAATAAAATATAGTTTTCCTAGCTGTGGATTATTATTCTTGGGCACAAATGTAGAAAGCAGAGAGGGAATCAATGTATCCAACTTGATGTTAATAAAAGTCTTCTATCCCATGTGTCATGTAGTCTCCTATAAGCATTGCAGTGAAGTATCTGAAATCCTTAGGGCTATCTTTAGGTACATCTTGCTACTTTTGTAGCATCTCTGCTTGGGTATATTCTGTTCATAAAGGATTTAAAAGGCTAGGTCAGCAGTGAGGGCCTTCCTGATACGTTTAACCCTGGACTGCAAATTGTGTTCTGGTAAACTCCTCCTCCCTCATCAAGAGCAAGAGAAGTTTGTCTGTTCTGTTGACATCCTGTATCTACACCATGTTTTCATGGTGTTAGAACATGTACTGTGACTGCTGTGAAGAGAAGACCTTCCCATTTCTGTTATTACAAGTCTCTAAGGGTTGCGACAACGTGTATCCTGATAAGCACTGTATGTGGACAGAAGTCTATAGTATATACAGTAAATCTTTACTGATGTAGAAACAATTCTCCAAGTGTGCAGTTCCAAGATGGGTTGCATCCCTGGGGCATTTAGTTATTTTAGTAGAAGTGGCCCACTTGCTAGGGGTGAGATTGTTAATGTTTCCAAGCATTATGATCTGCTGGTTTGCTTTGGTTAAAAATATTTCTTCTGGACTGCAATTGTGGATGGAAAGTTTGCTTTAGTGTGTTCAGACGAGCTCAGATTATGTGGTGTTGCTTGACTACAGCTGGCATGATTCATCTCTTGTTTTCCATGCAGGTTATTAGTCTAATTATTTTGTTGCAATGGACCTCTGAAAAGGAAATAGTTATTTGATCAGAGCTCAGTTTATATGGTTCAGTTTCTTGTGTGATTGTTTTGAACAAAGTTGTAATATGCATTAAAGACTATCATGGACAGTTTCCTTATAATGTGTTTCCTGATACTCATTTGCATCTCTCCTAAAACTTGAGCAAGGAAGAGATAAAGGGAAGAGTGGATAGATTCATAGAGGGATGGGGTGGGGGGGAAACCTGCATGGGAGCAAATTTACTGGTTGGGGATTTATTTATTTCTTAGCCAACCTTGTATCTTTTATAAATTTATGTTTTTTAAAAAATAGTAACTTGACTTTATGAATCAATGTTGTTTCAGTTGATTTCTTCAGTATTACTTCTTTTTCTCTTCTGCCTTTTTCCAGTAAACATGGGAAAGGACAGAATCTTTTATCTATAAAAAGGTCACTATATTTTTCAGCTACAGAAAAGCTAGCCTTTTCAAATATTTGAATGTTGTGTTGTATCCATTTTGTTATTTTGGCCAATTGAATAAGAGAATAACAACTTTCAAATGTCATGTTTTGCTGTGAGTAAGCTTTCTTTCACTAGCTTGCTGACCTGTGCTGAGTTGTATGGGCATTGTAACAGTAATGAATGTTCTTGTCACAAAGTACTAAACACATGTCTGAGAAGTAAACAAAATTATTTTTCTGTAACCTTGCACTTACATCACATCTAGAGATACAGGCAGCAGATAGGGGGAGAAGGTGGGAAAAGTGGACTTGAGACACCTTTTTTGAGTGCTAATGCAAATGGCAAGGACTCAGCAGTCTTGTTACACCACAGTTTCCATATTAGTGATTTTGATGGAAGTAATTTTAGAATACCATTGGATGATTTGTTAATTGAGGCATTGACTGAGCTGTTATCTTGGGTGAGTTCACTTAATGCACATAAAGGAAAAAGAATATGAAACAAGCCACCAACCCATGTTTGTTTTGAGGGCTCTGTTCAAGTTATAGCTAAATCAGTGTAAAAAAGGTGGTACCGTTTTGCAAAAGTTGTATTATTATGTGCTGGAAAGAGGAATTATATGGTGAGAGAAATGAGCAGGGCAGTGCTAGTTGGATGTCCTGAACTGCAGAAGGGTATGAAGTGAAGCTTCAAAAAGAATTGAGTTAAAGCTGAAGAGTGTTTGAAACTGATGTTAATCGAACATGTAGAAGCAATAGCAGGTCTTGCATTTTATTCTGCAGACTTTGGCCATGGGACTAAAAGGGATTTGTGTCACAGTAATGGTACCTTTATTGCTATATTTGGAATTTCTGGCTTCTCAAAAGTTATTCAGCACAGGAAGATCAGTGTTTAAGTATCTGTCTTGGAGCATTCTATATTTGAAGAGTTTGTTCTCTGAATCTTCTTGTGAGGTTCAGCCTCACAAGAAGACCTGGTGCTTCTAAAGATTATTTCAGAGACTGGACTCATTTGGCTGCTATCAGGAAAGCTGGATGAGCATTTTAAGTTCTTAGTGGACTACTGTATATGTTGATGGCATAGTTACAGTGCCAGTTACAGCTTAGCCTTCTGATTTAGGCAAGGTTAGAAATGATAGTTTAAGTACCAGTTAAATGATTGACTTGCAGTTAATTATGACACACTTGGTAAGATCAAATGATATTGCTGCAGGCTTTTGTAGCTGACATTGCATATCAGAATTCAAGTGGCTGCAAAATTGTTGATGCAATTAAAGTTCCAAGCAGGTAGCTTTTTAAAATTGAGTTTTGTTACCTCAGCTGACACATTCAAGCGCAGAATTTTCTACCTCATTTAACTTTCTAGTAGCATTTTTGTTAAGTGTCTAATAGGTGTTCAGTAACTATAATTACTGTGCAACATACTTCTGTACATTAGGCCATGTAAATATAAATTGACTTTTGTTCTGTTTAAATTACTTGGACACATCCAGTGTACTAATTGAATTTTGTCAATTAAAAGTTAATTAAGCATAATTTTGTGCACTTGAGGGACAGTTTTGTGTCAATGGTAATAGAATAACTTATTTTTATAGCTATTTCACACACATACACTTATAGTACAAGCCTTGGGTCTATAGAATAAACAAGTCATCTGATATTAATCAGTGCTGTGACACATTATTTTAACATACCTAATCCACTAGAGGCTAAGAAGATAATATGCAAGTGCTTCACAGGCAGCATCATTAACACCAGTACTCATTGTGCTTTGAAGTGCATATTAATAAACCTGAATTCACTGTTTAACAGCTTGCCAAGGGCATCTTAAATGTGTATGAGTGTGTATCTAGGTATGTAAAGTCTTGCCTAGTCTTCCTGGTATGCATCTATGAGCCTGGTTGTTATTCTTGGATGTCACGGAAGAAGGGTTGAAACAATAGCAGGAAATCTTATTAAAGCATCTGTCAAAGCTTGCAGGTTTCTTTAAAATTCCCATGCAAGCCAGAACCTTTTCCAGTCTGTTGTATTGGATTGTGTTCTGGCAATGCCAATCATGCTGGTTGGCCATGAGATTGTATTTTGTTGTCCTACAGTATCTTGGACCCACATGAAAGTCAAATCTATAGCCTGATAACCCTGATAGAGGGCTGTTGTCTGACATAAAGAGGAGTGAGGAATATTTCTACTTTTGGTTGTTGAGGTTAAGAAGCAACTACTGTTGAGTTTCTTTGCTCAGCAGTAGTCTCTAAAAGACATGAATGAAGCTATGCAACTTCATGTCTTTGTTTGCATACATATTCTGTTGCAGCCAAGGTTGTTGCCTACATGCACAATGCATAAGTTGTGTATTTCAAGGATTAATGCCTGCTAAATGAAACTGCTAGAAACTATACAGTGTGAGACCCACTTATAAGGTATAATTGTCTTGCCAGAGCATCAGCTATCTCTTGATACATGGCCAATTTGGGGTAATTTAGGGTTATCAGATTTAGAAGTATAACAACCGTTAGCCTTTTTTTTTTTTTTTGTTATTGAAGAAAACAGGAACAGAGCAGAATGTTAGTATAAATACCAGTCTGGGAAGATTAACTAGCTGAACTGTGTGTAAATGAGATAATTTTTGTGTTATCCATCTGTACTTCACTGTGAATGAACCTATTTTTTAATGACTAGCTTTTCGATATTCAGTACCTTGGCAATGCTTTTTTGCTCTGTTTGAAAACTGTGTCTGAGCAGTAGTTTTTACTCAACACTGCAAGGACTTTGACATGCACAAGCTGGAGCATTTTAAATTCAACCCAGCTGTCATAGAGAAAAATCTGAATAGACTTTCAGTACTATTTACAGCCTGCTAAGTGCAGAAAGACTACAAGTTCTTAATGTTCCCCAATCTGTGGTGCAGGAGAAGGCATCTCTAAATGTTGGGGTATTTTGTAGCATAGTACTATATTTTTTATATTAAAAATACAAAGATTGTAGTGTTATGGTTTAGGCCCAGCCAACAGCAATGAACCAGGCAGCCACTTGCTCACCCATCCCGTCACTGTGGGAGGAGAAAATCCAACTAAAAGCTTGTGTGTTGAGACAAGAACAGGGAGGTTCCACTCACCAGCTATAGTCACGGGCAAAACAAACTCAACTTGGGGAAAAAATTCAATGTAATTTATCACTAATCAAATCAGAACAGGACAAAGATTAAACAAAAAAGAGCTTAAGTGCCTTACCTCACCCCTTGCTTCTTCCTCGGCACAAATTAATTTGCTCCCAGTTTCTCTACCTCCTCTTCCACAATGGCATAGGGGGGCAGGGGAATCGGTTTTATGGTCAGTTTGTCACAGTTGTTTTCTGCCTTGTTAAGGTCCCTTAAGAAGTTGCATTGGAAATTTCACCTGAGCAATGAAAACAGTCAGAAGTGAAAGGTATACTGTGTATCTTGTATATCTGCATACATATATGGTTACATGTGTATTTGCATCACTAGCTAATGCCATCAGCAGCTTTTAAGTTCTGATAGTAGCTCTTAAAACCTTTGTGAGCATGTTTCACCTTTCAAAGACTAGTATTAAAATAAGAAAAGGTATTTGTTAGACCCATGTAATCTGAATTTTACCTATTTGTAAAGGAGATGATGTCCAGGAAGAAGCAGTTTAGCTGTAGATAGTGTGTTTCTCCTCAAATTAGGACCTTAGCACCAATGTTCTAACATTCTTATAGAATTAAAATATTTTTTAATTGCGATATTACTCCTCTAGCTTTTTTTGCTTAGTTTGAGGTGTGAAGTTTTAGCCCAAAGATGTCAGTGTTGAATCGGTGAGTTGCATGACATGAAAACTGGGATTTTTAAAAGTAATGTAAAATATTGTATTTCTTCAAGGTGTTCTGCGGTGATTGAGCAAAAGTATTTTAGTTTTTGATAGTCTCAGACTGTGACCTTCAGATTCATAGATGTCAGCGAGGATGGATGACTTTGGCATTTAAAAGGAAGCTGGATTCTGAAGCAATTTCTATGTGCCTGCAAAGTTACTGATTTGCCATAGTATTTTACCACAGTTACCTTAAATAATCTGTACAAGCAAGTGTTGGGTGTTACAGTGAAGTTGCAAATCTTAATTATCTCTCAAGAGAGTCCTTTTTCTCTATGCATCTCAAATACACGTTATTGGGAGCATTGATCAAACACCATGGTTTTGCCGTAGCTCATGTATGTTTGGATGGCAGTTGCTGCTGTTGGGTCAGTCACTCCAGCTAAATTCTGCAGTATGAGCTGCCCTGGTTTGTTATTAACTTCATTCTGAAGGAGTGGAGTATGAGTCACTTGTGCCTCTTTGACTCCCTGGTCAAGTACTGTGCTGTGAGTTAACATCTAGGTCTTGCTGGTTGCTGGACTGTCCTATTGACCTGTTCTGATATTCTAACATCCCAGATTGATAGAAAGGAATCAGTAAGTATGGTGGTGTGGAGGAATATTTTACTGTCATTTACAGTTCTACACACCTCAAAGATAGATAATACTAGTTAGTGTGATGTTGTGTGTGCTTTAAGAAGCATTGCAAAAGAAGTGGCTAGTGGCAGCACTTATTTTACACCACTTAGCCCTTAGTGATTAGTACATGCAGCTGACCAGTGATCTAAGTTTAGTCATAAAACTGCATTTTATGTCCTTGTCCCTTAAGGAAAATACTACAAGTAAAAAAGATAGGAGAAAATTCTCTTAATAAATGTTTTTTCAATGGGTGTTATTTTACACTCTTACAGTCTTAGGGACAGTATTTGACTGCATAACCTGTAAAGTTGTATCAATAAAAGGAGGAGTAGCACAGGGAAGCTTTCAAAATAATTGAATATGATAAGATCTATAAGACAGTCTTGAGTTTGCTACTAGGAACTCATCCTTGACAGGACATTATGTAGTGTATGTGGTGTTTAACATTGTGTTAGTGTTCTTGGCATGTGAATTATTTGGATGAGGTATTAGTATACTGATAAATGGTAAATGCATAGAAAGATTATCTTTGTAGTTTATTTTGTCTCAGTTGCTTAATTTGGAAACACATCTTGCCATCCAAGCAGCTTTGTGTCTAAATGCCCAGGGAGTGCCCCATTAGATGAAGCGTTTCTGCTGACATCTCTGGGCTTGCTTCAGGAACTGAAGCGCTGTAGCAGCTGTCTTGGTTTCCTCAGTGATCTCATTCTTAGTAAGTTTTTTTGTCTTTTCTTGCCTGGTTCCCCTCCTGGCCACATCTCTAGCTGGAGCTTTAGCAGGCATGCAGGCCTTTCTACTTCAGACATATCTGTGTGTAATCTTCAATGCATACGTTCTTCAGTGAACAGCTGAATGTCATGTTTCATGTCTCTTAGTTCAGAATGAGTGTGAATCCCCAATAAGAGCAGCTTCTGAGAACTAGTTGGATGCCTTTGCTGCTTTGAATTGTTTTGTTGTTGAAAAGTAATGGATAAGAATAGGAATATCATATCGGAACAAATACTCTGGAGGAAATGGTATTATCCATAGAGGAATGTAGAAGGAATATAATGATTGGTGAAACGTGTTCTAGCAAGAACACTGGAAAAGAAAAGTGTGTTTGTGTCAAGCAATTCGTCAGGTCCTCCTTACTGGGAATGCCCTACCAAGTGCTACATGGTATTTCAAACACGTGTCATCCAGCAATAATTGGGTTCTAGAGAAACATCCGAACAGGAAAAACTGGTTTTGTTGCAAGGATTTCATACGGTTACATTTAAAAAATGGGAGGTGCTGGTTTTTTTTTTAATCATCAACTCAACTTAGTATAACTGGAGGCAGAAACATAGAAACGCTTCAGTCAAAATGTGATTCAAATGTGACTGGAAATTGCACTTCTCCCTTTGAGGAAGGATCTATTGATGTCTTCATCAGTTATCTTGCTCTGAAAATGAGATTTCTTAATCATGTGACAAGCACTTTGATTTTTATAATTTATTTTTTCTTAATGAAAAGTGGCATGGTTATTTAGCTTCCCCAGTGTCTTGTTTGAGGCTATTTTCAGGCACAAGAATGGTCAGGTGTAAATAAAATTACCTTTATTCTCCCACTAACGTTCCTCTCTCCAGTATGTCAATACAGTTGATTCCTAGTACCAGCTACACTTAATTGTTTCAATACTAATTGATTTTGATAGTGACTTGATTTTGAAGTACAAACACTCAAACTTGTCTGGAATTTCCACCCCTAAAGGGTACTTCAGCTGCTTACTGCCCTACTGATATTTATCCCTGATGTTCAGGACTGTTGCTATGTATATGTTAATGATCACAGCTATTGCAAGTAAGGTTTGTCTCCTCTGTTCCAGAGAACATGAAGCATTTTTAAACATGCTTTTATGTTGCATAGTGAGTTAAATGGTGAGTTTTGACTGTGGATCTGGCTTGCTAGTGACGTTTATAGTTGCCATGTTATCCTTCTTTTATTTATTACTGTATTGCATGCTGTGGCTGTGAACTCAAACTCTGGCTCTTCTTAGCAACTTGAAGAGGAAAACTTCAGTGAAACTGGTCTTCAAGGAGAGAGACAGCACAGAAATCTCTGGGAGAATGATAAGCCACCTTATGACCTAGAAGAAAGCTGCTGCCTATTTTTGACGGTACATGTTGCTGTGTTGTGAAAAAACATAAAATTGCCAGTCTTGTTTTTCACACTGGCCCTCTTTGCAGCACAATGTATTGTAGGTGTCACTTCCTTCTGTCTCTGAAATTCTTAAGTTCTCTTTTATTGTCCCAGAATTACAACAGCTGGGCAGGTGAGTATGGCTAGATGTCCTTTCGTTAAGCTGAAGCCTGATTTGTGTGAATGATTCTAGCAGCAAGTGACCTGTCAATTCAACTTAACCATAGTCATTAAGGCAGAAAGTTCTTCTCCTTTGGATAGGAGATATAAAAGCTTTGAGATACAGACAATCCATCACAGGGATTTTTACTTGCTTCCCCAACTATCAGGTTGCTGTGAAAAATCTTTTCTGCTGCTCTGATTTCTTAAGCCTTCATTTCTGGATCCGTGTCTGACTTCTGCAATCATGGGAAACTACTCTCCATCTTTCCACATTTTTGTGCAGCTGCAAAGATAAGAGGGGATAGAACAAAATGCCAAAATAAGTCAGTCTTTTCTCAGTCATACTTCGGCAGTTCTAGGCAATTTTTCAGTTTTCTTCTAACTTAAGATACTGTATCCTTGGGCTGTTCCCTGAAACAGACAAACACAGAGCAAATCAGAAATGTTTCAGAAGAACTGGATATCCTGAATGTTACTATTTTCCTTTGATAAAACTTTGTTCCTCTGCCTATTTTGTGTGCTTCTTTAAACTACACTAAGATCTTCCAAGACTTCTTCTGTCATCTTTCATGCTCTTATGGTGATGTTGCTTTCTCACAAAATAAGTTGCCCCTCCAAAAATGCTTGCCAGTTGCAAGTTCTGCACAACATGCTAAATGGTATATATGTCAACCAGAAGTGTGGTGCTTCCCCCATGCCTCTCCCTGTGCAAGTCCAGAAAGAGGGTTTGGTTTGGCTATTCTTGGCTAGAGTTGCTTCCAGAATCTTGTCCATCTGTTCATCAGCTAAGTGCTGTCCAAGAAGCCAATAATACATAGTTGTAGGAGACTTGAGTGTTAATCATTCATGAGAGCAGCTGGAGTGAAAGTCAATCCAGAAAACAGTTCTGAATTATCTGAAACTAAAAATTGATGTAAATGATATTTTGCAGTTGTCTTGCGCTTGGATTTAATTAATAAACAGGTATTTATTTTCTAGAAGCACTTATGTCTCTCTGAAGTACATGATTTCAACATAGTAGCTTGAAAAAGCTTGCATACTGTTTAAAGTGTGGCCTTTTTACTTGTGGTTTACCTGGCAGATGATTATTATCTAATACCTGGGTCAGTAATAGCTCAGAATTGTTGCTAGCTCCTTAAGTTATACACAGTGTGTTCCTGAGTTGGGCTGCTCTAAATTTTCAGAGAAGTCTGGACCTTTGTTTCTGAAGAACACTATGACAGAACTGGAGTCTTATCTCTTAAGAGCAGAATGAGAAGCACTTAGAGGTTTTCATTTTAAGATCCATGTCATAACTGAAGTACAGATTTATAAACAGCAGTGAAGATGAAAGTTGAATTCTGACAATGTCACTTGGCCTCTTGACCTGCCACATCCTACTTAGCAAAATACAGTTGAGTTATACCACCCGTTTTCATGGACATGCTCGCTTCCTCTGTTCATCCAAATGGCATATTCATAGCTTTGTGGTAGTCATTTACTTACTGTTGGTTCTTACATTCCTGTGGTCTGTGAACAAAAATAATGTTAACAAGCAGGTATTTTAGTTACTGTGTTCACCAATTAGTTGTATTCTTAGTAGACTCTTCTATTTTAATTTTAAGGTCTGTATTTTTGAGAGTAAAAGCTGCCTGGGAAAAAGTTTTAATCTTTTGCATCTGTGGGTAGTGTCCATTTTCTGATTGCTGGAGTCAAGCTGGCAGCTGGGCTATTATGTTACTAGACCTTCAGATCTGAAGATTATACTTAAACTTAATTTATCATTAACTTGAGTAGATCTGTGTTAGCTGTTGCTCTTGTTATATGATGTAATTCATGTATCTGGGACAGTGAGGTCAGTTGTCACCTGGGTCCTAGCTTGATGCTAGTTTTATCCAATAAAACCAGTAAGTGCAGAATTGGAAGTAGGTAGTAATGATACAAAATTGCTGAGTGTAGTGCTTCAGTTTTTTTGGCAGAGAATGGCAAAAAGGTTAGGAATAATGTATGCAGAAGCTCAAGTTATTCAATACTTAGTGTATGTTTCAGGTGTCCTGCAATGTAACTTCTGTTTTGTGTTCATATTCCTTGTGAAATGTATTGTTCTGCCTAAAACTTGAATATTCGCTTTGTATACTTGGAGAACAAATATACAGGAAATGTGTTTATTCTGAAGTGAGACTCTGGGATGAAAGCCAGAGAAGCTTTAACAGAGCTGTTTAGAAAACTGAGTTAAGTTATAGCAGCAATTTTCCCTTTGAAAATCTGGAAGCAATAAGCACATCAGTTGTGCTTTCTGAATCAGTCCCTTGAGCAGCTTATGAAAAAACTTTTGAAATTAACTTTGGTTATCAGCTGTGATATTCTGAAAATACTGAAATGCTATATGCATACTAGAGCTAAGAACAGTGTTTTACCTCTTCCTTTCTAAAGCCTTGGTTCTGTGCGAACTGGTGTCACAGTGACCCTTTTCAAAAAGACCAGATAGGAAAATGGCTTGATTTACTTGGTTTTCTTGGCTCCAACTCCAGGATAATGAATGGAAAGTCAATGAAAATGTATCTTTTTGGCATCTCTGTTATTGAAACTGTTAGGAATCAGTCCACTCTTCCATACAAACAGCTTTAGTTGTTGCTGAAATGTGAGGTTTTTCTGTGTTGTGGTGTCTTGTCGTTTAAATCATGTCACCCTGCAGCTGTACAATGGCAACTATGTTAACTGCACTTTCCAGTAGCAGGTAAAAGGTATTGTTTGTATCTGTAGCAGCAGTGTTGCAGGAACGCAGTCATGTTAAACAACTGAAACCATCTCTGAGTGACTTAAGATTGTAGAGCACTTGAAGTTTTTACAGTATTTAAGTAGCTTATTTGAGAGCAAAGGCACACAATACTTTCTCTCTAGCTAAATGCCTTTGAGTCTCCTGATTTAAGTTTTTTCACAGAAAGATTATGGAGGTCTTGCCTGGTGTATGGAGGAATCTTATGGGAACTAACTTCAAAGGTGAACCATAGTGAGGTAGGAAGACTTGGAATTGAAGCAGCTGCAGTATAGAGATGATTGAAAAGCATTTGGGGTTAGACAACCCATGTACACAACTGGAGGGCTGATTTGGTTCAAGACTCTTTCAGTGCAGAAGTGGAATGGAGTTTTAACTTCTCCAAACCCTATTGAATAAATATAAATTATGTATAAGTGTGTGTGCGTGTGTATATATATATATAAACCTCTTAGTCTAAGACTGCATAGCTAGAGAGTGTGTGTGTGTGTATATATATATATAAACCTCTCAGTCTAAGACTGCATAGCTAGAGGCAGTGAAAGCATAGTGAAAAGGGTTATTGCACATTTCTCTCGCATATCTCACTGCCTCACTCCAGAAATGTGCTTGGAAACCTTAGTCCTGTGAAAAGAAGATAACTCTTTTCCTTTTACTGAGGGGTGGAGGAGAGTGAGGTGTTTTGAGCTTACCATATGTTTGATTTCAGTAAGAGTATAAACAGCATGTATTTCTTATTGATGTGTTTTTCAGCATTGTCTCTTCTTCTTCCCCAATGTAAATAGCTATTCCAGACAGTGTTCTCCCCTGGGACACAATGAGTGCTGTCCAGCCTGTCTGTGAACACTGCAAAGCATAATTTTTGTTCTTTGTGGGACCTGAAGTGAAGCAATTAAAATTACAGGAAGTGTTTGGGACTGAATGATTTGTGTCTGTGGGAAGACCTTATGAAATGTAAAGTATATTTTCATCTAAAGGAATTGATATGGCAGCTGCCTAGTTTAAGATATGCTATTTTTTCTGAAATGTTAACTTAATGTCCTCCAAGACAAGGCAGAAAGATAACTGCTCTATGGGTATCTGGTACAGCGTACAAAAGATATGTTTGCACTCTGTAGAATTACCAATTTCTCAATCACTGAGGAACTCTACTAAATAGCAGTGATTGAAGCTGCCTTTTAAACCCCACCCACCCCTGTCATATTGAAAGACTTATGCTTCCTACAAGAAAATAAATCCTTAATGCGGGAAGTAGCCACTCAGATTCTTGAATCTGTTTGATGCAGCTTCACTTGCATAAGCAGTTATTTGGAGAGGGAAGTGCAGTGGAAGTAAATTAAAAATAATATATTGCTAAGATTGCAATATTGTATAGGAAACTTGATACCATGTCATTGTGCTGGGAAGCTGAGCTTCAATCATGCAAGAACATGAAAACCTACTATCTTGGAATTTCTCACAAAACTTTATTACTGGTAGTCTGCTCTGAGGAGCACATTTCTTCCATTGGAAAGAGCTAGAACAACTGCTGATTGCAGTGGGCTCACATGGAGCTAGGAAAATAGTGTCTGTAGGCTGGACAGTGTTTCCCCTCGATTCTAGTCAACCACATCCACTCTGCCTAATTTTTAATGCCAGTAGATTTCTGTCCCAACTTACTTCAGTCAAGGTCATCCTCCTTGATGGAGGATGTCCATGGACCTCAGATGTCTGCTTATGATTTGATTTTGGACTCCTGGCAGCTATGTAAAAGCAGGTGTACTAGTTGAATTATCAGTTGCCATTTATAGAAAACAGTTTGAGGTCTACTTTTGTCATTACTGATGTGGTAGCAGACTAAAGCAAGTTAATTTCCAGGTAAATAATGTTTCTTTTTTCATCCTATTGGAATAAACTTAGGGAAATTGTTTTGAGGGGTAAAAGTTTGAGCTTTGTTTTTGTATGTGGTTAGACAAATGTAGAAAGGGAAAAGATATATAATACTGAGATTAGGAACATTTGCATTGTTTATGTAGCAGAGATAAATGTGGAGACTTCCTGAAATTTTAGGTCTTCTGGTTCTAAAATGATGTACTCCTGTTGAAATTTTTTTGCCTTGACTGTGTTGAAAATGCTGGCTGTGCTGTGTCCCTGAGTGATGGACTGTAGTGTGAAGAACTCCTAGCTATAGCCATTGTAAGCTCTGTAAGAAGACCCTGTGTGTTTGCATGTCTAAAGTAGTAACAACATGTATGCACCTATGTGTATGGACATAGAGTTGACCCAGAATCGTTTGTCTTCAAATCTCAGTGTAGTTGCATTGTCTTTGATAACCAGCTGTCATTCTGAGGAAGTCTAGGACCTGTTCCATTTGTTGGGGATTCTCTGTACTGCACTCAGACCTGGGCAAGATGATACATCAAAGAAGTACTAACAGAAATATTTGGTGGCATTTAGGTTTGGTTGGTTTTGGTGAGTTTGGATTATTCTGATTTGAGTTTAAAATATTTTTTCTTTCCAAGCATTATAAATTTATATGCTAGCATGAACTTTAGATATTTAGTAGATTTGTAGTTGAGTACATTTCTTATTATCAGGATAGTTGATGTGTTGCCTAACATTAAGTATGTAACAACTTGGTCTGAAAAGGAAATTTTCCAAACCAATGCTCTTTAAAAGTAATTGATTTACTCTAGTGGAACAGTGAGAATAATATAAAAATAAAAATTTAAGGTTTATTCCTATTGAAGTTGGATTCCAAACACTCTTTATCTGGAATCTATGAACCCCTGCTATACTAACTCTTTGGATGCAAATCTAGAGTGCCTCAGCTTTCGAGGAGTATGTTTGGAAAGTTGGCAAACTTCCTGTTAGTCATGTCAAAGAGGTAAATTTTATGCTTTGTCTGCTTTGGTGTAAGTGGACGATAGTTCTGTTGTAAACAGATTGAGCTGGCTAATTTTGCAGTAAATGTAGACAGCTTGAGAATTACACCATTGGAATGGTAGGTGTCCTGTCTTGGTAACATAATGTGAAGAAACTGTACCAACAAGAAAAACTTTTTTTTTTTTTTTCTGGGGAGGGGAGTGTGTGCTGGTTTTTTTTTTCTTTACCCATTTGTTGAAATATTATTTTTATTAGTTTATTACTTATTCAGCTCATGCACTAACTCTGGACATGAAGTCTCAACACCTAAAACTAATACTTACAAAGCTAATGACTTTTGGGTGAGAATTTAGCCAAAATTGTACATGAATTTTGTGTCATCATTCAAGATGGAAGTGTTCATGTTACAGACAACCTCATTTATAACCTTGTCTCTCAAAAGTAGCATATTTAAATTAATACTGGCAATCCAATAGGTTTCCTGTTTCAGTTAGCTTAATTATCAGAACTTGGAACCTGCCACCTTTGTTACTCTTCTTGCAGAGATTTTAATGGAAGCCCTGGATCTGATTATAGTTTTACTTGATATGGAGTAAAAATCTACCATGCATATAGCCAAACTAATTAAAATGTTTTTGTTAAATATATTTAACTTCTTAAGAAACACAGAAATGGTAGCCATTGTAATAGGGTGTGCATTATTTTAACGGCCAAAGAGTTTTGACTTCACTTTTTTTCAGATTGCCTTATGCTGTATACCCAGCATATGCTTCAATCCAACTGTAAGTGTGGACTAATTGTTTCTTTTTTTGTTTGTTTTGATTTGGCTTTTTTTGGTTAAAATGAAGGTTAACATTGTTTTCCCAAAGAGAAAAGTTTGACTGGGGATTGGTAGCAGGGCCACTGTTATATCATGGATTGATACGCCTTTCTTGGATGAGTAGTTTAATGGGAAATGTGAACCTACTGTAAAACAAGCTTATTTAGAATTGTTTGAGGCCTAAGTGTTCTATGACTTAACAGTAAAAAAAATTAGAAGTTTCCTTTTTTTTACAGTAGTCCCTTGTGACAGCTGAATTCCTACTTTTTTATACAGATGATGCAAATACACTATTGTTTGTTGATAATGCCATAGAACTGCTGAGCTTCAACTGAACCAATGAATCTTTGCAATGGATTGCTGAGTAATTGGTGTTCTAATGTATGTCAGTGTAAATGGATGAGAAATCTCATTACTTTTGACCGGAGTTCAAGTACATATTTGGATATTCTGAGTGTACAGTATCACAGCATAGGAAGAAAACAGACATTATGCTGAGGAATTTGTTTCTGATACTGTGGAGTTATGTTCAGGTTTTAGTCTCCAGCAGAGAATTGCAACTGTTCTAAAGCAAGCTGCACTTCCTGTTCTCATGAAAAATAGGCTTAACATCTTATTTACAGTTGTTAAACTGCTTACAGAGTGTCTAGTTGCAAATCAAGAGTAATGTTAGGGTAGATTCCAAATCATAAAAGGTGAGAAACTACAGTTAGTGTGAATGAGGAAAGGGCTATGTTTTCTTTTCTGAAGACCTGTTATTTCACATCATTATCTGTAATTTTCCATTACTATGTATTGTATCACATGATAGAAAATTATGTCTTTAGCTCTGTTTTTAGAAAACTACATTCTATGCTCAAATCTAGAGTCAGAGACTTTATAATAAATGAAGAGCCATCAATGACGGCTGTAGTTAACTCCTTGCAGACATTGCAAGTCTGATGTACTTAATAGTGGTTGATCCTTGTCATTCTTTGGATGCTTCCTGTACTAGTACTGGGACAGTGAGTGTCACTCACATCATGACAGAAGAATAGATGTTTTTGACATGTGGCACCTTTCTAGTGCATAGTTTCTTAGGAGGGCAGTAAAGCATGACTGCCTTGTTCTTCAGCTCACTCCTGTGGATTAGTCAAACTTACTTTCTGTTATCAAAGGCAAGGCATTGAAATTTGATACCAGGATGACACAACTATTCAGGCAAACTTGTTTTAAAGAGCTTACTGAGTGTGACAATGTGAATGTTGGTTGTAGCTTTTTCTATAATAGTAGTAGTAATAAAAATTGAAATAGGTTACCGTTACTCTGGTAAACTGTCTTTGCCTACCTTAAAAGGAAAAGCTATTCAGGTTAAATAAGATTTTGTTTTTCAGCTAGACAATAAAATTAGAAACCTTTCTTGTAACTTCTAACTTGAAACAAATCTGTAGTTCAGAATAAAGTCTGAGTAATAAGTGCTCCTTTATGGAAAACTGTCTACTGTTCTTGAAGAGCCTTGAACAAAAGGAAAGTAGTATTTGCCTGATCAAAATTTCAAATTCATGAAAACACAGGAACACATTTTTCTTACATTACAGATAGAAAGGTGACTCAGCCTCACAATGTAAGAGAGCTAAGATTTACATGATGTTGAAAATATAGCAGAGCATAGTTGATTTTAAATGATCACAACAGGCATTTTTTTTCTGCTGTATACGGACATTTAGCCTTGAGAAGAAATTAATGCCATGCTTTTCTTTTGTTTTGCAGAATTGACCTGCTCTGCCTTTTCAGACCTCCTCAAAACAATTGTTCCCTATGTGCAGGGTGCTGTAAAGATTGAAAATAGAAGCTGCAGAGCAGTAGATAAGATCTGATAGAGTGAAGTAGTAATAGATCCTTAGAGGTTGAAAGGCTGCAAAGGAATCAAAGTAATAAGTTACTGAGAAAAGTTTTGAAGGATGGTGGGAATCTGCATTTGCATATAGTTTGGGGACCAAATTAGATCCTGTTGAATATATCCTTTGTGTATTGTGAGTGGCTGTGCACAGACCATATTTTTCTATCTCATCTCTATTTCATAGGGGTGGAACATGCAGCAGGGATTCATCCTGTGAAGATAATTATTAAAATATTTGTGCCTCATAACATTGCATATTTCATATCCCTGTATGAATTTATTCCCTTGTAGTCTTTAAGAAAATAATAAAAGGAGACAGATAAATGGAGGAACTAAATTTTGACAGAAGTCACACATTACAAAACATATAAATTAATACCAACTTAAAATACCATTCAATGCCTTTATTATGTGCAAGGAACAAAGTTTTGAAGCATGGAACATAAATCATAGTCCTAAACTTCCAACTGACTTGGAAAAAAAAAAGAAAAAACTTTTCTCCTGTGTATAGCTCAAAAACCTAAGCTATTAGCAGATTCATTTAGCAAGGGTGATACAGTAGTGTGGTGATGAATTACAACAGGATTAAAACGTAGGAATCCGTGCTTTGTGTAACGAACCATATATTTTTGTTTTAGTTGTTTACAACAGTGCTTGGCTAACAACAATAAGGAAATTAAAACAAACAGAAACAAACAACGAAAATCCTCTTAAAAACAAGCAACCCTCCCACAGTATAGGAAAATTCACGTACATCCAAAGGAAATAAATGGACAGAAATATTTTCCACATTCAAGAAATATAGTATAGGAGGATGCTGGAATTATCCTTCTAGTTTCAGTGAGCCGGTAATCCAAATGCTGCTGAATTAAACGATGCTATTAAACTATGTTATCATGAAGAACTTTCAGAATACAGAAAACCTAGGAAATATCCATGAAGGGCAAAACTATAGTTTAATTCACATTATAGGATTCTGCACATCCTACTTCAGCAGTTCTTCCTTATTCAGGCTTCTTGTTTTATAATTAACATCACTAGCACTTGAACCAAAAACACTTCATAGAAATGTAGCTGCAGCTAAGGAAGAAAACGGGGAGGGGATGGCAGCAGGCTTAAGCTAAAAAATACTTGAAATATTCAGAAGGCCCTGTTGAATTTTGTTTAAACTTCCAGAATTATGTGCTTTATGCAGTCACTGCTCCCATCCTACAGTTGGTTAAGAATGATAGTAAGTAGGCTCATGCTGTGAACAAATCCAGGGTTCAGGGCAGCTGATTTGCTGACTGGGCTTTTGGGCAGTCGAGTTCCATCTCTGACTACATTCCAGGAAGTGAGGACAATAGAATAAACAAACAGTGAGTAATAGTTTTCTCTTTAGACCCAGTTGGTAAGTAAAAAAAATACATGGCTATTTCAGCAGTAATTAATCCACTTGAAAAATGAACATTCTTTCCGAAGTCACATTTCTTCAGGCTAGTCTCAAAATGTAACATAAGCGGTTTTTGTTTTCCTGACTCTGTAAGATATGTTCATTTTTCCACTGTTAAATATTCAGATAATTTAAAACCTGCTATTTTAAATTTGAAACCTAATCTTCTACTCATTAGGTTGCTCTGGTAGTATGTACAAATGCATTGTTTTGTCCTTCCCTTGATGTAAAATGTTGAGAGTAGTTCCTTCAGCTCCTTCCTTCCCAGTCATGTTTCTGATTAACACATATGAATAGGTAGATTAGCAAAAACCCCACATATTTTCTAGTTCACTATATTTGGTTTATAGCTTCAAAAGTAGAGCTAATAAAGCAACAATCCTTTTCAGATGCAGTTCTGTAAAAGAGCAGTTTCCCAACTATTTAAATCACAATGGTGGTAAATGAACAGTATGTATTGAATTGAAAAAGATATTTGGGAACCTCTTGTAGGTGTAACTAGAAAGAAGTAATACTGGGGTGGTCACTTCATTCTCTGCTACATCAGGTTTTGTAGTCCCCTAGTTATGGTATGTTATTCAGACATGGATTTTTTTATATACAAGTCCAGTAAATGTCAGCCTTAGTTAATGAATGCTCTCAGTAGCATCTGAAGATGCTTCCAGCTAGTACTTGGTGCTCTGAGAACTTGGGGATTTGAAAGGGCTTCTGTTGTCTTTGTCAACAAAGAACTAAAAATGAAGTTATTGTTACAAGTAATTGAAATACATCACCATTGCTTTCTAGACAAATTTTTAGAAATTTAAAATATGTCTAAGTATGGATAAGTAAATAGTGGCTTCCAGGAAGCAGGGTGGCTACTGAATTCATGGGCTGTACTGAACAAGAGTTTGCCACATGACTGTATTATAAATACTTGCATTACAGATAAATCCCTTATATAGCCACCTAAGGGAATGCATTAGATATGCAGACATTCTGTGCATTGAATTTGTTTTTATCCTGACCTGAAATATTAACAGAAAGTCCATAAGATGCAGGCTGGTGGCACACCTTCCAGTTAAAAGTAATTGTACATTCTTTGTGCATTATTGGAGACTTGGTAGGCATTTAAATATTGAATGAGTGTGGATTAGGGGTCTGAATTTCAAAGTAGCAAACTACTACAATGCTAATTTAAATGCAGGTGGTCCACTGGATGCTGAAGTAATTGTCCTAATGCGGACTTCATTTACTGTGGCCTGCAGTATATCTGTTAACCTGCACTTAATAGCTGTCTTGGCAAAGAGCTGCTGTTGCTGAAAGTCCACTGAAAGGAAAAAAAGAAAATAACTTTTCTAACCAACCTAGGAAACAAAAATATCTTATAATTAATTTATTACAATTGAAATATTTTTTGTCCTGTGGTTTGTTAAAATTTGCAATAATTCTTTTGCTGCTGTAGGAGTTTCTCAGCTAAGAGGAATTCCTTGCTAATTACATAGCTGGATACTCGTGGAACTTTCTTCTTTCTGGTCTTTCTGACTTGCTCCAGAAACTGGTTTCAAATTTAGATAGCTGTCGTGGATCAGAATTTCATCTAAATTTTTTGCTTGCAGTAAGAGTGCAACCAAGTGATCTAGAAGAGAGATAAAAGCCTTCCATGACTACAGTCTGTGCACACAGGACACAGCCAGACATCTACTAGCAGCAAGATCTAGGCTATCCTCTTTGTCCAGACATATTACTGGGTCTGGCAAAGTGATCTTGTAAACTTTGAGATACTTGGAGAGATGATGGTGTTTATTTTGTGGCCTTGTGGGAGTTGGGGGGTAGGAGTTGGTAAGTTGCAATTTATTTTGGTGTTCAAACTGATTTACCCATCCTCATGAAACCTGGATGCTGTATTAGTTTTTAGACTGAAAACTAACAAATTATCCTAAGAATCCAAGGGGGTTGGAGGTAACTAAGTCTAAACAAAAAATGACTACAAACACCCAAGCAATAAACTCAACTCCTCAAAGCAGCTAAAACCTTGGAATAGAGTTTCTATAATCTTTTAAAAATAAACCAGAACTATTAATGCTATTTTAATTTTTCTGCAATCAGGCTCAGTAGGGTCTTCACTATGAAGAGAAATTGCCTGCCGAGGCTTGTGCTGTGCTGTTTTCCAAGCCACTACACACAGACTGTAATCAGTAGAAGAGCACAGTTAATGCAAAATAAATGTCTTTGAGAGGTCAATTTGATTGTTTAGTTTACGTTAACACCCAGACTTGTGCTGCAAGTTTTTTGTTAAGTGACTAGACAGTTTCAAGGTATTTACCTGTATTAACTCAGAGTTCATTTAAGCTTCTAAGTGTGAGTAACTTGAAAGCATAGATTTAACTTTATTTTCTTGAACTTAAAGCTGTTCTTTTTGGCAATGCAAATTCTGACTCCCAAAGAGAAATGGAAACTTAAAACTTCCTGAGTTGCTTCCTTTCCAGTGTGTTGGCAAAAGGTACTTCAAAATTAGAAGTTAATGAACTGGGGATAATAAAGTAACTTATTTGCATCTTGTGTTACAGATCTGATTACTGGAAGCATTCCACATGGTCAAGCAGCACTTCGACAAGCTTATTTTTTATTAAATGAAGTTTAATTTTGAGGTAAGGTTCTCTTTAATTTTATTTGTTATGCATATATGACATAAAACCTCTTAGATTAATTAAAAACTTTTATCTGCTGTCTGTATTAATGTACTAGGGTTTTTCTTTTTAGGGAATGCATGAAATGTATACAGCTGAGGCTGTGTTTGTGAAAAGAAATAAAGCTGAGAAAGAAATGTCGTATATGAATCTTGAAGTTCCACATAAACATTGCAATTAACAGCTGGGAGAGTAAGCTGACCATTACAGCTATTGACTATTTTTAAACAGTTTCCAAGGAGACTGGAGAATATGATCATATAATAAATGAGTTCTCTAAGCCTTAGGAAAAAGGGCCCTGCCTTTCATTGGTATGAGAACAAATACCTGAGAAGATGACTTAACTTGGTTTCATCTTTATACATGCAAGAGAGGTGGCAAAAAAGAGCAAGGCAAAATCATTACTAGAATAACTTCACAGTTACATTACCATTTCTATACTGTAATGCTTTGAGAAGAGAAGATGTCGCCAAGTGTTAAGACTGGCTTTGAGCAAAATGGTGATAAATCTTATTCCAGTTTCTTAATTTGTTGGGGTTATTTTGACCTTGTATGCCTTACTGTTCTAAATGTGTCTCTGGCTTTGATTGCTCTGCTGGAGGTGGTGCTTATAATACCGAAAGGTCGCTAATGGAATTTTGTCCTGCTATTCTCAATGCTTGAAAAATGTCTTTAGTGAACTTTCAAAGCAGCCTATAATTAAAGCAGCATGTTGGTTTATATCAGACATGTTTAAAGACAAGGCTAAATGAAATAAAATCACTAAAGAATAATTAGTTGTTTAGGATATACATGTCATAATGGATGCAGATCCTGAGAAGGTTAGATGGTTAGCAGCACTGCTTTGTTGTTCTTGTATAGTTAGATCTAAATATTTGTAGAGCATTCTTAAACCTATTTTTAAAAATTAACACTGCGTTAAGTCCTCTTTAGCATTGTTTCTGTTTTCCTTATTTAGTTGATGCTGCTTTCAGATAACTGTTTTCAAATGTAGCATCATATAACATGGCTAAAGATCTTAAATAGCTTTTTATTTAAGAAAGTTAAAGTAAGATCTCTTTGTGTAGCTAGACTAATTATGTCTGGCTGCACAACTGATTGAACTGGACTGGTACCTACTCAGTAATGAGACAGAATAGGTGCTTTTGGGAGTATTCTTTGTTTCTTAACTGTGAAAGGAGATTCCCCCAGGAAATGTTTTCAATTCATTCATGCTGGCCTGGTTCAGGAGTGAGTCACTCAAAGTACACAATAATTTAGGTCCTTTCTTTCCACAATATGGTGGTGCTGCCGGCTGTTGTGTATGTGAGTGGTAGGAAAATAAACTCGTACTCAATAAATTTAGTGGCCTCCTCACACAGCAGAAAGTAACAGTAGTCACCAATGGAATAGTAATAGTAAGGAATGCTTCAAGCCCTACCATTTCAGAAAGTTCTTATACTTGGCTTTAATTGTTATTAGTGTCTTTGTGGAAATCCAGTTCACTAGAAGATTTTTTGGGAGTTAATGCTATGCGATTACTTGAATTTATTAACACAAAAATGGCCAGTGAAGCTGTTTTTTCCCTGTCTGCTGTGATTCAGTGTTTTTTCTGCAGCAGGTAGTTCAGATATTAAGACACGTGAAACCTGATCCTAAAGAAGACTCACCTTTACAGGGCTTTGATATGATGGCTCACTTGTCAATATTGGATGAATTTGAAAAGCTGCTTGTGGTGTTGATCCTGAGTAGATTGGCTAGCAGTTCTCTGAGAAGAAAATCCTAACCTTTCTTAATTTAGTTAAAAGCCATATCAGTTTGTAAAACAGCAAAGCCAAACAACATGTTTGCGGCAGATGGTGAGCAAAGTAAAACGTATTCATAAAAAAAAGGGAAACAAGCAGGGTGTGTGTGCTAAATAGTTCTGTTGAAATTTCTTTTGTAAGTGCAAAACATTCTAAAATATTGTTATAGGAATATGCAGCTGTGTCCTAGTCTGTATTATACAGTGTTAGTTCTTAAAGGAAAAACAAAACAGAAAACCCATCATGTTTTACTTGGAGATGAGCTCACCACAGTATAATGTTTCCTACTATGAAATTGAAAAAAAAGAAATTGCGTTCACTTGAGTATGTTTCACTATTTGTGTTCTTATAATTGTAGTGATAGTTGGATAACCTTTTTATAAAGCAATACTGATACCATGAGGCCCAAAAAATGCTTATGGACTTAGAAATATTGTGTGTGAGTATATAATTTCTCCTGTAGCCATTACAGTCATATAGGGCAAGCAGATCAGAACTGGCTCTTGTGCTGCAGGAATTTCTTGAGTGTTGCTTCCTTCATTCTGAGTTGTTCAGTTTAGATTTTTTTGCGGTTGTGTTATATAAGAGGTGGTTTAAATTAGTTGCCTTTTTCTGTTGTGCATTAACTGTAGTTTTTGTGAATCATATTATCACCAATGGTGAGTTGGTTTTAAGTTCCCATTCTCAGTAACTGGATCCAAGGGGATTTCCATGTACTGCATGTGTTGCATATTCAAAATCATCACCCCAGGACTGAAAGCTTTTTCATCTACTTTTTATTTGGACTAAAACTCTTGAAAGAAAGTTTTGTGGATTTTGTAAGTACAAGAACATGCTGATGCGTACACAGTGTGTAATGGGCACACATAGGCAACACATGAAAAATGCCAAAAGGCTGTTGAACAACTGCTTTCTGAATTGCTGTATCAGCACTGGAATAACTTGCTGTTTTTTATTCTGAGGCATCTTTATCTTTGTCATATATGATCTAAACAAGAAATCACAATTCTTATCAATGCCATTATATAGGGGGAATAAATAATCAGGTGAAAAGTTTTTTAGCACTCTTCTTGCTTTCAGTAAAACAGCAGTACATAACTAATTTTTCTTTGAAATTTTCCATTCACCTTTCTCAAGTTTCCAGTGCTAAGATTATTGAGGCTCAGTAAAACAACTGTCTTCTTGAATGTGAGAAATGCGTAAATAATTTAAACTTAGTTTCACATACTTAAGGAAAGGTGTTGGGTAAATGCCTTGTGGAAGAAGGCATTGTTGAAGGTCTGTGCTGGCTTCGAATGGGTGGGGAAGCAGAGGGTCCCGGGGGAAGATGATCTAGGCAAATCAATGGCATCATCCAAGCCTCTCTCCCTGTAGTGTGTCCTAAACTCTTAACAGGTTTTTTTTGTCACTTAAACATTGCAACTGCACTTAATGCAACTCTAGTAGCACACTTGCCACAGGAAACAGGCATTCCAATGAAAAGTGGTTGTGACACAGCACATAATAAGCAAAGAAAAAACTGCAGTAAAACTCAGATTCCTGCCAAAGCTGAAAAGGTTCCTGCTTTTATTACCTGGCTTGCTTGATGATTTTCAGTGTTGAGTTTCTGTGTTTTGGTGCTTTTCTTTCCATTTTGAATGAAGCATGTGTTTTAGACCAAGCAAAAATAGGATATAAATAGACCTCTGAAATGTGAAGAAATCTGTTTGATGTTTTAATGAAAAAAATGGAGCAGATTGGGAAATACTGATGTGAGGTTAGATTGTGCTAGGCAAGTCAAGTATTACACAAGAAAACATTTAACTCATGTCTTGTCTAGTTGTTACAGTAAGGTACATCTTAGAAAGAATTGAAGTTGCACAAGCAAATAAAATACAACTGCATGAAAGGACTTTTACCTATAATGCAATATTTCTGTAAGAGGGATGTGGCTTGAATAAGTAGGTCAATCTCATGCTTATGCATAAGAATTCCCATGTAGGTGTTTAAATTGTGTAATCCTGGGTGAATTCTGTACATAATTCAGGTATGTAATGTAAGATTTAGCACAATGCTTAATTCTAAATATCTTTAGATAAATACCTTGTAAAAATCAGTGATTCGTGGCACCTCTTTTATTAACTGTTGTACTAGCCCACATACCTCCAAAAAGACAGTGAGGTAGTGGCACCAGTATGAGCAACTTTACCAAAGTTTTACTTAAAATTTTTCCGTTGATTATTTTCCGTTTATTATTTTCCCACTGTTACTCCATGCATAGGATTACCTCAAATTTTTGAAGTATTGCATTATTAATCAGCCTGTGAATAGGTAATTCAATATGAGCAATCCAGTGGGCATTCTGTTGTAACTAGAGTCAATCAGGAATGCTGAGCCTGCAGTAACTAGAAGGGGGTTATATTTTAAATGCTTCATGCGTGGTTTTGAGGTCTTAAATTTGCAGATAAAGTAGTTAGCCATTCAGTCAGTGATGACAATGGAGGAAGGGCAGGAGGAGGACTGAGGGCTTTGACCTTGAGTGCACTCATTGCACTGACGAAGTTATTAGAGAATTGTGTGTTCTCTTCAGTCCCTTTTCAATTGGAAACTTCCTTAATGATATACAATGTTTAAAAGCCATGATTTTTAGGGGTGATATGTGCTTGTGTTGTACATGAATGCACAAATATGCTGCGTTTATGTAACATGAGTGTAGTTGTATGAACACACATAAAAATACAACTAGTATCTCAAAGCCAAGGAGTACTTTTAAAATTGAGACTTGGTATATCAATAAACATGTTATTTACCATGTCACTTAATTTAATACCTTTTTACTAACACATGTTTTTAAAAATATTGTTGAGTTCTTTGATTGTGGACATGCTGTGTATGTCTACAGTTGTGGTTTATTTGTTTATTTTCAAGTGGTAATAGATAACAAAATAGTTACCAGATCTTTAAGTAGTGGTGTAACATCTTGCCTATATACCTTGTGCTTTGGTTTTTTGCTAGAGAAACAATGTGCTTGCAAGCATAAAGTGCTTTGCACTGTGTACAGAAGAAGAAAACCTTGATGTATAGGGATTTCTACTTAGAAGTAGGCCCCTCCTTGTGTTTTCATAGTATGAATTTTGGGGGATGATGATCTAACATGCTCTAGTTTTAAATACAGGTTTATAATTGTTGAATTTTCACAACATTAAATAGCAGCTTAGGCTTGGGGTTGTGTTGGACTTTTTGTTTAAGCCCGGAATTGTTTTCAAAACTTAAATAAGTATTTAAAAGAAAATAGCTACAAAACGTATTACTTCACATCAGGACCTTGTGAATAGTTTTCTGTGTGTTTGCTCCAGACAAGGCCTGTTATCTGGGTGGCAAGTTGAGCCTACATCTTACGACAAACAGAATTTCATAGTTCTGTAGCTACTTGGAGATGGAGAGGTTTTACACAGTGGTGGAAAGAATGAATCTACCTCCAGAGCTATTACCTATGTTGTTATTTATCAAAGTGTAGTCTTATTTTCTGTCTTATCTTTCATGGATTTATTTTCAAAAGTGCCTGAATCATAGAATAACAGAATTGTTTTGTTTGGAAGGGACCTTAAAGATCATCTAGTTCCACCCCCTTGCATGGGCAGGGACACCTCCCCCTAGATCAGGTTGCTCCAAGCCCCATCCGACCTGCCCTTGAACACTTCCATGGATGGGGCGGCCACCACTTCCCTGGGCAACCTGGGCCAGTGTTTCACCACTCTCACACTGAAGAATTTCTTCCTAATGTCTCAACTAAATCTCTCCTCTTCCAGTTTATAGTCACTTCCTCCTCATCCTGTCACTCCATGCACTTGTAAGAAGTCCCTCCCATCTTTGCTATAGCCCCTTCAAGTACTGGAATGTTCTCTTAAGTTCTCCCTGGAGCTTTCTCTTCTCCAGGCTAAACAACCCCAGTTCTCTCAGTCTGTCTTTACAAGAGAGGTGCTCCATCCCTCTGAGCATCTTTGTGACCTCTGCAAGTTAGCAGTAAAAATGAAAGTTTTGACAAAGGGGTAAGAGCTGGCAACACTTTAGAAAGTATATAAAAATGAAAACTAAACCTGGTTGGCTATGTGATATTGTCTGCAGAAATTAAACACTGAACTAGGAAATGAGAAACATGAATCATAATATATGGGAGTGAAAAAGATGTTTGGTTTTAGTTTTTCAGGTCTTTTAAATAAGTTGCTGTCAAATCATTTTATTGTGTTTTTTTCCCTTTAAGGATGTGATCTGAGAAGGAGATATTTTCAGACTGTATATATAGGATCATTGGTGAGCCTGTGAAATTTCCAACTTGGAAATCTTGTTGCCCTACTTCTTGTAGCCTTCCTTAGCATAAGACCTTTCTTAGTCGAAAAATCTGTTTGGAAACCCACCCAACAGGGAGAAAAAGTCAGTGTCTGTCCCCAGTTTACAGCTCAGTTGCTGGAATTGCAGGACCACTTCAAACACTTCAGTGTTTAAGACATTCCTCTCATTCCCACCTAAATAACCATTATGTAAATAATCTTTAGTCTTGGAGAAGGCTACTTGGTGAATATCTCCTAGGTAGCCAAAACAACAACTGTTGATCCCAACTTAAAAAAAAAGTGGAAGCCCTAGCTGGAATTTCACGTCTTTAGGTAAGAAATTGTATCTGTAGTTCGTAAATAGGATCTCGGGTTGATTTTGCATTTGCTGCTGGTTGTAATCAGCATAAGCAGGGACGAGGATAATTATTTTTCCTACTTGCCCTTGGAAAACAGGCCTTCTCCTTTTTATGCATTAACTTTTTATTGCACTCTGGTCTTTTTGTTTACATTGCAAAGGGTGGTAGCTCAAATCTTTTAGGAGGCAGCATGTAGTGCAGAATATTGGAATGAAATAAGAGTGATGTGTAATGTTCCAAGATGGCATCTATCCCTTTGTGATCCTGTTTGATCTATGTGTTTCTCCACTCAACTATTCTCCATCAATGCCAATGACCTTTGTTTGAGGTGGAAGAGGTCCTGGTAGGTAATTTTATTCTGACTTAAGACTGAGTTTTCTGTAAGGGTGGTTACTGTGGAGTAAGCAGTCAGTATCCTCTTTAGATAATGGTTGCTGGAGTTAAATGCATTTTATTGTTGTTGTGAATTTATACCTGTGTCACAAATAAGTGTCCCTAACATCCTGTCTTTTCAGTTGTGTATGTGCAAGCGTGTGTGTTCATATACATCTGTTCATATATATGTACATGTCTATGTATGTAGGTGTAGAATGAGTGTGTTCTTCCATATATATAGCACTTGTCTAGTGTATTCCTGTTGTGTGTAACATTTCAAGACACAAGAGCAAATTGGTACATGACACAAGAATCATCCGGTATTTAGGTACATATTAAAAGAGGCTTTACTAAGAAAAATAATGGAATATCTGAATTCAGGCACAAGCATTTGAAGTCTGCCAAGCTGACTTTGAGGTTTTTGGTAAGGTACCTGCCAGAGTATCTTTCTGAGCACATTTGCTGAAGGAGGAGCTTTGACCTTAGATTAGAACACAGTTGGCAGTGTGCTGGGTTAAGTATAATCTAATTGACATGGAATGTTTGCTCACACTGTTAAACCCTGAGTTCAGTGTTTTATGATTGCTTCCTTTCTGCCTCTGTTGTAGGAGTAGCAGCTGCTTTGAGGTTCAATCCTGGTCTCTGCAGAGGTTGTTTTGTCTCAAGCTTAAACACGTTCCAAAATTTTCATAAAGATTACACCAACCTGCAGTTGCCTCCTTTCCTTATCTAGTAGTTGTGAGCTTTTTACCTCGGGGGCATGGGGTATTCTTAAAGCTGGAGTGCAAGGAATGCTGTGGTGCTTGCTTGAAACATTTGCTCTAATGTAGATTAGCTTTCTCATGTGTGTCAGTCTCTGTGTTCTCCGGCTTTGTAGCTATGTCAGAGATGTTGATTTGACAGGTGCAAACGCACTGTCCTTGCTTAGCTTTTCTGTCACCATGAATGTTGATGATTCTGGTAGTAACGGAGCTTTCTGCATTCTGTTGCTGTAGGTCTTGTTCCTTTTTTCAGCTGCTCTTTTTCTCTTTACCCCCTACATGTTTTATTCAAAGTTATTTTGACCAGCCATTTTCTCTTTTCTTTTCCTGAAAAAGTATTCTTATTTAAAAAATATATTTAGTAATCAAAAAGCATAGAGAACATTGACAACTCTACCAGAAACCTGATATTTAAAAAAATAATTACAACTAGCATTCAGCCTTTGAACCAGTATGAAGTGGTTAAGTATTGAGATACCTGGTTTTCCTTCCCTTCTTCCTCTCTTCAGTTTTTAGCAGCTTACTTATGGAGGGAGCATGCACTAAGCTTATTCAAGCTTGTTGCAATACCATGTGCAAATCCATTAGCATTCTAGATATTGTAAACTATGAGGGGTAACTAGTCACAGTAAATCTCTTGTCAGTGATGGGGGCTGGAAGAGCAGAGAAAGTTTTTTTTTACTACCTATTTCAACATGTTGGAAGGAGATTACATGATCTGTTTTTCAATTTGACATGTTTTTTTCAATGCATTATTTCAGTGTAGACAATATGTAAATTGTTGCATGTACTTCCCTAGTATTTGCCAGGATAGATTCTATGATTCTATGATATGGCGAAATTATCACAGTTATGTGCAGCCACCTTTCTGGTGAGGAGTGCATGTTGGATTAGTAATGCTGGTTTTGCTTATACCAAAATTTCCAATAATTTTTCCTGTTTTTTTAAATATTTGAGACATGAAAATTGATAAAGAATTATGATTTATACAGAAATTGTGTTAATCTCATTTTGACTCCAAGCTGATTATTTGTGAGCAAAAATTTTCTGGATAATACTACAGTAGATGGGATTACAACCAGAGTATTTAAGAGGTAGAAACATAGCCAAATGAATTATAATTTAGTTTCTAATATTAATTTGCTTTGTTTCGAAATCTCCAATAAAAACTATTAGAAAGAAGAGTGTGATAAAGTATCCACTCTAGTGAACAACATGATGCTACTGAAAAAAAAAGCTGTTTAGCTGTTTGCCTTGATATGGGTATATAGTAGCTTCTTGAATAACTATATTTAATTCACAGTAAATCCTGAGATTTTGTCTATACTGCATATACTTCTTACTTATTATTTAGTTTCTATTGAATTTTCAGTAGGCTATCAGCAGAATACAATTTCATTTGGACCAGTGTTTTATTACTGTAACTGTAATAAGTATCTGACATTTACAAAAGGTACATAATGGCAGGACTTAACAAGATGACTGGAAGCATCAGTATCTAGTGGTGTTTTGTATTTATCCAGATGTAGTATGGAAGTAAGTGTTATTGTTGCATGCTGAGCATTTGGGATGGGAGGCTCAGTATATACTGAATGTTTAAATAAAAATGATAGCTCAAGCACTTATTTATATTGAGCCATAAGGTTGTAAAGTGCACTTAGTCTTTCGGTTTATTGCTGTTTTAACACAGAATGGATATTAGCACACTCAATATACTTGAACAGATAGAATTTGAATTAGGTTGCCTGAAGTGTAGCTGTAACTTTCTGATTGGCACCTGCTCTGCCATGTTTTGCCTAACATAAATTGCCATCAGTCACTGAGCTGTCAATCTAAATTTTCACTAAATGACTGTGCTCTTCATGAAGCATCCTGTGTTCTAAAAGGGCCTGCAAGAAGATGTCTAGAATCCCTTTGCTTTCATCCTTAATTTGTGTAGATCCTGGATGAGCAGATGAAGTTCACTGTAATGCTGATGTTTTGGTTGCCAGCATGACTACCAGTTCTATATAGTCCTTATTCAAGTTCTGGGCTTACTTAAATAGGTGGAATGCTAACTTGCTAGACTACAGTTGCATTAATTCCAGTGACATTTCATAAATGTTCACTTTTTTTTTTTCTACCTCTCTCCCTGTTTTAGTGAATTTAAATGATTGTACAAACTGTTGTGATGAATGGATCACAATGCACTGAAAGCAATTTCAGTGCCTGTTAAGTCCACCATTTCAGATCAAATCAGTGAGAACAGAGAACTAATCTATATAAAGCCCATCACAAGACTGGCAAAAAATAATTTTACTGGAACTTCACTAGTATTCTGGATCTGTGTAGCAAAGCTGTTTTGGAAAACTTGTCTATCCCATCTGTTGTCCTTAAAGAAAATTAATAAAAAGTGCCAGGACAGCATCAGGTGATGTTCAGGAGGGTAGAAGGAAAGCAACAGAAGAATACTTATAATCCTTACATGATTTACCATGACACTTTCATCTGGAACTTAGCAATAGTTTCTGAGCCTGAAGGAGAAGATTCCTTGGTTTTCTTTTCAATGGGTGGAGTATATTACTATAGAAAACTCATACCATATTCTAAATCCTGCTTACACATGTCACATTAAAAAAAAACCAAAAAGAGGAAATGCAGAGTAATATTTAGATCAGAGTAGGTGAACCCAAGAAGTCATGTCCTAGATGTGTCATTTAATGACTGAATTAATGACTCTTAAGTGGTTTATTGCATCCTACCTTGGAACAGTTGCCAAGAATAGCAAGCACAGTTCAGGACTTGGTGTGGTGGCTTTTTGTATTAATTGAATGAAAAAAATACATTGGAGCAAATGTGATCAAAGGTTGTAAATCTAGACAGAAAAGTTTAAAAATAATCCATGAGAACATTATACTATTTCAGCAGTTGAAAATAAAGTGAATATATAGAATTGTGCAAGCCTGGATTGAACAGCCCACTTGGTAGTTCAACCTATCATTACTGTTAGTGTGATTTAGAATCTGTGGGTGAAATGCTTCAAATACTCAGATCTGCTGCTTTGGACAATCATTTTGTATCAGTTTAACTCTACCACAGGAAAGAAAGTATTTTTAGTCTTCGTTTCTTTTTCTTAACCTACAATTTACCTATGTGCTCTTAAATTCCCAGAAATCAGAAAATATATTTGAATCTGTGTAAGTATACATCCCACTGTAAGCAAGTTGCATCTCTTGTAATGGACCTAGATTAACCTTCTGAGAAGTTCTTTTTGGTTTGAAAAAATAAAGCAAAAAACCTTCCTAACAACAAACCCCTCTAAATAAAACAAAACCCAAACAAACCCCAGCAACCCAAAATTTCTTCAGTATTGCAGGTAGTGTTTTAAATAGACTCCTGTAATCTGTGAATATCCTTCCTACCATCCTCCCAAGGACTCTCTTAAAAGGATTTATCTCTACTGCAAAAAACTTTGTTTGGGGAGGAACCTAGTTAAAAAGACATTGATTCGTTTTTGATTTCTACAGGAACTCATTTTCCCAGTTTTCAGCTTTCTCCTGTAGTGTTCTTGCAAAATAAGAACAAGAGCCTGGAAAGCCTCTTCAAAGAGTTTAGTTATTGACTGCTGTATTGGAAGCTCGTACTCCTGAGGCCAGTGACTTCTGTGTTACTACTAGTTCCAGTCAAGCTCATTCCTTCTGTTATCTAAAAACTGTAACAGCTCTGGAACAATGACATTCCTCCTCTTGTAATCCCTTGTAATTCATGCTTCCTTTTGAAGATACCATCAAGCAAGTTAGTTTCCAAATATGCCTTTTGACTTAAAAAGCAAACTGTCACTGAATTGCTAATAAGCTGACTGTCCTATAAAAAACTCTTAATTAGACTCAAATATTTTAGTCACTTACATAATTCTGCTTGAGGGTACTTACTTGCTGGGTTCTTACCAACATAGATGCTCTTCCTGTACAGCTGTTATGTGTGAACTGAGAACAGTGTGATTAATGCTTACTGATGATTAAAGCCTACTTTCACAGTAGTCTTTCAAAGCTCACCCTAGTTCACCTTCGTTTTACTGTTTTTTCCAACTGCTTTGTTGTTAAGACTCAGTACTGCACACTACAGATAGATGCTGTGAATTTTTCCTCAGAGTCTTGAGGGTTTTAATAGTAAACCTGCTTATGACCATGTGAGGGGTGTGTGTAGGCTTTGTGGTTGAGTAGGGCTTTTCTCGGGCCAGGGATGCATGTAAGAAGTCTTGCATTTTAATTGTCTGTGCACATTTACAAACAGAATAAACAATGCTTTATGCTGTACAGTGTCAAGTTCCTTGTATTACAACTGATGAAAGGAATGATTATAATTTCTTAGCTTGCTTGTTCAAGCTTCAGGAGTTCTGATGAGGCACATCAGACAAGATGTGGGTGCCTTGAGGTTGTCAGACTGCTTTTGGACTCCCCAAAGCTGGTACCTTTGTACTCATTGCTCATTTAGAACATCAGGTTTTAATATATTGGTTTGCTGCTCCTGCTTTCATCTTTTACCTAATTAGAGGGAACTTGAGTTATTTTTTTTACGTTTTGACTGCCAGACTCCCTTTTAAACCTACTAACAAGACACAACTTCCAGTCCAATGTGTTGAAGTGTGATATTTACACCTGGCTAACAGTTGTCCCTGAAGCACCTCTCCACACTGTTCTCAGTGGAGTGGCAAAGCAGCTGACCAATGATGACATACTGTGACTTGTCCATCAAGGAGTTGATAATGAAGGCATTGCTATGACATGCAGATATGTTTTTCAGGCATACAACCCACAGATGATCATTCAACCCCCTTACAGTATTCTGGTGGAGAATAAGCCTAGTGTTCCAGGAAAGAGTAGCAATCCAGAGTTAATCTAGTCTAAAAATATGTAGCTTTGCCTATGCAAGCATGTACATACGCATATTTTAAGACTGTGACAGTCTGGTGACCTAGATTTGTGTTTCCTCAAGCCCGAATGAACCAATGATGAAATATTGCCAGGGAGACAAACCTCTCCATGAAATCATAGCAGAGCTTTGCTTTTAACTGTAGCACTAGCAGCGACAATTTACCTTTAACTGGGTGGGTGTAGTTCTATATCTGACAGTGTCAGTGTTAGCTGTCCTACGTTTGCCTAGTTTAGAAATGCAAATATTTTTTGGCTTGTGTTTTACTTCAAACACTCTACTGGCAGGGGTTTGAAATGGAAGGCAGAAAAGTGTTCATATCTTCATAGCATTAAGAAGAGATAGTATTAAGCTGAGATTTTGCATTCTTGGTTTACTTAGCAGTGTAGTTCTAAACATACAGATAACATCATGGTCCATCAACCGTCAGATACCATAGACATTAGTGTAGGAATGGTACAAATTAAGCCCTTTTCAGTCAGATAGTCTTATATCTAGCATTTCATACTGTTAGTGAGTGGTCTTTCAAGTAGTAAAAAAAACCCTGAAGTAGGATGTTTTGCTTTTGAGAGGCAGATGGATAGGCTGCCACAAAAATATGGGGGAGGAAGACATCTTAGAGCTGAAGTTGCTCCTAAGTGTTATCAGTAGGGAAATTACTTACCTGCTGTCTGTGCCTTGGATAAGGATGCAATCACTCAGCTCAGTGCATTGGTGCATTGATGAAATGTAAGTGCTGTTTCCTTCCTATTCCTTAAAGTGATTTTGCCAAACAGTACTAAATATGTGGGCTGTGAAAAGATGTAGAACTGGGGTTTGAGTTTTTGTTTAATTGCTGGAATTTGTTCTGCTCAAATTATCATCATTAGCAGTAGTCTAAAGAATATGATGTCATTCTATTTAAAATACATGTGCATGAATTTATGTGGAAAGGATTTTGGGATTCTAGTAAGTTCTGTACTTAAGCAGAAAGGGCTTCAGTTCTGAAGAGTTCTTGGAGATCACTGTGGAAAGTCTAATGATGGAAGAGTGGCTTGGAGTGTTATGACAGCAAGAGAAGACACTCAAGACAAAACCCAGACTATCTACAAAATAAAACAAAAAGCATCTGTAGTTTCCTGTTTCTGTAGACTAATGCTGTCAAATTCAGTGAAGTTTCTGAAGTAAAAAATGGCTCATTTTTGAAGCTCTGGGTAGCTGCACAACAGGATGAAACCATCTTGAGCAAAACCACATGTGTTGCACACATAAGAATCTTTGGAAAGAAGAAGTTAAATACTAATAAATTCCTGCTTTTGTTTAAGTAGTTATTCTAAGCTCTTAGTTACTATTGAAATGGTCTAATAAGAAGGTTTCAGAGAACAACATTTTTCTGTCAGTATAAGTATGTTGGCAGTACACCCAATAGGTGTGTTTTTTTCCTCGGCATCATTTTGACATACCTCAGATGAAGTATCAACCTTTAGGCATATGTACACAAGATTTTGAAAAATTAATTTCCAATATACGAAGAAAAATGTGTTTTGGATAGTTTCTAGCTTGTTGATACTAATGAGACTTTATATAGACCTGCATTTGATTACATGTAATTCTTCTGTACTAATTTATTTTTATTTTATGTAAAGTTCATAGTATTAAGCATAAAATGGAAAATTCTAAGTGTTAATGCCATTGCTGCTTTTTCAGATTCTTTACTAGGAACTTGGAAGTGACTTGGCACCATGGTAGCTCTTTCCTTGAAGATCTGTGTCCGCCAGTGCAATGTGGTGAAGACGATGCAGTTTGAGCCGTCCACTGCAGTGTATGATGCCTGCAGAGTCATCCGTGAACGAGTGCCAGAAGCTCAGACGGGGCAGGGTGAGTTCCTCTATTTGTGTCTAGTCACTTCATTGGCTTAATTGAACATTAACATAGACCCATGAGGTTTCTTACACTGTTCTGTTACTCCATTTATCTTTCAGGTTGGAGGGTTTGTTTTTATATTTAAATCATAAGGCTCAGGATCGAAAGGCAACAAGGGCTGATTCTTAAGTGATTGAAGGTAGCTGCATTCTTTTTCTTCTTTCTGTCCTGACTGAGGTTGACAGAAGATGCTTTTTTGTGGAACTTCAGCTTCTTAATTAAGCTGCTTGTTTGCCTGAAAAATTAGTTCTGATTTTTCCCTGCTTGGAGAGTGATTTTTGTGGTACCATCTTTTCAAAGTCATGTTTGTGGCAATACTTCCTAGGAAAACCTAAATGGACTTACTTTGTTCCTCAGCAGAGGAAGGGACAACATGAAATACAAATACATCTTCAAAATGTTCGAAAGGACTTGTTTGGAACTGATTAATAAGTAAAAGCATCACCATGCTCTGAATGCCATGTTCAGAATGCTGCTACGTGTTCATAAAATTTAACTGTCTCTGTACCTTTCGAGCCAATTAGATTAATACAAACTGTGAAATATTTCTTCACTTGGACAAAAGTTCTGGTTTAAGTGTAGTAAAGTTGTAAAAAAAATTCAGATTCTTCAGAATCCTTCGGTGCTGTACTGTATATAATGCCACTGGAATGTAATCCTTAAAGCAGGCAGTTAATTGAGTTTTATGCACAGCTCTTGACCTTTAGAGCTGTTTTGGAAATATTTTCTGAACTGTTAGAAAAGCTCACTAATAATGGACAATATTACTTTTCCTTAAAAATGCTTCTCCTTTATAGGAATCCTTAGCAAGTCCAGCTATAGAATTTCCATTTTTAGGCACAAGCTGTGCATTTCTACCATACTCATTTTTCAAAGCAGTGATTCTGAACAGCTGTTGAATTCAGAGAAGCTGAGTAATAAATATCCCTGAACATCATGAACCTTGCAGAAAAGCCTAGGAACTCTCCTCACATTATACAGCAGGACTTTACATTTTTATATCATGTCAGTGCAATTGTAAACTTCAAACAACTTTATGAAGTTGAGCGGTGAACAGAAATAAGGTTACTAGCATATTGTTTACTCTTTCTTGTGGCTGTTAAAATGTGTTTGTCAGTGATTTCAGAAGATTTCAGAAGACTCACAGTGGTGCAGTACAGACTGATCCAACTAGTTTGGGCACAACAGAAAGTAAATACACTAGAGGGGAGGAAAAGTGGAATTTCTAAGTACTTGCTCTGCTTCAGTTCACTCAAAACAACTCTTCTGTGAAATGATTAATTATGCTGGGAGTAGATGAACAACATAAGAGAAGAGACATCAACACCGTAAAGAGCAAGTGAGAAATTACCTGGACTGAATTAATGTTTTGAATCAGCAAGGCCAGATTAAATCCATCAGAGAGTACTAAAGGAATTAGCCAATGAGGTTTCATAGTCCATGGCAAATGATTTTACAGAACTCCAAGGAGATCCTAGGGTTGCAGATTAGAAGCCTGACATCCATTATAGGAAACATACCAGCTAAAAAGAGATGTAACATGAATAAAAGTATTATTAGTGCTAGAATGATGTTAAGGCACAGAGCAAAACAAATGTTAGCGTTTAAAAAGGACTTATATATTAGACAGAAGTGTCGTATATATGATATCTTTTGCCAAATAAGCATATTTACTACACTAATTCAAGGTATTGTAAGGTACAACCTGTAGAAAAGAAAAATCTAGGTTACCATAGCTCACTGAAACCAGATAGCATCTACACCAAATATTACCGAAACATTTCAGAAAGCAGAAAACCAAAGATGATTGCTCAATAAGGACTCTACGAACTTCATAGTTCTAGTAATCCTTAATAAACCCACACTTAATCCCCAGTCCATTAACTGTTGGCCTAGCTTAAATCCCTCTTTCCTCATAATTGATACTTCTTAACTTGTAAGATTCACATCTCAAAATCAGAAGTCAAAGTAGAAAACTAGTATGACTTATAACTTTTAAGTTTATACTGCTGGGCTCATCTACAGCCTCTTGAACATTAGATACAGATAAATCACCCATAAAGCAAAAAAGTAGATACTAAGTCACTCTCCTGAACAGAAGTCAGTTAATGGTGACAGATAAATGTTGCCATCTACAAAAAGTTTTCACCTCCAGTGTTCCCCCAGATTACCTTCTCTGTTTCTCTTCCAAATCTATCAGTCCACTGATAGCAACATGCCTTGGTCTTTGTTTCCAACATTAGACCAAATGTATAACTTATAGAATCATAGAATCATAGAATCATAGAATCTTAGGGGCTGGAAGGGACCTCGAGAGATCATCTAGTCCAACCCCCCTGCCAGAGCAGGGTCACCTAGAGTACATCACACAGGAACTCATCCAGGTGGGTTTTGAATGTCTCCAGTGAGGGAGACTCCACAACCTCCCTGGGCAGTCTGTTCCAGTGCTCTGTCACTCTTACAGTAAAAAAATTTTTTCGGATATTCACCTTGAACCTCCTATGCTCCAATTTACACCCATTACCCCTTGTCCTATCACTGGTCATCACTGAGAAAAGCCTAACTCCATCCCCCTGACACTCACCCCTTACATATTTGTAAACATTGATGAGGTCACCCCTCAGTCTCCTTTTCTCCAAGCTAAAGAGACCCAGCTCCCTCAGCCTTTCCTCATAAGGGAGATGTTCCACTCCCTTAATCATCTTCGTAGCTCTGCGCTGGACTCTTTCGAGCAGTTCCCTGTCCTTTTTGAACTGAGGGGCCCAGAACTGGACACAATACTCCAGATGTGGCCTCACCAATGCAGAATAGAGGGGGAGGAGAACCTCTCTTGACCTACTAACCACACCCTTTCTAATGCACCCAATATGTGAAGGGTTGAAAACAAAGTATTTTGTTTTAACTAGAACTACAGCTTGAAATAGTATACTATGGTTGAGCCCGAACTGCTAATATTTTTGTTTAGTAAATTTTAAAGTAAGACCAATGACCATTTAAAAAACGTTGTCTTGAAGGGAAGTAATCACAAATATAATACAAATTACACAGTAGATGTGACATATTCCTGCTTACTGAAGCTTTTGTTCAAGTTGTCTTACAAAGCCTCACCTACCCTGCCATCTGCTGCTAAATTAAATGTTTTCTGAAGCACAGAAAAAAATTATATCCAGATTCATGTAAGAAAGGAAGGTAAGTATAATGGAAGCTTAACTCTGAAATTGAATAACTTTGACTAAAACAGTGTTTGCTTTATTAGGTTTTGTATTTTTCATTGAGTCTGTCTTCTGTTCCACAGCCTCTGATTATGGATTGTTCTTGTCAGATGAAGATCCTCGAAAGGGAATCTGGCTGGAGGCTGGAAGAACCCTGGATTATTACATGCTGAGAAATGGGGTATGGAGCAAATCTGTTGCTTCTTTCATTAGCACATCTTCAGAAAACTATTTTTCTGATTAGCAAGAATAATGTTTAGCATTTGGAGGGGTAGGAGGCTCTTGAGTCTGTTTGTTAGATTGACCCACTTTTCTCCTTTGCTGTGCATCAGGAGTTAGTTTTTGCCTGCATCTGTTTGTGTCTGTGAGCAACTGTGGCCGACAGTGTCTTCACAGAATGATTAACAGAAAGATAAATAAGTTTTGTAATAAGCTGTATGTTTGATGTGACCTTATAGTCTAGGTTTCTTGTACACTAAAGATGATGAAGTCTTACTTGCCCACATTATGGCCAGCTTGCTTAGAATCAAAAGGCATTTCTATTTTTTTTTTTAAATGCTAAACTAGTTTTTGAAGCACAGAAATGCTTTTGTCTATCTTCCCCTGTCTACATTTTTGTCTTGCCAGTTGGGACAAGGTCTCAAAAAATGACACTGGCAGAACTCAAAGTAGTTACTATCAAACTTAAAGTAGTCACTTAACAAGTTTGTTACATGAGTAAGTTTGCCTATACTATAGCAGAGGAAAAATCCAGCTTGGGGGTGAGGAGGAAATCCTGTTTTAGGCTTCTAAGTTCGTAGGTTGATTTGTGATGCCTTCCAAAAGCATTTAGAAACAGTGTTGTTTACTTCCTAGGATATACTGGAGTACAAAAAGAAACAAAGACCTCAGAAAATACGTATGTTAGATGGTTCAGTGAAAACAGTCATGGTGGATGATTCCAAAACAGTTGGTGAATTGCTCGTTACCATTTGCAGCAGGATAGGTAAGATTTTGGGACACACATGCTTAAGAATTTCTTTTTTTGCCATATTTGCTTCTGATTTTTGGGATGTTATGTGTATTGCTGGCCTAGAAATAGGTACATTTTAAAAACTAACAAACAAACCCATTTAACTTTGTTATCAGTTGCCATTTGCCAAACACTTTTTTGAAATCTGCTGTTCAGGTTTTTAAAAAATGGATAATTAGCTCTATTCTTGAACTTGAGTATTTAGCAGTTGAAGGCACAAATTTATCTGACAGTGCAGTTATATTTTTTTTATTATATCTTAGCTTTTACTTAGGTTTTTCTGCTATGTGGTAGAGAACTAGAAATAAATTCTTACTTAGGTTTAATGGGTTAAAAGATAAATACTGTTAACCGTGAAATATACCTAAACTTAGGGCCCTGAGTTGTTATGATTAGGAGTTTATCGCAGTACTGTATCATTTGTGAAATGTGGAAGCAGTCCAGAGCAGCTAGTCAAAAATGCTGGTTATAGTCCGTCTATTTATCCAAATAGAGGCATTTTGGAAAATTAATTCATTTAACTATAAACATGCATCCAACATGGATGAGTTTAAATCATAAATCCTTGCTTAATTCTCATTTAGAGTTGAAGTGGCCTGAATTTGATTTAGGCTAGTTAATTAGGAAAGTGAATTAAGCTAAATTTAAATTCATCCAGTTGTATTTTGTCTGAGTGGTTCTGTGCTGGATTCTAATGAGCTGTAACTAATTTACTTAAAAATTAGTTAGTCTTATTTTCATGGATGTGATCATGTAGGTAAGCATTTGATTTGCTTTCCTGTAAGACATAAACAGGCCTTTTCAAACAGTGGGGAAAAAAAAAAGAACAAAGAAATGAGAGCAACTCAGCACATATGCTAAATGTTGGGAACTTATTTTTTATTCAATTTCATGTAAAATTCATAGAGTTATATATTTCACATAATTTCTCTTCCTCAGTCTGCTCTGCCACATTTCTTATACACATCAAGCTGAAATTTCTCAGTTGTCAGGAACCAATGGTAGGCATCCATGAGAGAAAATTTACTATGGCCCATCATCCATTCTGGAATTTACAGCTATTTTAAATTTCATCATTGAAGCTGGCAACTTCTCTTGATAGGTAACAGAAGCACATGAATGTCTTCCTGAAAGTGGCAAATGCTGCACACAACAAGGAATTTGAAGGATAATAGCAGATACTGGAGAGATGTCTTGAGTGTGGAGGGTTTAGATTATTCTTGGGATCCGCTTCCCCGTACACTGTTGAGCATTTCATCTGGAATATCTTTACGATGCCTGAAATTAATACTTGGTGTTTTAAGATATAGAAAATAATATTTTACCTGTCTTGAAATGTATTCCATTTTTATTATTACAAACACTGGATTTATATATAATTCCAGGAATAACAAATTATGAGGAATATTCCTTAATCCAAGAAAGCATTGAAGAGAAGAAAGAGGAGAGTACAGGAACGCTTAAGAAAGACAGGACCTTGTTGCGTGATGAAAGAAAAATGGAAAAGCTGAAGGCCAAGCTTCATACAGATGATGATTGTGAGTAGTGTATTCCAGGATAATTCTATGAAGTTTAAATGGTACAGTGCGAGGAAACCACGCAGGGAATGCACTTTCAGATTCTTTGTTGTGTCTCAGTTGATCCCTACTTGTATTTTGCATCCTCTTATATATAATATTGTCTACTATTGAGTATTTTTTAAACTAGGTAAATCGACAAGTTGTTGCCTCTAGCTGTGAGAGTTATCAAGTCTTTTGAAGTGTTTTTTGTTACTTTTTTGGTAGGGGAGTTGTGACTTGTGTGAAGGGTCATTTCTATAACGACTGTTTTCTCCCCCTGATTGAAGTTGGATATTTAAATATTGATGCCTACTGAAAGACATGAAATGGTAGTTTTGTCTTTGTAGGTATAAGTTTTAAGTTTAAATGGAGGTTGTCAGAGAACGAAGACAGTATTTGATTTGTTTCATGTGTTAAATCATGAGAACCTTATTTCCCTGTTGTGTATTAAGGTGCTAAGATGAACTGTGACTGGCAGGTAGATAATTTAAAATTGTATTCAGGGATAAGAGAAACAAACATTACAATTGGTTTTTTGGGGAAAATGTGGTAAACGTTGGACTAATTTTTCAAGAAAGCTTTTAAGATCTAAATTTAGTAATAAAACTTTACTGTAGTTGTTTCTTCAACACTATTAATGGTATTTTATGCTGCAGTAAGTTGTTTCTCAGCAGTGCTGTTCTTGAATTCTCATTTGGAGCAGCCTTCAATACTGAGTAGAAGCAGAAATGAAAGCAACATTTTTTTGCAGGGTCTCATCTTCCAATGGAAAATGCCAGTTATCACATGATTTTCACAACAGCTATTAACACTGGCAACACTGTGTTTAACGATGTGCACATCTGTGGTTGTGTTACAGTAAATTGGCTAGATCACAGCCGGACGTTCAGAGAACAAGGAGTCGATGAAAACGAAACACTGCTGCTGAGGAGGAAGTTCTTTTATTCGGACCAGAATGTAGATTCAAGAGATCCTGTTCAGCTTAATTTGCTTTATGTTCAGGTTAGTCTGGCAACCAGTTTTAGGCTTCTCTTCTCTTCCTGATCAGTGAGAGAGCATCTTCTGAACTCCCTTTCCAGTCTTCAACCCAGATGGCACACAAGGCAGATGGGCTTCCTGTTCAATCATGTTCATGTAACATGGTATGAGTTCACCTAAGCAGGTTGCCCAATTTATTAGAAGTACTATACATACCTTACCAAAGCTTAGAGTTTTATGTAGAAGATACTATTTAACTGAAGGCTCCAGTGCCATTTCCTGTAATGCAGTCTGAAAAATCTAGACTTTTAAAGTCTTGAAAATATAAACTGAAAATTTAATGGAATGTTCCTTTGTTGTACTTGCATCTGATTCAAATGTGCTTAACTCTAAATTACATTTTAAATTTCTAAAGCAAAAGATAAAGATGGCATTGCTTAAAAGATTACATTATGTTTTTAAAGTATTTTAGAAGACTGTAGAAGACTAACCATTTCTCCTGCCATTTAGATATTGCTTTCAAATTAGTGTTGTGACAGTATGTGTTTTATTTTGTCATGGTTTTGCCTATGGTTAGGTGAGCTTCTAATCTCAGAGCTATAAAATCCATCATCTTCTGTGACCACTAAACACTAAACTGCTACCTGTAAACAAAAGGAAGGAAGGTGCTGTTTGCCTTCTCCTGTTGCTGTTCCTAGAATATTAATCTGGTTTTTACTTCAGTTATTCAGATGATTTTCCCTCCTACTATAAGGTAGCAAGATAAAGCTTTTAGATGTCTGAATGTACACTCTGTGTGTATGTGTGTACATTTATGTAAATATGTTATATTTTATATACATAGCTGGCAGGAAATATGTATCAAGTCCTCTTTTTGAAAGTTGTTACAATTGTGATTTAATAAGTCTCGCCAGACGACAATAATCTAGCTAGTCGTTTGTTCTTTTGTTAGTCATAAACACGTTAAGTATGGAATAGTGAAGACATACAGACAGAAATGTGTGTTGCTGGATTCTTGGGCCATAAGCTCTCAAGGAATTTCAGAGATGTAATAGTTAATTTGGATGTCCCTGACATGTCTTTGCTTACCTTCTATAGGCTCGTGATGATATTTTGAATGGCTCCCATCCTGTTTCCTTTGAGAAGGCCTGTGAGTTTGGAGGCTTTCAAGCACAGATACAGTTTGGACCTCACGTAGAACACAAACACAAACCCGGATTTTTAGAGTAAATGCTTCTAACTTCTAAATTTGGGTGACCTGAAGTGTAACTAATATTGAGTAGTCACAGACAAAACGCATTTTAGTAGTCCAAGCAGAGGTAATCAGATTTGCCATGTTTCCTGCAGCAATCTCTGTCTGAAAGGAGCCTTATTGCACAAAGGGGCAACCCCAGCTAATGAAGGGGGACCTTTGGCAGTGGCTTGTTAGGCAGCACAGCACAGAACACCAGCTTCCTCCAGGGTGCCAGTTAAGTATACTGCTCGAAGAACTTTCTTCCTTAGAAACCTACTTCTGCCTGCATTTAGAAATGTCACATGTGAGTTAAGCTTACTTCAGTGTGTATCACAGATTTGATTTGCTAGGAAAGTATATTAATGGAAAGATGCTATGACAGTTGAATAAATTTAATATTGCTTTATGTACAGGTTAAATTTTCCAGACTTTTTAGTGGCATTAATCAGTTCAGATTCATTTGCTCATGAAATGGTTTGACTGGGGATCTAGAGTTGTGCTCTTCGTTTCAGATGTAGACAGGAGCCCTGCTTACAAATGACCCATCACAGAATCACAGAATTTTAGGAGTTGGAAGGGACCTTGAAAGATCATCTAGTCCAACTCTCCTGCCAGAGCAGAATCGCTTAGAGCACATTACACAGGAACACATCCAGGCGGGTTTTGAATGTCTCCAGAGAAGGAGACTCCACAACCTCTCTGGACAGCCTGTTCCAGTGTTCTGTCACTCTCACATTAAAGACTTTTTTTCCTTTATTGTGGTACTTATTTTAATGCTACCAGCAGGGCAGGCTTAGTTTGACTGAAATGCAGGTATCCCATTTTTCCACTGATTTTGATTTTCAGTTTCATTTGCCTGCAGTGGAGTTAACTGAGGGCCAGAGCCTGAGTAAAGGGGAGTATAGGAGGATAAAAGAAAGCTACTTACTGTACAGGCCATCGAGTTGTGCCTGCATATGAGGCTCATAGCTACCTTAATGGGATGCAGAAAACAATGGGTGCATATTTGGTTTCTGTACTGTTCAGATGGCTGAGTGCTGACTCTTACACTTCCTTTGTCAGACTGAGTCTGGGGTTTACTGAATCTGAGGGAATCACTTCAAAATGGTGGCTTGCTTTGGAACATGCAGTGCTGCAACATCAGTTGTTTTAACTGTTCTGAAAGACTTGTGAAGTAGTAATCCAGTTATGTAAACAAACCATGTAAACAAACATCCTTCAGTTCTGATTAATAGTCAGCTTTTCTTTGTGCTGTCTTGCAAACTCAGTTAAACAAGCTGCCAAATAAAGTGAGACTATTGCTTGTTGTATCATAAGGAAAATAACCTGATGATAGATAGCATTAAAATCGGTCTGTTTACAACTAGCATTTCACCCTTTCAGTTGAGACGGTTACTTGCCTGATTAAAAAATAATGGAAGGTGATACAAGTAAAAAGCATCCGATCTAACTGCCAGCTACATGTGCAAGGGTATGCCAGTTGGTGCTTAGTGGACAAAGCACAACGTTGTTTTCTTAACCTTGCTGCTTAAGAAACTCCAAATAATGTTTGCTTAGCAATGCCTCCTTGAAGTATGTATTTAGTTAAAGTAAGTAGACTTTAAAACTTAAAAACTTAATTGTCTTGGTAGTTTATCTTCATGTGGATAGCTGAGAAAATTACCTCTGGTTAATAAAGGATGATAACTGGAAGTGCAGTGATAACTATAATTTTTCTATATAAATCCATTGCTAGACGTAAACTGGGTTTACCTCAGGTTTGAGGTTTTGGGGTTTTTGTTATTTGCCTTGGAAGTTAATTCAACCTAACTGGTTTGAACCTCTTGAAACTCTGCATAAAAGCATCAGTTGCTTCAGAATAAAGACACCAGTGTTCTATGATAAAAAGCTCTCCAACCTTCCCCACCCCATGATATGTCTGTGTAAATAAGTCCTGAGAAGAGACTTTATTATCACGTATTAGTGAGATATTACTACTGGAGCATTGGAAGAAAGATTAGCAAGGACAGTTGTTATTACTTTGATTTATATTGCTAGAGCTTTATGGAGAGAAAAAAAATACATTATCTCACTACTGAATAGTATCTTTGAAGAAAGAACAAAATCCAGATTTAGTCTGAGTTATTTTATTTGTTGTCTGTAGTGGCAGGCTTTTGTTTTTAAAAACAATGAGAAAACAAGAAAGCCCCACAAACACCTATTCTCCCAGAAAAAAACCCAAATAAAAAACCCCACAGAACAGTTAAGCAATTTTTTTTGCCAATTTTGTTGAAAAGAAAACAACAAACCATCCTTCTCAAAACTTTTAACTTTCCATGATAGTAGATTTCTGTACTAGTGTGCTTGCTTACTGAATTTATCAAAGCAAGGAGGTGATTCTCCAGTCATACTTTTTCTGTGGTTCTTATTAGTTGAAAGTGTGGGAGGTCCTTAGAAATCAACTTCTTGAACTGTGCAAGTTTCATCAAGCTGAAAATAAACCACTGAATATATAACCTAGTTTCATCAGAGTAGAATGTTCCAGATGGGAAGGTGCATCCAGAAGAGAACTAATGTTTTTTTAAGTATGATGTTGATATGTCATCAAGTTGGAGTGAGCTTTGGCTGCGATAAAGGGTTTATGTTGTTATACAGCAAGGAGGTACAGGTGAGGGGTTTAGAGATTCTTTCTGGCTAAACTGTCATGGAGGTTGAACTTGCTTAGTTTAATCTGTGTTCTGAGAGCCTTAGTATCTGAGTGCTACACAAATTAGGACTGGTTATTTATTACTTTGTTTTTGAAATAGTGAATGGTATTAAGTGTCCTCTTAAATTACTTTGTAGATTTTCACTAAAATATTAGTGTTCTAATGTTTCTTGAAAGACAGAGAAATAACTTAGTCCTGCCTGTCAATAAATCAAAGTGCTACTGGAGAGTAATATCAGTGCCTGGACTCAGATGCAGACCTGGCTCAAGCATTGTTGTCCCCCTCTTATCCCAGATTACTGTGAGTGTATTTGGATTTAGATATAAACCCCTTTGAGCTGTGGAGAGGCAGTTTAGGAAAGGATAGTATCCCAGTTATTATTTATTTTTTAAGACTTTTCAAAACATGAAGAGGTATTACAGGGGAATGTAGCTGAAGTTTTTCTTAATTGTGCAAGGTATCCTCTTGCTCCCCTACTTAGCCAGACTTTTGTTTCATTGTATAGGTATTTTATGCCTGTTTTTGGAAGTTTGGGGGCTTAAGGAGCATGGAAAGTATTCCTCTTCAAGAAGGCACCATTAACTATGAGATTGTTTTGGTTTTTTTTCTAGCCTCAAAGAATTCCTGCCTAAAGAATATACCAAACAAAGAGGGGCTGAAAAGAGAATATTTCAGGTAATCATGAAGCTTGAAAACCTACTACAGTTCTACTTCCTATATGAAAAAATACTAGCTTTCACAGGTGTATACTTGGTATATACTTGAATATATAACTATCAGAATATCGAGTGTGAAGAATCTGACAGCTTTTCTGTACTTTCTTCAGTGAATTTATCCTCTTGATCTTTTTTCTTCACTGATGCTTCTTCGATGTACTTAGTTGAAGGAGAGAGTGAATATTCAATATTCTTAAGACATTTTTCTCAGTTATGTTGAAATGTAAGGATATGTATTTGTAGTATAATAGAAGCCCATTTAGGAAAAGCAGCTTTAATTTCATACCTTCATTACTCAAGCATGACCAAATAATTTGGTGTTCTGCTAGCTAGTGCTTGAGTTTAGTGACATGTCTGGGAATCACAACTGTGGAAGACTGAAGCAGTTGAGTATTAAATGTGCTGATACTATTGGAAGTGGTCTTAGAGTTTGAGTAAGGTAGATGCACTAAGTATCTGAAATACAAGTTTGGCAAAACAGTGTAAGTTGAAAAAATCCGAGGTCAACAGCTGAAACCAAGTCATACGATTTCTGGAGGGGCTACCAGTGATCTGTCATCTCAAGTTGGGAGACCAGTTGAAGAGCAGGAATAGGCCACATAGTTTCCTATGTCTGTTACACTCCCAGTCTAGGAATTTTGTAGCTCAGAGAGTTTGTTTTAGGTGGGGCTTTTAGTACTTCCTCATAGATAAGGAAAGCCAATGCTTTTCTGTGTGTGTTTAGCACTACTTTAGCTTGTGGCAGTGATGCTGCATTTTAAGCAAAAAAAAATAGATCATTCACTGCTGAGTATCACTTGTGCTATACACAGCATGTGATTTTGGCCTGTGTCAATTATAATCTACAAGTAGTTCCCATCACTCAGTGCATGGACAAGAAGATCATCAGTGAGAGCACTAATGCTGGGCAAAGATAAAACAGCAAGGTAGAATATGCATGCTGCCTTTTTGGAAAAATCAGCTCTTTCCTGAGTTATAAAAATCCTGAGCGTGGCAGGTGATTTTTGCCAGATTCCATCTGCAATGCCTACGTTTTGGTCTCCTTGCTCTTTCAGTATCTTTGTTGTATTCTCTGTGCTGAACTTGACAGGTATGATCAGTCCGTGTCCTTGGGATGCAAAAGGGTTGCTCCTCCCAGTGCTCCTCTGTGGAACATTGTCAAGATGGTAACTTAAACTGGTGTAGCCAAGTGTTTCCCATGTTCTTGGTGCTCCCCCTACTGCCATCAGTCAACATGAAAGACGTGGCAACCAGCAGTTTAGGAAAATGTGAAGGGAAAGTGCAATGTGATAGCAAATCCCACAAACAGTATTTAAATTGGGATAGGAGAGCAGATTCTCAGATCAAGTTTGAATAGGTGATACTGATAGTTGCCATTATTTACAGATAATAGAGTTTAAAAATTATGACGTTGTTTAAATAATAAATACAAATTTAATTACAAGACACACCTAGATGAGTATTTCAGAATGAGCTATTTAGCAAAATCATTGCTTCTTCCTCGTCTCTAGGACTATTGGCATTGTGGATAACAGCGCTACTGGCAAGAAAAGCCTGCTGGCAATACCTCCAAGTCAAATAGCAGCAATATCTAGAATTGTAAACTGTGAGCAATGGTATAAATGTGCTTGATCTGAGAACAGATAGAATGCATGATGGCTGAAGAAGAATGTTCCATTTGCACAGGTTGTTTGTTCTCCAATATGAGGAATTAAGGGATACAGTCTTGCTAACACATCTAGCCAGTATTTTTTAAATATTCCAGTGATTGCCAACTAAACATCCTTAAACAGATAGCAGCTATACCTTTTTTGTTTGTTTCTGCCTAAGTGATATTGAACTGTTATTGCAGGAGCACAAAAACTGTGGTGAGATGAGTGAAATAGAAGCCAAAGTGAAGTATGTGAAGCTGGCTCGTTCTCTGCGGACCTATGGGGTGTCATTTTTTCTTGTGAAGGTAAAGTAGACTTTACTGTGACCAGATTGTGTTGTTGGTTTTGTATTGTTGCAGATTCTGCACTAAACGAAGTCAAAGGTGTTCTTTCAGCCTTCTAAGAGCAGCATTTGGAAAAAAAATATAAGTTATTACATTTGACAGAACTATAATTTCCATTTAGATTCTTTACATTAACATGACAAACAATTGACTGTCTTCAGAAAAACATTCACAAAGAACTCGTAAGTTGTTCCCGTTAGAAGTTTAATGATGCTATGAGTTGTGTGCTGAAAAACTGCAACTGAATAACGGTTTCATCAGCTGCATCATTAATTTCTCTTACTGACAAGTGTCAGTTCTTTAATGGCTGTTGAGATAAATTGCATATTAGAGACTATACTGAAGTTACAGTATGCAGTTTTCAGTAACTAAAATATTAAAACTAACAAGTGTGCACATTTACAGCAAGCTGCCAATTCAATGGAGTTTGTTAGCACAATGTAGCTGACCTGTGTGGTAGAAGACAAAAACATCATTCTGTGTTTCATTAATATCTTGCTTTCTTTTGTCATAGCGTAAACACTAAATGCATCAAGTAACCATGTCATGAAAATTCTGTTGGAAGGAGTAATTGGTCTTCCAAAAAATCTGGCAAATGACCTATTATGCAAATGGGAATTGATTGTTTGCAGCTTCCATACATTCTTGGAGAATCGTACGTGTGGATTAATTTCTGGTTTAAGATTGATTTAATGTAGCAAATTGTTATCTTGGGCCTATGCCCTGCAATCTTGAAAAGAGGCAAAATGTCCATCAATAAGGAGATATCAGCTGGCAGCATGTAGATTGACCCTGCCCACTTCCTTGTGATGTTTGCATGGGTTAGGATCTTCTTATATATTGAAAATAACTAAGATTTCAATTTGAAAATAAGGGACAAATTACGACTGATCTTGCCTAAGTGTCAGCCCCAGTGGTCCTTTCTTTACCTCTCCAGAAATTATATAGTGAAGGTGAAGGCAACCTAACTTCTGAGTCCTTGTGATGACTTCCCATTCAGCTTTTCTAATATGGTTTACAAAGGAAGTCTTCTCTCTAGAAGGGCAGCCATCGTGGTTTTTTTTAAAGTAAATTGCAGAGATTTGTTATCAAAATCCCTAAAATGCTTCTGTTTCCTGGAGGAGGGAGAAGAGGGGAGTGTCTTTTGAAGAGCACCATAAAGATCTGGTAATGAGAAGAGCTGCTTAATATGATTGCATTACTTGAAAATCACTGTCTGTGACCAGACAAGCTAAACCTGGGGTTTTATATTACCCTCATCTGCATGCCATTTGCTGCTCCTTGGCAGTGTATTCCATGAGGCTTATCCTTTCTCCTATGGCCAGCTCTGTTTGAATGAAAACCAATCTTTCACACCTTGTTATAGGAAAAAATGAAAGGCAAAAACAAGCTGGTTCCTCGTTTGCTCGGTGTCACCAAAGACTCAGTGATGCGTGTGGATGAGAAGACCAAGGAGGTGTTGCAGGAATGGCCACTGACAACTGTGAAACGCTGGGCTGCCTCACCTAAAAGCTTCACTCTGGTAATCTTTTTGTATATATTCAGAGGTAGGGGGATTTGTGGGGCAAGGAACAAGGACGATAAACTTAGACTGGCAACAGCTTCTTTAATGTAACTTGTTCTATCCATAATTTTCTAGCATTATGTCACTGTGTCCTAAGCTAATAAATTGGTCCATATTCGTGTTTAGGGTCAATCTGTATTTTGATGTTCCTGGACGGGCTGGTTCTCTAAAATACTGTTTAAATCTGTTCTGTGCCTAACCAAGAAAACATTGTTCACACTTGCTTAACCTCTTACGGTGCTTGCCATTCATAATGCACTTTGTGACTTGCAAGATACAAACATAAAGCTAGATGGTTCACTAATACATTTGGTAATTATGGATTTAAAGAACTTTAATTTGGTCTATAAGAGACCACTGCATCAGGAGTATTTTGCATATGAAAAGGTTGTTTAAAGTGGGATTGGCTAGAAAATTATATTCCCTTTAATTATGTGTACCTGCTTTCCAGTTGCATGGGTGATGATGCTTTAGAATAAAATTCTAAAGACTTTTCTCCATCCTTTAGTTCCTGAGTCTGGTAGAGTCAGACTCCTCTGGCATTTCAATTTATGAAAAATCTGTGATTAAGCTGCAATAAAAAGCATCCTTCTGCTCTCCTCCCTCACGCCCTACATAGACTGGTTTAGAATTTTGGCACAATTTCATTTAGTGTTGGATATAAAGGTCTAAAGGTCTACACAAACAATTTTAAAATTTGAATTCTCTCATTCATTTGATACTGTTCTTCATATATGTACTTTCCATTTCTGAAGTTGTTTTTTTTTCCTCTTTTCTTTCAGGATTTTGGCGAATATCAGGAAAGCTATTACTCAGTACAGACCACTGAAGGAGAACAGATCTCGCAATTAATTGCAGGCTACATTGATATCATCCTAAAGAAGGTACAATATGAAGATGACATGTAGTAGAAATGACTGTACAGCAGTGCAAAAGCTCAAATGTGTGCAAGCTGCACTTCTCTTTCTCTCATGAAGTCAGTGTTGTATCTTGTGTTTTGATGTTATTTAATTTTACCTGTAAGTAATATAAAGTATTTCAGTTCAACTTCTGGAAAATATCAAGGCTGTTAACTATAGAAGTAGGGTCTGTACAATGCACCTGGGCTTTGTTTTTCTTTCTGGGAGGTGAACTGCTGACTGTGAATGACTTTGAGTATTACTTCAGAAACACTGTGATCAGTAAAGCAAAGAGTTACATCTTAGTTGTGCAGAGAGAGGGATAAAATCAGTGTTTTTGAAGAGGCCAAACTGTCTTGAAACTTGATTTTATGAAGTGTGCATGACAGGGGAGAGGAGATGCTGGTATGCATCTCCAGCATTCAAAATACTCACAAATAAATGAGCACAACATCAAAGAATACCAGTTTTTCTAACAAACATGGAGCCGAATGATCATACTCTAAATATGTTGTGTGGCAAAGTCAGGTGTTTGAAATAGCACTGGCTGCTCCTTGACAAGTTTTTACTTTATTAAGGTTCAACCAAGCTACACTATTATTTGCTGTAATAGATTTTAATAGTAATGAAATGACAGAAAGCTGAGCAGCTCAGGAAAATTTATTATCTTTGTTCATGTGAAACAGTGTAGGATGTAATATCCAGTGTCCTGAAATCAGATGTGGAGGAGGATTGCCAGAATTCATCACAGTGCATATCTTTAGCTCTGGGGCTGTCAGCCTCAGATTTAATAAATGTTAAATAAACGGTAGGTTTCCATAGATGGTTTAAAACTTGGTTCTGGTTCTTAAGCTTCAAAAGTAACTTTGCTTTCTAATGCCAAACAAAAGCAGCCTTTTTGTCTTGATAGAGTACAGATGTGCATATTTTCACTCCTTGCCAATCCTTTTTTTACTTTACAATCTGCTGGCACAGCCAGTTCTAAAATGGATAAATTAGAAGCAATTCAGTAATAAACACCCCCGGTGTTTCATGATGCATATGAGAAATGGGCAGTTTCCAGTTGTCAGGCCCAAGTACCCCTGTAATGCATGCCTTGAAGTATGGTTCATTGCTCTCAGTTGCATCCTTTTATTCTTGGTGTGTTTTGGACTATTCCAACTCATTTGCTGTGGTGTGCATCTGTGGTGCATTGTTTTCTGCTAAAATATTATTGGTGCAACACCCTCCAACCCATCTTGCTCTGCAATTTTAGTATAGGTCATTAATCAGTTGACAGGGAACCCTGAACTTGAGTAACTTTTACCATTTTCTAATCTAAAAATATGTTTTTACTTCACATTAGTATGGAAGTAAGGTACAATATTTACCAGAAATAGACAGTTTCAGAGCATGGATAAACTCAAACTATGACAGTAAATACTTGGGGAAAGCTGGTGGGATGTGTATGGATGTGAATGAGGAGCTCCTGTTAAATGTACCCAAGGTCATAGTGGATGTTCCTCTTTTTATATATGTATATTTATTCAGATTACAAATCATGAAACAAGGTGGAAAGCAGGCAATATCTTTGCACTAAGTCACAAGTTGAAACGAACTGTTTCTACTAAGCACTACTTTTATTTTTTATCGTAGTTTAGATTTACTCCTCTTGTGTATATTTATACCACTACAGAAAACTGTCTCAAAAAGTCAGAAATGCAGACTGTTCAGAAGTCTAAAGTAGGTATGGTAAATAGCTTGGATACAGTATTAAATTTATCATCTTTCCTATGGATGTGTATTTCCTAGTAGTAGGTAGCACCATCTAGTAACATTTCAGGATGTTAGATATGACTGAGTTAACTGAGTCAGTCTGATGTTCCTGAGTTAGAAGAGAGTGGGAAAGGGAATGGTTAATGTCCTGTGTGTGCCAAGATTTGTTGTTGTTGTGTATTACTCAGTCCTCAGAACTTTTCTATGAGAAAAGACAATATCACTACACTTCTTTGTCCCTTTGTTCAAAAAGGCACCAATAGGCTTTTTTTCTTTACGCACTTAATCTGCCAGGGCTTAGAATGTGGTCTGTTAGATGCCGAAGGGGAGCTCTTCTTAGGTGGAGGTTAAGCTGTCACACAATGCCTGAAGCATGATGTTCAGCAGTGGACAAGACTAGGTTATTTGACTAGGTTTCTGATAAATGGCAAGGAAATGATGGAGAGAAAGCTAAAAGCAATGTGGTGTTTAACTTTTTTTTTTCTTTTCCAGAAACAAAGTAAAGATAGGTTTGGGCTTGAAGGGGATGAGGAGTCAACCATGTTGGAAGAATCTGTTTCACCTAAGAAGTGAGTGTATACAAGAGGAGGAAATGCCTTTTATTTAAGAATGACACCTTTTTGATGTGGTAGCTTTTTTCAAATGAAATAGTATAGTTATTACTGGCAAAGAACGATTTTCTACAGGGTATTTCAATAGAAGGAAGTACTATCCCCAGGCAAATCAGCAGTCTCCTAGCTTCATTCAAGGATTGAAGAGCAGGTATTTGTCATAAAATTGTTGGTTAAGGAAACCAGCAGTGGTACCAGTTTGTGGTAAATTGACTGTTGAGCAAAGGAGCTATAATTCAGTAAAATGCTGGGGAGGGAGCAATGACATAGAGCTGAAAATGTTCTATTAGATTTTTTTATCTTCTTTCAAGCAGAATGTGAAAGTGTCTTATTAGACTTTTGATCTTCATGCAAATACCTAGGATTTTCAAGGGTTTAGTTGCTTTTGTCTGCTAGCTTCATGTTCTCCATTATATGTGACTCCTGTCAGTTTAATGGTACACTGTGTCATGAAAAGAGCTGGCTTATATCACCAAACCAGTTTAGACAAGCCACTCAGGTGTGTGGTGAGGGTAAAAGTAAGGTTTTGTTATTAGTAGGTCAGGCCATGGCTCTGGTGGAAGTATAACTGAATGCAGCAAAAAGCAGAACTGTAGAGCTGGCCATACTCTTGAAAAGGAATATTAGGTCTTTCCTTGCAGTGAAGAAATGGAAATAGGTTTGTGACATTATGAGCTGTAATAAGTTGCTCAAGTCTCTGCTTGGAACTCAAGAGGATGGTGGTGTCAGCAGTGTGTATGTGAAAAATCTGATTTGTTGTTCAATATATGGCATATAGAGGATATATTTAGATAGATATTTAATGTGGCCTTATGTGAAATTTTAGCTTTTGATGGATCATGCAAGTTCAAATGTGCTTTCTTTTGACATTGCTTTTTCCAGATGACTTCCAGAATATACTACGAGCTCACTGCAGTGCAGAGAAACCCAAAACTTGTCAGAGATGAATAGAGGATTCTAACAATTTAAATAACTTCTTTCTCTTGCGGACTGCTGTTAGAATTTCTGTCAACACTTAACAGCTGTTAAAGCTTGAACCATATTTAAATATGAGCAGTGTATCTGGTCAAGCAGTTCCTGGCCATGGATGACAGTGACTTTACTGCCTCACAGCCCATTATCTGATAGGCTGCCAAATTATTCTCAAATACTAGGTGTGCATGTGCATATAAAGAGGAAAGAATGTTAGTTTTTATCCCAAATGTAGGAAGTGCTTGCAAAAGGCATCTCCACAGAGTTTATGCTTCTATTTTATTTTGATCAGTCTATAATACAACTGAAACAAAGCCGTTGTTATGTCATAAGCCTTGTTCTGGCTCTGTCAATCATGCATCTTAGAGTGGTGAAGTTATTGTGTCAGATATACCAAGATTGCACATTGCCTTCTTTCCTTCATGCCTGCTGATAACACTTGATCTGCCAAATGCCCTAGATTAATGTTTTTTATACTAAGTTAGAAAATGGTTGGGAAGATGGTAGTTTTTTTCTAGCTTCTTCAAATGTCATGAAATGCCATTGAAAATCCTAAAGGTACACCGTCCGGCAGGACTTTATTTGTACAACCTGACTAATTCTCTCTCTGTTGGATTTTTCTTTTCTTAATATTTTTTAGACCTACTATCTTGCAGCAGCAGTTCAACCGAACGGGGAAGGTGGAGCATGGCTCTGTGGCACTACCAGCTGTTATGCGTTCAGGGTCCAGTGGCCCAGAGACTTTCAACATTGGCATCATGCCTTCTCCCCAGCAACAAGTCACAATTGGTCAGATGCACAGAGGACATATGCCCCCACTTGTGAGGAACCTCCTTGTTTTGTATTTGAAACTTTTATTTGCTTTTGAAACTTGTCTGTGCTGCAAGTAGTCAGAAACAGCATGTTATGCATATTGTTAAGAGCAGGAGGAGGATATCGAGTGTGTCTTCCTGGCTGTCCTACTGAACATAAGTTTCCATCATCCCTGAAATACTTAGTGTATTGCATTTTGACTTATTTCTTCACATTCTTTATAGCTGGCTCTTCCAACCTTCTCTTCTAAGTAGTTGAACTAGTATCCACGGGTTAGAAAAAAAAGGTTTAAAGACTGGCAAAAGTAAGCACTTGTAAGAAAAAGGCTTACATCTAGCTTATTGCTAGCCCTTCTCCAGCATTCTAGTACATGGGTGTTTGCTGGTTTGTTTCTTGAACTTTATTTTCCCTTCACTGCCATGTACTGTTTTCCCTTTAAGGCTGTTTCCTAGAGGCACCTCCAGGTGCGTGATGGGCTCAGCTGTAACCAGCTGTGTCGCACATGGGGCAGCCCCTGACTTCCTGTGACAGAGCCTGCCCCAGCAGCCAGAACCTCACCCAGACACCCAATACAGATATCCATGCTGCTCTACCCAAAATCCTTCAGTTTTCTGTTAGCTTATGCATATTAATAGAAATATAGTTTTAGAATCGTCCTTGATTACATTGATAGGCTGTTCCAGGAAGTCAGTAATGATACCCTAGAAGCAATTTGAGTTTTCAGGTTCCTAGAATCCAAGTCAGTAAGACCATTTGGGACATAAGACACAGACATTTCCTGGTTTGCCTTTCAGACCTCTGCTCAGCAGGCCTTGATGGGGACTATTAATACCAGTATGCATGCTGTTCATTTTCCAAAGAAAGGACCATGCTTTTACTTCTCTAGAACAGAGAATAGAGAAAGCAGCCTTCAAGACTTATTTTTTTTTTTTCCTTTTTTTTTTTTACATAGGGTCTAAACACTCCATGCAGATTTTGGGAGGTTTTCCCCCAAAATATATACATAGGACCTTTTCCAAGGGCTATTGAAAGGCCTTTAAAAGCTTCTTATTTTAATGATTTTACAGTGGAACCTAAAGAAAAGCAGTGCTGTAAGAAGAGCAAATATATGATTTGACTGAATAGAGAATTTCTAAAATAAAGAAAATACAGGAAAAAATAGAGATAGGTAAAGTGTTCTGGAGTAGAAGAACCAGAACAAGTTTCAATGTGGACTAAACTTGGAAGAATCTTTGAGTCAAAGAGAAGGCTAGACTGAGAAAACTGAGAACTGAAAGGATTGGAAAAGATAATATTATAACTCATGATTTCTTATCCATAGGTAAATCTGTAATGTTTAGAATAACCTCTTTTTGAAGACATACATAATAAAAACAAATGTGGTGGTAGAGAAACAGTTTTGAATTCCTGCAGATTTGCTGAGCTGTGAATTCAGAAAAGGTAAACCTCTGAAAGAGGGAATTTAAAAGCATTTTAAAATGCAACATTTAGATAAAACAAATAAACAAATAAATAAGTGGTTATAATAGAAAAATAAAAATAAAACAAAATATGGGATAATCTGAAATATTCTCTTCCATTTTTTTAAATTTGAACAACAGAAGCTGTTACCTGTCCTACCTTACTCCTAAACACTGAAACCCAGAAAGAAAAAACAAGGGACAAAAAAACCAAACCATTTTACACTCCTACAAAATTACACATATTTATATTTCAAAGAATCATTGCATTCTAATTATTCACAGTACTGCTATGACTTTTCACTCTACTTTGAATTTCTTCCCCTTAATAGCAAGTCTCCTTGCTTTCTCTTTTAATGTAGCAATACTACAGAATCTAAAAGAAGAAAGGTAAAGAAAGAGAGAAAGAAGGATAGACTGAGAGTGAAAAGCCTGACAACTGTGTAACAAACAAGAACATAGTAGAAAAAAAATGTATTGTACTGAAGCTGAAAATTCTTTTTGAAAAATGTCAGAAGACCAGGTAGATTATTAAGCAATACAGTAAGATAATTATTTGTTTGCCTTGTTTGTACAATATTAACTACCTAATTTGTAAGGCATGGTGATAGAATTTAAATGCTAATAAAATCTTAACTGAGCTGATGTAATCACAACAAAACAGATTTTATATGAGTACATATCCTGTGTGGAAGGAACAAAATACCCAGCAGGACCAGAACCCTGGACTTCCACAGGGCAAACTTTGGTCTCCTCAATCATCTATTAAGGGAAATCCCATGGGACAGGGTGCTAGAAAATAAAGGAGCTCAAGATAGCTGGTCAACATTCAAGGACCACTTCTTGCAAGCACAGGATCAGAGTGTCCCAATGGTTAGGAAATCTAGTAAGGGTGCTAGGAGACCTGCATGGTTAAAGAAGGAACTACTGGGCAAACTTAAGTGGAAAAGGAAAATCTATAGATCATGGAAGGAGGGGCTGGTCACTTGGGAGGAATATAGGACTGTTGTCAGAGGATGTAGGGAGGCAATTAGGAAAGCTAAGGCCTCCTTGGAACTTAACCTTGCAAGTCAGGTTAAGGATAATAGAAAGGGCTTTTTCAAGTACATAGCTAGCAAAACTAGCAATAGAGGCAATATTGGCCCATTGAGGAATGAGGTGGGAGCCCTGGTGACAGAGGATATAAAGAAGGCAGAGGTGCTGAATGCCTTCTTTGCCTCTGTCTTCACTCCTGCAGGGTCTCCCTATGAGCCCCAGATTCATATAGCCCCAGAAGAAGTCAAGATAGAGGAAGAGTTTGACATGGTAGATGAGGATTGGGTTAGGGATCAGTTGAGTAATCTGGACATCCATAAATCAATGGGTCCAGATGGAATGCACCCAAGGGTGCTGAGGGAGCTGGCGGAGGTCATTGCTAGGCCACTCTCCATCATCTTCAGTAAATCATGGGCAACAGGTGAGGTGCCTGAGGACTGGAGGATAGCAAATGTCACTCCAGTCTACAAGAAGGGCAAGAAGGAGGACCCGGGTAACTATAGACCGGTCAGCCTCACCTCCATCCCTGGAAAGGTGATGGAACAACTTGTTCTTGTGACTATCTCCAGGCACATCAAGGACATGGGGGTCATCAAGAGCAGTCAGCATGGTTTTATCAAGGGTAAATCATGTTTGACTAACCTCATAGCCTTCTATGAGGAAATTACTAGGTGGATAGATGATGGTAGAGCGGTAGATGTGGTTTATCTTGATTTCAGTAAAGCATTTGACACCGTCTCCCACAGCATCCTTGTGGATAAGTTGATCAGGTATGGGTTTGGTGACCAGGAAGTGAGGTGGATTAGGAACTGGTTGAAAGGAAGGAGTCAGAGAGTTGTAGTCAATGGGGTAGAATCTGGTTGGAGGTGTGTTACTAGTGGAGTCCCACAAGGGTCGGTGCTGGGACCGGTGTTGTTCAACATCTTCATCAACGACCTGGATGAGGGTATAGAATGTACCCTCAGCAAGTTTGCTGATGACACTAAGCTGGGAGGAGTGGCTGACACACCAGAAGGCTGTGCTGCCATTCAGAGAGACTTAGATAGGTTGGAGAGTTGGGCGGGGAGAAACATGATGAAATTCAACAAGGGGAAGTGCAGAGTTTTACATTTGGGGAAGAACAACACCATGTCCCAGTACAGGTTGGGGGCTGAACTGCTGGAGAGTAGTGTAGGTGAAAGAGACCTGGGGGTCCTGGTAGACAGGAGGATGACCATGAGCCAGCAATGTGCCCTTGTGGCCAAGAAGGCCAATGGCATCCTGGGGTGTATTAGAAAGGGTGTGGTTAGTAGGTCAAGAGAGGTTCTCCTCCCCCTCTATTCTGCATTGGTGAGGCCACATCTGGAGTATTGTGTCCAGTTCTGGGCCCCTCAGTTCAAAAAGGACAGGGAACTGCTCGAGAGAGTCCAGCGCAGAGCTACGAAGATGATTAGGGGAGTGGAACATCTCCCTTATGAGGAAAGGCTGAGGGAGCTGGGTCTCTTTAGCTTGGAGAAAAGGAGACTGAGGGGTGACCTCATCAATGTTTACAAATATGTAAGGGGTGAGTGTCAGGGGGACGGAGTTAGGCTTTTCTCAGTGATGACCAGTGATAGGACAAGGGGTAATGGGTGTAAATTGGAGCATAGGAGGTTCAAGGTGAATATCCGAAAAAAATTTTTTACTGTAAGAGTGACAGAGCACTGGAACAGACTGCCCAGGGAGGTTGTGGAGTCTCCCTCACTGGAGACATTCAAAACCCACCTGGATGAGTTCCTGTGTGATGTACTCTAGGTGACCCTGCTCTGGCAGGGGGGTTGGACTAGATGATCTCTCGAGGTCCCTTCCAGCCCCTAAGATTCTGTGATTCTATGATTCATTCTGTGTGGCCCACAGGTGCTTTCTTGCTTCATGGAGAGCTCGTACTATACTCCCCTCAGCATGTCAAATGTGTGGTTCATGCTATATGCATACTGGGCATGCTCTTTCTTTTCAACTTCTGCTCTACTTTTACTTTCAGCACTACATTTGTCACTAGCTTCTTCTATGGTGACTTTCAGTACCTCAGTGTTGCACAGATAATATCTTTTACATCTTTCCTGTAGGATGTGGAACTGCCATTCCATTTTACACATGGAAAATCTGGCATGGAAGTCCAGGCATCTGCTAATTTGAGATACTTTGTGACCTGTTGATGTCTAAAATTCTTGACATTGTGTCATACTTGATATGTTTGAATCGTAGTTCCTATTTGCCTCAGTTGCAGCACAGTGCAAGTAATACTGTACAGTACCAGAGAAAATAAGGAACAGCAAATAATTTGAAAAAAACCCTCTTCCTATCTTCACTAAATACATTGTGTCAGATGCATGATTATAATTGAGTTTTCTGGGGAGATGTATAGTCTTAATCAATTATTCTCAATGCCAGAGCAATTTTGTGGGAAACAGTGTATTAAAACTTGCATGTGCACACAGACAACTTCAGTCTTTCCCCTTCCCTGTGTTTTACTGTCTTTGCAAGGTAATGATCTGTTACACCATGTATTTTTGAAGAAGGAATGCTTATTAATAAATAATGAGTAATCTTCTTAAATATAGTGGTTTTCACATAAGTGTTCGCTGTGTCTGTATGTGTGCATGTAAGCCAAAAGTTTACCTAACTTTTGGTAAGGTGAGTAGAAGAAAATTATTGTATTACAAACAGAATTTCTTTAAGATTATTAGTGTTATCAAATCATCATGCTTGCATCACTTAATAACAGCGTTTGATATTAGCAATTTAAAACAATTTTTCTTAAAATGTCTGTTTAAAACATGTCTGGATTTTGTCACTCAATGCCAAGGACAGGTTTGCACTAGAACCAAGAGGTAGTAATTTACAGCAACATATAGACCTGAAGTGCACAGCATGCAAGATGTCTACAAAAATAACTTACAGCCCTTTTAAACACTTGATCCACTAGTAAATCTGTCTGCAATTTTCATCAGCGTTCTCATTGATATTCCTAGTTGAGTGTGTATTGCAGCTCTCTCTTTCTGGGGTATGAACCTAAATATTCTCATAAGTGTTGTGGAGTGCTGGAGAAGACTGCTAAGAATAGGGATCATTCATGCCTTTATATCCTAACAACAAAATGAAGACCAGCATACTTTATTTTTGAAATCCAACATTTTCTTTCTGCTGTGAAGTTGAAATTATGCAGAAGTCTCTCTGTAGCATCTTTTTACAAGAAAGCTGGGTCATTTTAATAGTTTAGGCATTAGGAAGACCCCATGCCACTAAAAAATGGCACTATAAGGAATGCAGTATTTTGAATGGGAAAACTGAAAGATTTTCTGAACTGTTTCATTGCAGGAATTGATATGACTGGTTTTGGATTTTGCAGTTTCAGAGTTAACTAAATTATTTTTGTCTAAGGGGAAAAATGTTATGCAAGAAGCTTGTGTATTTTGGAGCAGTAATTTGTAGAGCTATGTTTACATCATGAACAACGAAATATTCTGGTTGGAAACAGCATTATCAAAAATGGAGAAGCAGTTGTCATTACACTTAAGCACGATTAATTGCTTGAATTTAGTATTAATTCAAGTACTGTCTGTTCTCAACAGTTTGCTCCTTGAGGTTGTCATCCCTATTGCAGATTCTTATCATGTGTAGTGATGAATTCCAGATGTTCTTGTACTCATAGTGTAGTCGCAGGGAGTGAAAATGAGCATATTGCAAATTAGGACTTAGATTTGACAGTTCATACTTGTTCAGTCCAGTAACTTGATAATGTAAGTAGAGAAATGGTTGTACTGAGAACTGTGGGGTTTTCTGAGTAACAGGCATGTTTGCTGTTTTACATGAAACAGAACGGTTAAGGTTTCGTACAGGAGAGTGTCTTACCTTCAGGAGATATTGGTATAAACAAAGTGTGTACTTTTTGGTTCATAAGACTGAGTTTTCCCTTTATTTTGCCAGGATGTCCTGATGAGTCTGGCCAAAGCTGTTGCAAATGCTGCTGCCATGTTGGTGCTAAAGGCCAAGAACGTGGCTCAGGTGGCTGAGGACACAGTCCTGCAGAACAGGGTCATTGCTGCTGCTACCCAGTGCGCGCTCTCTACGTCCCAGCTCGTGGCGTGTGCGAAGGTGAGGTGAGGCCAGCAGTGTTGGTGAGGTCGCAAGGCATGGGTTTGGGTGCATGCTGCTCTGTTCCCAGTCATCTTGGGCAAGATGCTGTGTTAATATAAAAGCTCAAGATTTATGCAATATCTAAGCTGCTGATCCCATAATGGTGGCAACCAGCAGCCCAGAGGATGTGAAGCATTGCTGTTATCTCCAAAGAGGGTTCCACAGGTAATAGAGCTCATCTGATGAGTTAATAATATTTGTAAAATAAAAAAGTGTAAAATATTTATTCAAGAAGTACAGCTTGACTATGCAAGTTTTTTTTATAAAGCCAAGAACTAGGATGGGTTCACCTCATCTAAAGCTAAATAATTAAAATTTGGCATCATTTCTGAAAATAAGATCAAGTTGGTGATAATTAATTTTTAAATATAGCTGCACTAATTTACAGTAGTCCAGTTATTTTAATAGATCTGTTGCTTGGCTGAGTCCTCATTTTCAATGTAAGCAAATTGCAAAGGAGTTGAGATCAGACCTTTAATTCCAAAGTCTGCATTTGAATCATTACATCTTCTACAGCCTGTTTTATCTTTAAAATAAATAAATACTTATTTAATTTTAAAAATTAAATAGTTTGTGTTTCCTGCTAGAATGCTATTTTATAAGTTTCTGGGGAAGTGGGTTTTCAGCTGTTGTGAAACATGCAGAAGGTTTGTGATAAAGTTAATAGCAGTTATTAGGTATTAAGTACTCTATATTTTCTACATTCTTTCTCTGGTTTCAAAGACTTCTTGTAATGCATATATTTATATGAATTTTCGTTATTTGAGCTTGATGTTCTTATTGCCCGTGAATTTCTTCAATATGGTATAAAATACCCAGTAAGCTTCCTGTTTTTGTCATGACACACATGCCTTTCCCACTTCTAAATGCTGTCCAGATCTAGATATGCATAAACAAAATGGGAGGGGGTTGTTTATAATCTGTAATTACAGGGTTTATTATTTGTCTTTTGGCAGGTCCCAAGCACTACTTGTATTTAAACAAACAAAAAACTGATATAAGAACGATTTACAAGACCAGTTCAAATTTAGATGTCATTTTGGATGAAATTCTAAGATACAGAGGTCTGCTGGTGGATGTAGTTACTTTGGAGGAGTTTGGCTCATGTCTGCTCCCCAGAACCACTGTCTAGTATTTTCTCCATTCAGTAGCTGCTGAAGAAACATAAAACAAGATGGAGGCTTCCATTCTGAGAGACTATATTGAGATTAAATTAACAATATGCAGAGCCTAGATTCCTAATATAGATGTCTAAAGCTACCTGTTAAAATACTTCCTTTCAGGGTTTTCTGTCTAGGGAAATTTAAGTTAGATTACAAACTAATGTAGTGGATGCTTCACTTGTTAGCAGTCAGGAAATTTGCAAATAAATTGCCTTCTCTGAATGCTTTGTGTCCTTTCCCCACCCAGGTTGTGAGTCCCACCATCAGCTCTCCAGTGTGCCAGGAACAGCTGATAGAGGCAGGGAAACTGGTAGACCGTTCAGTGGAGAACTGTGTGAGGGCCTGCCAGGCTGCCACAGATGACACTGAGTTACTGAAGCAGGTCAGTGCAGCTGCCGGCATTGTCAGCCAGGCCCTGAATGACCTCTTGCAGCACGTCCGCCAGTTCGCGAGCAGGGGAGAGCCCATCGGGCGCTATGACCAGGCTACCGATACCATCATGTGTGTCACAGAGAGTATTTTCAGTTCCATGGGAGATGCTGGTAAGTTTCTGTAAAGGACAGGAGCTCTTCATCATTCAGAGATGTGCACATTTCAAATAATGGAAGTAAAAAACCTTCTCTGAAGTGTACTGTGCTTCTAGAACTGTGCTGTCATGACAGGTAGTCGTTCAACCCATAATATGAAATCAGCACAATGTTCAGAGTCAAATATCTTGGTGAGCAATACTCAATTTTCAGTAGAAGGCATTCAGATTCCAGTCTGCGTTTCCAATTGATCATTGCACTCCTGTGGTTGCAATTTTAACAGCAGAGAGACTCTGGGTTGTGACTATTTTATTATTGCCAAGCAGGTTATTCTTTTTGTTTGATATACTGGCTCAATACTGTAAGGAAGGCATTTAAAGGAATTTTTTCAAGTAGAATATTTGGACTGGGAGCTGGGTTAGCCATTATTGGTAAAATATTTGATTGCAAAATTACATACCAGGAAATAGTTGAGAATGCAAAGACTACGGGTTTTTTAATCCCCACTGTAGCAGTTTCCTCCATTTGTTGTGATGCAAGATTTTGTTTATGAAGTTTCTAAGTTTTAACTATTTGTGTATCATTTCCAAATCAAAAGAACACTTCAGTGAATGTAACTTTATTTTTGTCTTGCTGAGATGACTTTTGAAACCAAAACTGAAATGCAGGCAAGAGGAAAGTAAAAATGTAACTGTATGCCACAGGTGAGATGGTGCGGCAGGCTCGGGTGCTGGCTCAAGCCACTTCTGATCTCGTCAATGCCATGAGGTCAGATGCTGAGGCAGAAATTGACATGGAAAACTCTAAGAAGCTTCTGGCTGCTGCAAAACTCCTGGCAGATTCTACAGCCCGCATGGTTGAAGCTGCAAAGGTATCAGGAGAATGAACTGTCAGCTTTAAATTGTATGGTTATACACAAAGAACAGGTTGTATGTGGGATATTACAGATCGGAACTGGCTAGTAGTAAAGATAGTTTTTCTTATCTTGTAAATGTTATCTGTTCAATGAGTTATTGTAGGTCTTTTCAGAAAAAACAAAAACCGAATTTCTCAGTTACCTTTAAAAAAAACAAACACAAAACAACAAACCAGCAAAACCTTCTTGCACTCCTTTACTCACCTGTGTACAGGGTGGTCATGAGTCAAGCCATCTAGGGCAGTTACCACCAGCCTACTACTGTCATGCAAAGTCTTGTACCAGTCTACCAATACAAATGGAAGAACAAACCCATAGCAATCTTAAATACCTTAAAAGTCTTAAAAATATCTCTTACAAGAGCCATAAACAAAACACTTCTGCCTCTGTTTCCCTTAGAAACGGTTGCTTCTACCTGGGGAATCTTGCCTGTGTTGTTCCCCCCCAGATCCCCTGTTCTAACAAGACAGGCAAATTATCTGTTTCTTTTGGTGCTAGAAACCTGTTTAAATCCACCAGGGAGGAATATGTTCTTGGAATTGTTTCCCAGATACTGCACCAAGATGATTTTTACAGATCAGGGCCAGCCATTTCGTCAGGGCTCTGGAGGGCTCATGCCTGGCTAAGGAGCATATCCCAAGGTTTTTTTCATAAGCGCCTAAAGTAGTATGTGAAGCAAATGTTCAACTCCCTGCCTCAGAGTATTTAACATATATCAGTAACAGCCTTGCACTGGCAATAAATTTTCAACTTAAAAGTCTTTTAACAATGTAATGAATGTTAATTTTATTAATGTTAATGTAATTCTAGTTAATATAAGGAGAATAAAGGCTGATGTATCTGACCCTGTCTGGAGCTAAAACATTGATATTCATCTACGTTTTCTCCTGGAACTTTTACTGAAATTTGTCTTTGCTCTGAAATTCTGTGCAGGGAGCTGCAGCCAATCCTGAAAACGAGGATCAGCAGCAGCGTCTGAGGGAAGCAGCAGAGGGGCTGCGGGTTGCGACAAATGCTGCTGCACAGAACGCCATCAAGAAGAAGATTGTCAACAGATTAGAGGTTGGAAACGAGATGTTGTTGAATTTTCAGTTTACTCTGTCTTGATAATTAATATCTGTAGATTATGTCAAGCAAGTAGAAAAATGGGTATTTCAGGATAAGTGCTAAGCATAGAATGGTAGCACTGTAAGCTCTGTACCAGAGTACAAGGCTTGGAATTAGAAATGCTTGTACATGATACCATCATCTTCAAAAACAGAGCAACTTCTCTCACTGATGTAATGAAGTGGTGTAAGAATTTGACTCAGAAGGCATTTGATGGTGACTTAGCCATAAAATTAGGACAGCTGAGCTTTCAAACAGCTGAGCTGATACTATTGATTACTGTTCTAATTTATCTGTATAATCTGTCATTTATACCCATCATCTTTTGTTGGTTTTACTAGTGTATCTGCCAGTTTCATGTAAATTACCATACAAAGTTGTGTTGAATAGCACCATGTCCAATCCAACTGATAAGTTGTTCAGAGAATCAAAGCAGCAGAAATAAAAGTGAAGAGATGCATTGTATCTAGCAGCACAGCCAAGGGGAAGGAAAGCAATTTACTGTGCAGTAAAGATAAAATATCTTTGAAGTTTATCTTGTAGGCAAGGTTTAATTTTCCCATTATCAGCTACAACGTAGAAAAAATAGATTGAAAAAAAAAGAAACTTTTTGTAATTCCTGGTTTGCAGCTGTGGTTTTACAGTAGTCTGATTCAAATGGAATGAGATTAGACAAATAAGATCATCTAAGCAGGTAACCATGTTCCAGAAGTGCATTTAAATTACTTTATCTGCCTAGATCCAAAGATCAGGAGTATTTCATGAAATAAAGGCTGTTGTCTCAATTTTCTAACTACATTCAAGAAAGCTTTTAGGAAGGATTTTTTCTTTTGTTTCATTGTTATAATATATCCTGCCTTGCAAAAGGCATCACAGAAACGTGTAACGATGAGAATGAACTTGATGCTTGGTTGTATTTAGTGGGGCAATCAAAGAAAGGTATTGTACAACATGTGGGAATACTTTGGGTAAACTATTACATTTTTAATTTTGTAATAGGTAGACGTTGCTAATAAGACTTCTAGACATTTGAATACGGTTGTCCTAATGGTTTTAGACTTGGTAATAACAGTATTTTGTATCTCTGCATTGTTTTAAGACCTCTGTGTTTGCCACAGAGCAGTCTCAGTAGAAGCTGACTTCCTTTAGTCAGAGGTGTTAATGTAGCTACTTGATTAGACAATTTCTGCTCTCTGTAATTTACTACTTTTGGTCATATTGCAGCCTAAGCTATGAAGAAGTAAGAGCACAGAATCCTTCTAGTTCCACCTTTTCCTTTTTATTGGCAAATAGAGATAGATGACATGGTTCAGCTCATTTTCATCTTGAGAGAAGGGCAACCCTGAGTTTCCTTAAGGCAAATCAAATTATTCAAGAATATAGTGTACTAATCTGTTAAAATTGTTACTATCAAAGTTACCTATAATATATATTTCATCCTCTGAATTACTCAGACTTTTACTACTGATTTAATTGTTTCTTTTTCTCCAAAGATTGCAGCTAAACAAGCTGCAGCTGCTGCTACTCAGACTATTGCAGCTTCTCAGAATGCAGCTGTTTCAAATAAGAACACAGCAGCCCACCAGCAACTTGTGCAGAGCTGTAAGGTAAACATATTCCAACTCACTGACAAATGACTCCTGAACTCTTCTTTATGGGGAATTGAAGGTCATGTTTTGTAATAATACTATAATGCTGTTGCAAACTTGAAAGGAGATTTAAAAACAACACAAAATGAAAAACCCAACCAAAATACACAACAACCAAACCCAACACCAAGCATATTTATCTGTATGGTAACATTTGAGTTTTCTGAAACAAAGGCTGAAGTAGCAGTAGTGATTTATACTATAATGGAAAGAAATCCTTATTTCATGTAGTGGCTATATAACCACATACGTCCTGCTATTCTGGTGTTCAGCCTACAAGCAACTGTGGCCTTAATTATCACTGTAAAGAATAAGTTATAAACCTTAGTATGGAGTTAACATGATTCCTAGCTTGAAGTTAAAGCTTCCACGACCTCAGATTCAAGATATGTCTGAAGTCAAGCACATTTTTATCATTCTAGGCTAGAATTCAGAGTCTGATGAAAAGCTGTTCTCTTTTGTTAGTTACATTTGGCAGCTTAATTCTACCAAACTATTGTTTCAGGGTTTTTAAATAAATTGCAATTAAAAAATTGGAGAAGGCAGTAAATTGCAAAAGGTGTTTTTTTTCTGGATGGAAGAGCAGTTATGTGGGGAATGAGTAAAAAAAAAACCAAACTATTAAAGAAGGCATCATTAAAAGCCACATCATCCATTATTTATTTTCATGGTGGTGTTCCTAAGAAATATTTCAATTAAATAAGGTAGTTTAAGTACACTTCAAGATTGTGTTGTAGGCAGCTGTTATTTCAGTATGATTATTTTAAAAAGCAAGCTGATTCACTGTGTTGTTTACAGTTTCTTCTAATTTGATCATGGTGATGACTTATCAGACAGCAAAAAAGATCTTAGACCTACTTTTTAGGGGCAGAAAAAGTTATTTATATTGCATTGCTGAGGTAAGTGCTGTTGTGAAATGATCGGACAAGAAGCATGAATCTGGGCAGCCCAGAAATACAATTTTAGCAATACACACTTCAGAATGCTCCAGCCATACTATAAAGTTTGCATTGTTAGAAGTCAAGGAAAAGTCAAGACTCAGATGCTTTGTGCTTTCTTAAAAGTAGGGTGGCTCTGAAAAATCATACTGTGCTTTAATTCAGTTCTGTGGAATCTTAAACTAATTCTGTGAAGACACAAGAGTATTTCACTTGTGAATACTACAGGTTGTCTTTAAGAGGGATGGGAAGAGGGCTTGCTTTAATGTAAGAGGGTTTGGAGGTTTTATTTGCCTACTAATAGCTTCTCCCTTTGTTTATTATAGAATGTTGCAGACCACATTCCTCAGTTGGTGCAGGGTGTAAGAGGAAGTCAAGCTCAGGCAGAAGACCTCAGTGCCCAGCTTGCTTTAATAAATTCCAGCCAGAACTTCCTTCAGGTGAAGTGAATCAGTCCCTGTAGTAGATTACATCAGAACAAAGAGCATTTTTCTAGTGCTGTATGGGTTTTTTTGTGATTAAAAAAGCAGTAAACTGTGAAGAACCATGTGCAGAAGGTCATCACTGACATGGCTAAGGAGAATTCAGTCCCTCTGATCAGAGGGCTCAAGTATGTTGAATGAGTGGAGACTGAAAACTGCCAGATTTGGCATCAGTCAGTTCTGCCTTAAATGTGGAATGAAAATGAACCCTTTTATTCGTTCCTGTTAGCAGGTTCTTTATGGTCCCATGTAGGCAGAAGTATCACAGTGCTCTCATTCTGAGTGTTTTGCTATATGATTCCCTCTGGAGTTACTGAAGTGATGTATCTCCTCTCTAACTGTATGTGTGATGGCAAGAATCAGCAGAGTATTTTGATTGTGTTAGCAGCAAACTCTGTGAAAAGGCATTGCTGGAATTACAAGTTCCCATTTATAGAATTTTGGCAGTTTAATATTTAGAAACATTGAAACAATGCCATCTGTGCCTCCTGGACCTGCTCATACCACATGGATGGTAAATGGCAAAACTGCACATTTAGCTGTCTTTAAGTAGTCTAAGCTAGTGTGTAGAAGGTGCATGGGTAAGGAGCAGGGAAGTGCATGAAGTGGTCAACACAGAAAAGCCAGAAACCTCATGAGTTTGTGAATGGAGAAAGCACTTGGTTTATTGAGTTCTAAGCCTGCTTTAAAGAAAAATGAGGCAGTAAAACTAATTGTTCACTGCTTTTCTTTGAACAGCCTGGAAGTAAAATGGTGGCATCTGCTAAAGCTGCAGTCCCCACTGTGACTGATCAAGCAGCAGCAATGCAGCTAAGTCAGTGTGCCAAGAACCTTGCGACCAGCTTAGCTGAGCTACGAACTGCCTCCCAGAAGGTAGGTGGGCACAAGTTTTAATCAGACAGAGCAAGCTGGCTTGGATGGTGGTCAGAGGCTCTATCCTGCTTGACCCACTGTCTTCCTCAAGGGAATAGCTCATGCTCAAGCAAAAGTCACTTCTCAGTCTTGCTTTTTGTGCAGTTTGCTCAGACTGCTGTGTGGCTGTTCTAGTATCTGAAGGAGACCAGGGTAAGGGGAGCATATCTCATGCACCTGCCAAACTGAAGACAACCCAGATTCAGCACTGCTGTGGCCAGTTTTGTGACTGTGAGCTAGAGCTATCACCTCTAAAATTCAGGACAGCAGAGGCTATCTGTGCTCCACTCACAGATTTCTGAACTATGTATGGGTTAAAAAAAAAAAAGTGTGAATGGAGAAAGCACTTGGTTTATTGAGTTCTAAGCCTGCTTTAAAGAAAAATGAGGCAGTAAAACTAATTGTTCACTGCTTTTCTTTGAACAGCCTGGAAGTAAAATGGTGGCATCTGCTAAAGCTGCAGTCCCCACTGTGACTGATCAAGCAGCAGCAATGCAGCTAAGTCAGTGTGCCAAGAACCTTGCGACCAGCTTAGCTGAGCTACGAACTGCCTCCCAGAAGGTAGGTGGGCACAAGTTTTAATCAGACAGAGCAAGCTGGCTTGGATGGTGGTCAGAGGCTCTATCCTGCTTGACCCACTGTCTTCCTCAAGGGAATAGCTCATGCTCAAGCAAAAGTCACTTCTCAGTCTTGCTTTTTGTGCAGTTTGCTCAGACTGCTGTGTGGCTGTTCTAGTATCTGAAGGAGACCAGGGTAAGGGGAGCATATCTCATGCACCTGCCAAACTGAAGACAACCCAGATTCAGCACTGCTGTGGCCAGTTTTGTGACTGTGAGCTAGAGCTATCACCTCTAAAATTCAGGACAGCAGAGGCTATCTGTGCTCCACTCACAGATTTCTGAACTATGTATGGGTTAAAAAAAAAAAAGAAAAAAAAAAAAGTGGGAATTCTGCATTTTATGTGTGTGTACACTGTGGCCCACAAAACAGGATTGCAGCATTTAGGTGGCTACACCTGAGCACATGTTAAAATTTCCAGCTCAGGTACTGATGACTGTGGGCTGCCACATCAGGAGGGTTTGGTGTGAGTCGTCACAGTGCGGTTAGGCTGTTTGTCAAAGGTGAGGTCCATACTTCAGCCCTTATTTTCTCAGTACCTGGACTGCTTCGTGTGAAAGTGTGTACACAAGCTACATGCATCTCAGCCCCTGATGGCTCTTAATGTGTTATTCTATTCACAAGCTAAGAATATTGTGCGGGAGTTGGGAATTGATGTGTAACGCTTGAAGTGTCCACAATGGCCTTGAATGTCATGAAAGCAGTAATTTGAGAGGGGGAGATTATATCAGAGACGTTTATTACTTGTCATAGTGGCTTACAGCTGCTAACTGACATTGTTCTGATTTCTGAATAGGCTCATGAAGCATGTGGCCCAATGGAAATTGATTCTGCTTTGAATACAGTCCAGACACTCAAAAATGAACTGCAAGATGCGAAGATGGCAGCTGTGGATGGACAGTTAAAACCTCTTCCTGGAGAAACTGTAATTGAGGAAGGATATTCTTCATTTAAAAACAAACAAACAAAGTTAGCTGTTAATAATCTTAAGTATTAGAGCCAAAATGAGTAGTGAGGCTTTGCATAAAGATGGCACTGATAGGATTTTGCAGTAATATCTTTACAAAGCTTGTATATTCCAACTACACCAGAAGCATGTTCTGTAGCAGCATTACTGATAGGGCTGTAGAGTCTCCTTCACTATTGAACGAATTAGTTTAGTAGCAGCAATGTTTCAGTCTTTTCTTGTTGAAAAGAATTGCTTTTCAACAGTGAAAGAGATGAGAACTCAGTAGTTATAAGACTACCAGAACTAGTAGGCTTCAAAAATGAAATATTTTATTTGGCAAAAACTCCTCCTCAGATGAAGGTACTGATTTCTATTGCTAATTATGAAATAATTTTCTTCATATTACCCGATGTGGTAGTTTACTTCACCCTGAAAAGGGAAAGAAAGCATGCCAGTCAGGTGTCAGACAAACTGTGTTCAGTAGTTGAGGTAAAAGCTTGGGTTTTGTGCAATGAGGAAATTTTTTTAGTAGTATTTAAAAAAAAACAAGTGTGATTTAATTAAGCTTAAAGAATGTTGTCTTTTGTAATTTATCACAGCTTGAGAAATGTGCTCAGGACCTGGGAAGTACATCCAAAGCAGTTGGTTCATCAATGGCCCAGCTGTTAACTTGTGCTGCTCAAGGCAACGAGCACTACACAGGTAATGTTTTATTCATAATACCTCTGCAAACACTCTGCTTTCCATAAAATACCTGGTAGAAGATTTTCCTATCACAGTCTACTTGAATCAAGGAATCACTACTGTTTTGTTTTATTTTTATGCTGATACTGAATTGTGGCAAGTTACTAGGAATTGCTAGTGTGAATTATGTGCTTCAGAAAAGAACAGTGTTGCAGTGTGGCTGTATATAATCGGAATAGAATGAGACATCTGTTGTTGTTGTAAATATATGACCCTGAAACTCTGTGAAGGGCAGAACTAAGAAGTCGTGCATCTTAAAGGTCAGTGCCACTGGAAATGTTTCTGTATCCTTTCAGAAGGATAAAAGGGTATTTGGAATTCACAGGATTCAAATATATTTGGTATAGCTTGGTGATGTTTAAAACAGTATCTCTTACTAGATATTACCGGTCTGTATGTGTATAAAGCAGGTAGTGTTTCTGACTCATTGATTATGTTGGGATAGTTTGGGAATGTGGGCACACAGATTCTGCAATTTGTTTTTTACCTGTTCAGAACCCCAAAGCACCTTAATAAAGAATATGTCCTTGGGAGAGGGAGTTTCCCCTTTCATTTCTTTCTGGAAGAAATGAAAGCTCTTGATGCAAATGCTACTGTAGGATTTGTTTTATTATTACTGATAAAACACATTATGGCAATTGCCACTTAATTGGGTATAATTACATCAGGGCTACATAATTTAAATTTGCTTTAATTTGAAGCAGATGTAGTTGCATTAAAATGGCTTGTGTTTCTGTTACATAGCTATGCAAAAGTTAGCACTGGGTGTCTGGTGAAAGAATGCAGGTACTTGCCAGCAGATACTGAATAAATTCATCTAGTAGCTCTCAACATCAAGCTATAGGAGCTGTTTGGTTGGGAAATCCTACAAAGTAGTAAGTTCCTTTTCAAAGCTCATAGCACTGTTTTTTCTCAAATACTGTCTTGTTATATAAAAACCAGTATGTGCTCAAGCAAGCAGAGTCAAGGTATTATGACCTTTTCCCATTTCTCTATGATAAAAATTCTTTGCAGCTTATATTTAATAATTCCTAGCTGTCTGCACATGTCACAGTAAGTTTATATTCACTTTGTACTTAGTCATTGTAGAGGATGAAAGCAGCACCAAACTGAAAGTAAACAATCAGACCTTTTTATTTTGTGGTGCTGTGATAATTAAGTCTAACTTAGAAGATGCTTACTGGTACTCTAAAGGAAACAAAATGTGTGGGTATTTTTACTGATACTTTCTTCAAATTAATAACATAGAAAGCTCTCTGTGGTTTATCAAATAGAAGGGTTGTAACTGCAGTGTAGGTAGTACTGTTTCTCTGCCTAGCTTGAATTAAATAGGGCATATAATATCACTTGCTTTTCATTATCTGCCAGAGTTTCTGAGTCTAAAACTATTTGTTTGAGAAGAGAGAATGTTAAAGGTACTGGTGTTAAAATGCTTATATGGCTACTTTGTGAGTTGTATTTGGTTGTGATATCCCAGCTTTCTAAACATTTCCAAGAGAAATGTTAGAACATTTTAATTATTTTTATGCCTAAATATGGAGAATCAAGAGGTCTTGTATATCAAATGTGAACCTTCTTTCAGAGCTTTCTTTTGATAGAAATAGCATGATTTTAACATGATCCATAGCTTGAAGTATGAGTTTTTCCCCATTTCTGGTTTTAGTTTTTCTTCTTTTTCAGTGCTTCACTAAGATTTAGTCCCTGATGTAGAACTGTGCCTGGAATGTGGTCTTTGGGGTATAACGTTTACTGTACAGCTTCAGGCATTTCTCTAGGCAAATGATACTGTGCATTTCAAATGTGTTCATGTTCAATGATTTTCTTTTAAACTGCATTTGCAATAATATTTGGCAATGGGATCATTACCTGCAAATTTACCTGCCATAAAATACAAAGATCATCTTTAAAAGGGTACTAATAGGATCCTTGATGAAATCTAAACATAGGAGTTGCTGCCAGAGAAACTGCTCAGGCTTTGAAGACTTTGGCTCAGGCAGCACGAGGAGTCGCAGCATCTACTACTGACCCTGTGGCAGCACATGCCATGTTGGATTCAGCCAGGGATGTCATGGAAGGTTCTGCTATGCTTATTCAGGAGGCCAAGCAGGCCCTGGCTGCACCAGGGGATGCAGACAGTCAGCAGAGATTAGCCCAGGTAAGGTGTGACTTGAGAAGCCATGTGAAATATCAAACACTCAGTGAAATTTACTTAGAATGCAGCATTAAATAATGAGAGAGAACAGCAGAAAATAAAGGCTGCAAGGAGTGTCAGCTTTATATTCCTTCCTGCAGCTCTCAGGTAGTAACTTTGTGACTATGCTAAACAATGCAGATGGTGCCATGTATGGTATTTTAGTCATCTTCTAGAAAAATAAACTTATACAAAGATGGAGTTAAGTCCTTTTACCCACAACATGTTTCAGTAGGCTGCTTGACTGCAAAAACGAAACAACTATTAAACTGATCATATTCAAATAAAGCATTTGTATTCATGGTATATGCAAAAAATAAATGCATGTTTTCTACATATGTGGCACCACTGCTTTTGAACTGGTCTCAGAAGTTCTATAATTTGGTCTCAGAAGTTCTATAATTTTAAACCATTTCTTATGAGGAGACATTTGTTTTAACTGAGACTTTGTCTGAAAAAAAAAAAAAATAACATGTGAAGGATTTCTGTGATTAGGAAATTATTAACTTCAGGGGCATTCCCATCTCTGCAGTGCTGCAGCCTTTATCCCAGGCGCCAGGAGCAGTTGTGGAGCTGCCCTGCCAACATTATCCTGTCAAATGGGTGAGCATTAATAGCTGCTGCTGATAGGCTACAGGTGAGCAAGCCAAGGAAGTCACAAGCCTCAAAAATGGTCTTGTTAGAGTCAGAATGTAGGAATTTCTGTCTATAGAATGTACCTGCTATGAGATAATGACCACTTAAGCCTTTCTCAGTGTGAATGTGTTTGTGTTATAGGTGGCAAAAGCAGTGTCTCACTCCTTGAATAACTGCGTGAATTGTCTGCCTGGACAAAAGGATGTGGATGTGGCCTTGAAAAGTATTGGGGAATCTAGCAAGAAGCTCCTTGTTGATTCGGTGAGATGTCTTTTAACATAGACATAAATGTCAGAGAACTGAAAAGCAGATTGGGTTCCCCATGTGTCAAATTAGTAATGAGTAAGTGTGCCCTAAGTATACTTCAAATAGGTTTTGTTTAAGTTGATGCAGCTTTAAGTAGCTGTTACTTTGACTGAAATGCTGTTCTAGGTTATGGGAAAGGTGAACCATGGCTGTGGCATTTGAAGGCAGTATTAAAGTTGTTTTCATGGATCATCATTAGTTTGTTTTTTTGAAAACACCAATTGTGACTTAACATTTTGAAGAATGTTAAAATTAGAAAATTTTAATCCATCCCTCACCGAGAACTGATCAGTTCAAGGAGCATCATGGTCAGTCAAAAAATGTTTGGTGCATCTGTGCTTGTTTTGTGCAAGGAGAATTGTTCTGTTTAATGGCATCCATGTAGAAACCACCCCCGCCTTTGTGCTGTGATAATTTGCTGAAAGGTTATATGATTTGAACTATTTCTTTTTTCTACACCTACCAGTGATCCTGCAACCCAGTGAATGAAGGAACAATTGTATTTTGACATATTTGTGCAATGTTTTTTTGGTAAAAGCAGGTCATGAATTTAGAGTCATTGTGAAGAGCTGCTGGTACTTGGATGGTTTTGTGGAAGATGTTTGTGGAAATGAATTATAACTTGGGACACCAGAATTTTCCAATTTTTGTTACGAGTTCATCACTTCAGATTTCATAGTTGAACCATAAAATAGCTGTCATCATCTCTGTCCCTTCAAAGGCTTACACACTTGTCTGTCCCTTGAAAGAAACAGCAGAACTAAGGTTTTTGTATACATTTGCTTGACAGCTGTCCCATATTTGGACTATTCCTGATTGAGCACTGAATCACTAGCAGTCCAGTGGCACTACTCCATTCTAGCTTGTATGTGAATCTTGCTACTGTATTGCATTTCATGTTCTGGAATTGTGAAATGTCATGAACTTTGCATTTGTGAAGGGCTGGGGTGACATGACAGACAATGAAATATGTGACACTTTGTGTCTTACAGCTACCTCCAAGTTCTAAGTCATTTCAAGAAGCTCAGAGTGAACTGAACCAGGCAGCAGCAGACCTGAATCAGTCAGCAGGAGAAGTTGTCCATGCTACACGGGGCCAAAGTGGGGAACTGGCTGCAGCCTCTGGAAAATTCAGTGATGATTTTGATGAGTTTCTTGATGCTGGTATTGAAATGGCTGGCCAAGCACAAGTAAGTTTTTTTATCCTGCCAATTGGGACTAAGGATTATCTTGGGCATAGTATCCTGCAGTGTAGTACCCTGGTTATTTAGTAGCACAGTCCAATGTGATTGTGTGAGCCTATCCCAATATGACAGGTTACCTTTGCTATGGAGCAGCCATCTGGAACTAGTCATCCAGACTGAAGTGAACTCTGTTTTTGTATTTTATGGTGTGTGCTACTCTGGACCCGCTACAGAGTAGAGCAAGAATTTGAAGAAGGGTGGCTAAAATGCCATGTATCTGACAGCAAGTACTTGTCTTCTGTTTAGTGATTGAAAGTCTGGCAGAGTTCTGTTCTGATGAACTCAGTAATAATCAGGAATGTTGTCACATATTATCTGGGTTATTTTCAGTAGCCTAGGTACTCATTTGAAGTTGGAGATAGTTTCTTCAGTTTATTTTACTGGGTTTAGGTGGACTGAATTACACTAATTGGTCATTTGGAGGTGATTGAGCATAAAAAATCTCAGCATGTAAAAAAGGGTTATGTGCTAGGAGAACTTGCAGGGAAAAGAATCTGCAGACTGTTTTGCCCTGATTAGTAGGAAGCACTTGCAAACCCAAGAAATGATTGCCAAAAGAAAAGTATCCAGGAATTCTTGAGTGTGCCAGTCCCTTTAACTTATCAAGTGTCTCTGTAGAGCAGAAGCTTCATAGATAGAGCTGAACAGAGAGACTGGACAATGTCGATTATTCTCCCTCATAACTTAATAGGTCACGGTCTAGATCCATGAATTGAGTTAAGCACTAACTATCTGCTGAGTATCTGAAGCTGAGTAGGAGTAAAGTACCTGGCTATATTTTTACCCATAGGCTTGATTAATATTTAGAATATTTTGTCTGAGGGAATTCAGTGAAGGCAAAGTTAGAAATGATACTGCTAATAGCTACTTGATAGGAGTTTTCCAGCTGCTGATGAGCTTGTGACCCTTTCAGATTTGCTTATCTTGCTGAGAGGATGATAACCATCTCAGTTATTAATGACTGATCTTTCAACAGAAAATGCTTTCTGTCCATGTCTAGTTATATGGCCTAGACAGAAGCTGTATCAGGTATTTTGGATGCCCAGTAAAATGTGCTAGGGAGGAAGCAGCATGTATACACAAAGTAAAAGCTTTTCACAACAACTGAGTAATATGTAATTGCCTTATATAAAACCCAGGACAGACAGTTATAAAGAATGATTCACTTCTATTGATTGTTGACAGAAGAATGTAGCTTGAGCTGTTTGCTGTGATAATGCAGCACTTCTCTGTAACTTCATGTATGTGCACATTTTCCTTTTCAAGCAATGACTTAAAATAATTACTGCCACATCCAAGTCAGAATGTTTACTGAAGTGGGCTTATAGAAATGTATATTCTTGAGATAGAGGACTTTGTGGAGGGATCTTTCCATGTAAGTAATTCCAGTTGGGTGCTAGAGGGCCCATGGGTTATGCAGAGGATGCTAGAATACAGAGGGTGTACACTGACTGAATAATGTGGGTCATTTGTGCCAGGCAGAGATGTGTGAAAGTCTTGACAACAAAAGCATTGTTCAACAAGTAGTAAAGTTTCTCCGTCCCTCATTTGTGAATACCGCCATTGTTAGAAGCCAAAGCTATTTGTTACATGGGTTTCTTTTTCTGTTATGGAAGTGAAGCTAGAGGCACCTGTCTGGGTTTTGGTCCATGTCATTCTCCAGACTACGGTCCCCCTGCATGTCAGTGATTTCAGGTGGATAAACAAACTGGGTTTCCAAACGTGGTTTTACCACTCTCTCTTTATTGCAAACTCTACACTTAATGTTATGCTGCTGTGGCTTTCCAGACTAAAGAGGACCAGATTCAAGTAATTGGTAATCTCAAGAGCATCTCTATGGCTTCCAGCAAGCTCTTACTAGCTGCCAAGTCTCTCTCTGTTGATCCCGGAGCTCCTAATGCCAAGAACCTCTTAGCAGCAGCAGCAAGGTAAGGATGTGTTGCTTGCTTTACGCTTTTCTTAGGTATTTGCTTTTCTCTGGGATATTTATAATGTGTTATATCTTCTGCTATTGACAACTGAGTGGTTGGAACCTGCAGTTCTTTCAATGAAAGTAGGCTAGAGGAAAACTGCTTATTTTGGACTAGTTCCTTTACTGGCATAGCTTGTTACCCTTGGTGGAAATAAGAACCAACAATTGAAGAGCTGGCCTCGTTTTTGGAAGGGACTAGTCTGTTTTGTCTAACCTGTTTGGTTTTTTACCATCTGTGTTCTGGCAAGGCAGTAGCTAACAGTAAGCCTGTCAATCCCTGAAGAAGAAAAAAAATCTTACCTAAAATCCTGCTGTGGCTTCTTGCCGTTAACAGGGTGTGTGCATGATCAAGAACACTTGAAAGGATTAGATGCTATGTTTATTTGCTGTAAGATAAGCTTACTTTAACTATTCTGTCAGCCTTGCCTGGAATTTCCTTTCGTGGATCCTGTTTCTCAGTCAAGATGCTCAGTGTTTATGTGAAAAATATCACCACATTTTCAGTGTTTGACTGGATAATTGCTTCTCCTTCACTTTGTCAAATCCTTTTCACATTATTATCACACTTCTTATTCAATTATCTAAGATTGTAAATGGAATGGTCAAATACCAAGCTGAAAGGGGATGGCTGACGGTCAGACAGACATCATACTTAGGAATATCAACATTACATCAGATGAACATCTAAGATCGTGTGGATGTGACTTATAATATTGTCTTCCACAGTTTTTGCAGCATGTGGACATCAGATAACTGTGAAAAGTAAACACTGTTACCAATTTTCAGTTTAAGACACTAAGGAGGCATCTCATTTTCCTTTTCAAATCCTCTGTGGCTGCTTGTAACAACCTTGTCAGGGCTCTTTTCTCTTTCCCCGCC